>NW_004955503.1:6905945-7047146 GCF_000276665.1 Chinchilla lanigera
GCACTTACTAATGGTTTCAAGTCAATTAGAGAAGGAAAACTTTATGACTGGTATGGAGATATCCATTGTAAGCATACCTCGTAAATCCTTATCTATCTATATATCTTATATTGAATCTGTTTCTCTAGTGAGCACTTCTTTAATTAGTGTCTGCTGCTTTCCAGTGACATATTCTGGCATTGGTTAACTGTAGGCCTTTTCCTCTGTTCCAAGATCTGAGCACCCATGTTAATTCGAGGAAGAGAGAGTGTAGTGTAATTGGCCCGGTATCCAGTACTACAGAAGAGAACCATGGTATTGTTGATGACACAAAGACAACCAGATATTGGCATAGAGTAAAAACCAATTAATACCAACAACTATGCCACCTTGGCAATAGTAACACAATTAGCAATAATAATAGGTCAAAGACAAAGTGGATATTGACTTTCCATAAGAAGCAATAAAAGCTATCACTGAACCACCCTTAACAATAGGAAAGAGAGCTGTACTAAAGTATAGAAACAAAGAAAAACCAAATATTGACTTACAGTTAATATGTACTAAATGCAATAAGTATACTACTATTAACAATAGAAACAATTCAATAATGATAGCAGAACCAACTAAGTATCTAAATATTAGTAAAGCTTGTTATACTAGTAGAAATGGTGGGAATGGGGAAGTGGAAAATGAAAGAAATAAAATTTGAAAAATAAGGAAAAGGAATATTAAAATAAGGAGAGAAATTGAGATAAATAATCTTATTAAGGAGTAATAAAAATTAGTATATTTAGAGAAAAGTAACAGAAAAGAGTAAAGAAAAAAAAAAAACAGAACAAAGGGAAAAAAAGTAAAACCCAAAACCCAATATTAAACCAAAAATGAGTATGACTCCAAAAAAGTTCCTCTGTGTTTTTGAGTAAGTGGTTCCTTTCTAGGGTCTGCACTATTAAAATCCACCAGATGTGGGGAAGAGATACTGAGTCACTACTAAGATCTATCTCGTTTCCACATTCATGTTTTTGTGTGTGAATGCTGAATTCTGCCCTGCCTTCCTGCTAGGTGTAGTCAATGACCTGCCTTAGTGCTATATTCACTCTAGATGCTTTCTGTTTCCATGTCTCTCTGTGCAACCAGAGTCACAGCTTTCTCCACCTAGCTTTAAGACCTCTGGATCTGTAAGGTGCCTCCCTACCCCAGAAGCCCCTGTGTCTGTATCCCCCAGACTGTGGAAACCTTCCATGCTGAGGTGGACCCCTGATTTCATTGGCAGATGGAGAAAGCAGACCACTGAGCACTGTGTTGGATAAAATGAGTGGGTTAAAGAGGCAAGTAGTCCACTGGACTTAATGCCAGCACTTTTAAACTAGCTCCCTCCACAAGTGACACATGATCAGCCTAACCTCTCAATGGAGGGCATATGACACCCTTGTGTGCTTTCTGAACTGAGCTTCTATGTATAACCTTGGCCTTCTTTCTGTCTCTTTTGGCTGTCTTCTGCCCAGTCACTGTGGTATCAGGGAATTGTATAGGGAAGACATCCTCAGTAAGGGGACAAGGATTGAGGGGGATCCCCGAACAAATCACAAAAGTATATCACACGAAAAGACAATATTTGAACATCTACCTCACAAAGCTTATTGAAAGCCAGATTATACCCACACCAGTCAATTAACTTTCTCATTATCTCTTTCAGACTGCACTTTACCACTCTCAATGGAGAGGAGTCAGAAGCAGCAAAGCAAATAGGAAGGTGGTGAAGTAAGGGGAATGAAAGAACAGAACAAGTCATTTTTCTTCTGTGGAATCTGTGAGACCTTCAAGAAGACTGCAGTGGAGGTTGTGGGCTAGAAGAGAAATTTCAAGATAGATAAGAAATGAAAGTTTTCATTTTGAGTGGTTGAATTTTTTAATGTCTGCAAATCAAAGTGTTGTAAATATCTGACAGTAACCAAAACTTATTGGGTTACATATATAATACAATATGGATAGTGATGTTCTGCAAGAAAATCATGGTAAAGGAATAGAGATCAATGGGGCAATATTTTATACATGCTAGTGTATGGGCTGTTCCATTGTTACAGTGAAGTATCTGAGGCTGGGTACTTTATAAGCAAAAGAAGTTTATTTAACTCACAGTTCTGGAGAGTCAAGGACACAGTGCTAGAATCTCAGCTCCGATGAAGGTTTCATGGAGGATGGTATCACAATGACAGAAGTGTGTGCAAGAGAGAGAAATCATATAGCAAGACAGTAAGCCAGAGTTAAGGAAGGAGCTAGGCTTATTCTTTTTATAAAACTTTTTCCTGAGAACTAAGTCAGTGTCTCAGTAGAAGGTCCTTAATTCCTGCTAAGGGTCCCTATTATCTAATGACCTTCCTCAAAGCCCCACCCATTAACATTGCTACACCAAGGACCAAGCTTCCAACACATGAATGCTTGGAGGATACACTCAAAACCATATCTATTGTTTTTTGGGGGGGGAACTGGAAATCAAACTCATGACCTCAGGCTTGCCAGGCAAGCGCTTAAGCTCCTGAGCTATACCCCCGGCCCTCAAAACCATATCTAAACCATATCAGTTAGTCAAGGAAAGTCTCTCAGAGAAGGTAAAACAAACTAAGTGAAAAAGTAAGCCATGAAACTATCCTTAGCCCTCATCTCTTTTTGTTATACACATTCTCCTTGCGTGATCTCATCCATTCCTATGATTTTAATTTCCCTTGATTACTGTCAGTCTTGTATAGCTACCCTAAATTTACTCCTGATCTTCAGGCTCATATATTTAACACCTACTATCCCCTCCTCACTGACCTCAACCATGTCAAATTTAACTAAACTTCATTTTCCTTCCAAAGCCCCTCTTTTCCCAATGCTTACCCTCTCAGTAAATAACACTATCATATACCCAGTACCATAAGTCAGAAATTATCTCCACATGTAACTAACCCCCAAGTCCTATTGTTCTCATCCCCTACATAGGTCATGAATCATTTCCCACTTTTATATTTCTTGGTCCAGAAGATGCATAAATATTTTATAATAATATTTTCCTCATTTTTTGATTATAGAATACAGAATACCTTGTTAGATATTGGTCACCTCTGTCAATATCACCCATAGAATTATTATAATTGTTGACCACTATTGGAATTTTTTAGTTTTGTTTCTTTTTTCACATTCTATCATTTCTGTAGTATGAGTAGTTGACAATAAGGAGACATCTTTTTGTCTTTCCATTTCATAACACAGACTTTTCCTCTCTGATATGCTGTTTCTCCCTTTTTCGGTTTTTTCTTTTGCAGATCTTTTGGCATTTCCTTCCTATTCAGTTTCAATGTTCCAGATGGGTCCATTTTGTATTGTAAAAGGATATCACTGAGTTCTGGAGAAGTATAAAAATTATATCAAATGTATTTATGATAAGAGTTTTGATAGACTGTAGCACAAAATTATAGGTTATTTTTCATAAATGAAATAAACACAAATTAGTAAAAGAAAATAATCACAACTTTTTATTAGATTTCACTAGAAACAAGAATCAAAGGCAAATACAATGTTCTAAATTAAAAGTGTGCAAAAATGAATACTTTTTATTTATACTTGTGTGATATATCTAAATAAAAAGCATATATGTGATATATTCTACATATAAGCCTTTCTAATATGCCAATATAAAAGAAATAAACAGACATATGTGTGTGTATCTCTTAAAAACAATAGTCGACTGCTTGAAATGACAACTGCCTGAGTAATGCTCAGGACAGTCAGTACGTAAACAAATGTACTGCCTTAGTGATGCTTGGGGTAGACTGCTAAGTGGTTAACTCAGGCCATAATCATTTCTCAGCTAGACTACAGTAGCCTCCTAACTAGCCACCCCACTTCTGACCTGTTTTCCACACTGCCATCAAAGTAATATTCCTTAAATCCAAATTGGCTCATTCAAATCTCAATGGTTCTCAGTGGCTCTCAGAATGTAATATTTTACATGGTTTAGAAGGGCTTTTGTGAAATGTTTCCTATCTGTCTTGCAGGTCTTCTCTTCTGCTGTTCTTTATTCTTGCTAATTCTGCTCCCAACCAAACTCAGTGATTTTTATTTCCATCCACACATCTAATTCTCTCATGTATCTTCCATTCTCCTTTTATCTTTTCTAGGATAATCCTTACCTTCAGCTCAGATGTGACCACCTGTGGAGAAAGCCTTCCCTGTACACTTCCAGAGTGAATGCCTTTCCTGTTGGTTTCCATGAGTTCACAGCACCCATTTCTGATGTGGCACTCACTATGTGGAATTCTCGTTATATTTTCAAGTGGTTGCCTCTAACACTGAAGTGTGAGCTTCTGGAAAACCTGTGTCTTATTAAGCTCTATTATAGGGCCTGGCATACGAAATAGGCTCACCTTCAAATTCCGAACTGCACCTCTCCCTATACCCTTTTATTTCCATACCACTCACCCTTCCCTTTGAATTTCCAATCACTCTCACAAAGATTTGATTTAGTCTACTCCTACAAAATATATGTGTGCCAAAAAGGCTACCTGCTTTGCTTCTCTGGGGGCTGGTTCCCAACCAAGCACAAGTGTTGATTTCTGCAATCATTTTTAGTTGTCACCATCAAAAGAGAGATGCTACTGGCATCTAATGGGTAGAGGTCAGGGATGCTTTTATGCTGCACAGGACATCTCCTGACAAAAAAGAAATATCAAGCCCAAAACATCAATAGTACTGAGACAAAAAAGAAAAACCTACCCTAGAACAAGGAAAGCCCTGTAGAGGCTGTGTACTTGTGGGCCCTTTTTATGCTGAATTACAAAGCTGCCTGTGAAATTCAGTCTTGTCTTCTGGAGACTAAGATAGTGAAGAGGAGGAAAAAAAAGTCATAAAGATAAAGTTCTTGTGGGCTAGCGTTTTGTTTAGGCTTGCTGGGTGAGCAAAACCCGTTTGGATGTATACGTAAAATCCTTATTTGGGAATACACTCACTTACAGAGAAATGAACCATTTTATGGTCGAAACACTTAAACTAGGTTCAGAGAACTCTGCAGAGCCACTATTTTTGACTCAAGCTAAGTACACCAATCAAACTTCTATATAACTGGAAAAGGAATGGTAAATGATCATTTGTTGAACTATCTCTTATCCAAACACTGTGTAAAGTGTTCTATGTGTATTATCTGTTTTAATCCCATAATAATGCTATAAATTAGGTTCTGTTATTATCTCCATTTTACAGATGAGGAAACTGTGGCTGAGATAAGTGCAGAACACATTACTGCTAAGTGAAAATATTAGAGTTTAAATTCAATGTCTGTTACACATGCTAGGATAATTCAGTGCTCAAGGAGTATCAAAATTATGTTCTCAAAACAAAAGACATTTCACACTTTCAACATTTTGTTGTTTCTGTCAAACTTAAAAATAGAAAGTAGGGCCTAGTGGTGTATATCAGCATCTATTTAGCATGTTTGAGGCCCGGGGAAGGGAGTGACATCCATGTCCAAATTAGTTAACATTTTGATTCTTCGTGCTTGAATAGGACCCATTTTTCTTTTATATATTTCTGTTTGAGGACACTCTAATCCAGTAGTATCATACCTGTTCTGGAACTCAAAAGATATGAAGTGATTGAATTAATAATGTGTACTTCCAATGTTATTGTAGCGATTATTTCACTATTCTTCAGTCTCTTGTCTATAAAATGATGAGATCTGATTATGGCAATCATAAGCTCTGATAGAGGTAATAGATTCTACATATAAACCTTTCTAATATGCAACTTCAGGATCCCCTTTCCGGTCCAGATTTGCTCCCCAACTAAAAAGTCCCTAGGATGAAGGCTTTCTTTCTATCTTTCCAAAAGTGTTGCCCCCCTCATATGCTTAGAGTTCTCAAAACTCTCTCATACTCTTTCTTTGGAGTAGGACGCAGTCTCAGTACTCCAGAAGACAGTCACAGTTGTTCTTTTCATGTAGCGTGTTGTAGTACTACCAAACTACCTTTCCCTTACTGGGAGTCACTAATTGTGTGAGCCAGAATCAGAAGGAAACAAGAACTGTGGGACTTTTGTGTCGTTATTCAGAACACCATGAAAGACTGCTCTAGCACTACGTGCTTATTGTAATAAAGTGTACATGTCTTATAATGCCTCAATTAATCAATAGTTTCCCCAACAGAAAGGTTTATACTGATGCTGTAACTTATGTTCTGACAATTTCACAGTACAACCTAAGTAGCACATTCTTTGACTGTACTTAGATCTATTTTAATATCACACACTTCATCTTAAAGGATGAAGGATCTTGAGATTACACTCTCTAGCTACCTCACTGTTGTCATTCAGTTTCTGATAAGGCGGCTCAAATTTTCTCTCTTTGTTCTTAACAGAAAGGGCTATTTGCAAATCTCATTATTTGGATGTGATCCAAATTCTTTCTCCTAAAATTCTTTTTATGGTTCTTCTGGTATTCCTACTAGCCAATCTTAATGATTTTCTTGTTGTATAGCCAAAGGTTTGTGAGAATGAAGCTTGACAAAAATAAACTGCAATTAGATGTGCAGGCAGCTACCAGAAAGCTTCACTAAATTTGTTGAGCCCTGCCACTCATTTTGAGCAAAAAAAACAAGGTTATCAAAAGTCCACTATGCCCGGATCCTTTCTATGCAAAGTTCAATAAACTTACATCTCACCTCACCATGAACTGAAAAGGTGTAACAGGATTTCCAACAGAAAGATATTTGGCTAGCAGAGTTTAGGTGAAAATTAGTCTCTTTTTCAAAAATAAGAAGATTGAGTTCATCTGTGTTCTAAGCCATATTGCTGGCCTGAGGTAAATTTGTGACATTGATATCACTTTCTTTAAGTTTTCAAAAAAGCAAACTCACAAGCAGGATCTTTTTAGAATGAAATGAGGGCCTTTAAAGATACTAGAACAAGAAAGGATAAGCAAGAAGGATGATGTCCCAATTCCTTCCATGTCTTGCTACTGCTAACTGTCCAGAAGAGAAAACTTGTAGAAAGTTTAAATTTCTGTTGCTATGAAGTAGTGATGCAAATAATCACATGGGAGCCTCACCCCTACTCCCACAGATAAAAGGCTGCATTAGCACCATTCAGCTAGCCAAGAGCACCCTGTGTAGATTTGTCTGTGTAGATTCCCTCTCTTTGGAGCCATTTATCAGCCTAATTTATAAATTTGACAACAAAAAGATTGATTATTTGGGGTCAGCGTATCACTGGGCAGTGGAAAAGTGAAGATATTCTACACATACATAATGGTGACATTAGTTTAGAGGAAACAAAAATTAAATGTCAGCGATATTTTTGCTCTTCAGATTCTGAGGGAAAACTAAATGACTTTGCTGTCTACCAAATACACTCCAGTTCCAAAGACTGAAGTTATTACCGCCAATAACATTAGATTCTTCCCTGTGGGAATACATTTCTGTTCATTGCAGTCAATTTGGGATTAACCTTTTCAGGGTTACTGGACAATCATTTCTTAACTTCTCTTTCAGGGCTGCCTTAGGCTCTAGGAGTTTCCCCATTTTACTTCTCCAGGGAAGCCAGCTGTTTATATGTGACATTTGACTATGATTCTCACATTTGTTACTCTGAGTGTGAGAACTAGAGAAGGCAGCCCCTCCCAGAGAGCACACAAGCCCAGCCCAAGTCACCCGGACTTCGCGTGGGTGGGACCGCCCAGTGTGTCAATTATGGCAAGCTAGAAGGGGCTGAACTATGAAACCACCACAGGTCTACTTCCAGCTCTGCTGTGTTACTCTTTCCTTCAGTTGCTCCTGTTTTGTCCTCAGTGCCACCAATAGGAGCAGGTATGAAGATACCAACAGCCCAAGAATTTCAACAGGCACTGCCTTGAATTGTGGATTTTAAAAGAATTATACAGTTTAGACATGTGCAGCTAAAAGTTCATTCAAAACGCTAGTAGTGGTCATTTTTGTTAAGTGGGATCGCTGGAGATGTTTTATTTTCCTCTTTGTACTTCCCTAAATTTCTGTCATGATAGGAATTGCTGGCATAGATTTTTAAACTTCTTTTAGGGAAGATTATCTTCCTAGATGAGACACTTTTATTTCCTGAGTGCTCTATCTCTAAGCACTGTAGAAAAATACAAATACCCAAATAAGGATATTTCCATTTCCAGCTTTATTGTTCTTTAAAAATCATGAAGATGAAGCAAAGGATGAAGAGGTGAAGTGGGCCTCAGCAGGAAAATAATTCATTCCAGGTGGCTGAGATGCTGAAAATTTGTAAAATCACTATTCGCAGTAAATGGTCAGGATTAGAGCAACAAACGAGGAGTAATTAGGTTTGAGTGGGAAACTGTTATCACCCCAAGAGTTAAAAAGGTCAAGGGAAGAAATAGAGTAACTAGAGCCCAGCGAGTGCCAGCACTACGGAGAAAGAGTGGCCCAGAATGGGCTCTTGTGTAGGAATGCAACTACTTCCAGGAAGGCAGTGCCACAACACAGTGAGAGTTGTAAAGAAATACCCTAACCATTTTCTCCTTCCACTATGTGATTTGCTATTATTTCTACTCCCTTACCAACTACAAGCCAACTGGAAAGGGAGTCAAAAATTTGCAGGCCACAGGTGCAAATTTACTAGAACATAGAGAAAAATTGGGAAGAGTAAAATATGGTTGGAAAGAGAAGATAATGAATAGCTGGCACAACATTTCCCTTTTATTTAAAAAATTATTGAGTTATGATTCACCTACAAAAATCTATGTGCTTAATGTATACTACTGGATGAGTTTAGAGATAAGTGTACACCCATGAAAGCATCACCAGAGTCTATGACATAAGCATATCCAGGAACTTCTGATGAGCTGAATACTTGAGGGTTCCTCAGTGATGGAATATCCAGACAAGGCATGAAAGATCCATGTCCTTTCTCTCATACCTCACCCTATTCATCTCTTCCATCTGTCTGTTCACCCATATTTTGTGCGACATACTTTAAAATGAATTAGTAAACATTAAGAGTTTCCTGACTTCTGAGAGCCACTCTAGTAAATTAAGGAAGGGGCTTTTGAGAGTGTGTTTGCTTATTTGCTTGATGGTAGAGATTGAATCCGAGGCTTCATTCATTTTAGGAAAGTGCGCTACTACTGTGTTATACAATAAGGCCAGGGAGGGAGTTTTCAGAATCCTGACTTTTAGCTAGTCAGTCAGAAGCAGAGGTAAAATAACCTGAAAGGACATTGGCATCTAAAATGGGGGCAGTTTGGGGAACTGAGCCCTCAACCTGTGGAATCTGCTGCTACCTCTAGGTAGATGAAATCAGAGCTAATTGGATTAGCAAACACCCAACCGGTGTGTGCTAATACAACATTGTTTGTTTGGTGGATGGAGGAAACTCTCCAACATACAACTGATATCAGAAGTGTGTTAAGTGAAAGTTTAGAATGAACTGTGTTTGAGTTTGGTTTTTCTATTCATTTAATGTCATGATTTGCTGGAATGGTCCTGGCTCATAGAAATAGGTACTTTGGAAAGAAAAATGGTGAAAGGGATAGGATAAGGAAACTTTGCTCTATGGATGGCCTTCTAGACAACCACAGCATGAAGCTGCAGCTGCTCTGTATTCAGTTACTAAAGTTAGAGACTTATTATCTATGGAATTTAGAAATGGTGTTAGACCCAACTTCTAAGTAGCTGACTTACTAGATATACTAGGACACATAAAATAACAAGCATGTTAAATATACAATCTTTTGGTTATTACTATCTGAAATAGATAAAGTGAAAGTAAAACAGTGTTCTGGGTCAGGATTCCACTCTGGAACAAACTCAGATGTCAATCTTTCTGAGCTCATGCCACTGGACTCAATACCACCACCAAGGAAAAACATTGTGTCAGGGAAACAGAAAGTACCTCTTTTCAACCTCTGGAAACCAAGAAGGCAATTAATGTGGGAGAAGGCCAAAACCAAGAAACTTCTAAAACTAATGGGTGCAGTGTGGAGGAAATATCTCATATTGTGATTCAATATCATCAGCCCCCTGAGGAGCCTTGACTAAAATGGATTCTAGGAGAGCCAAAACGGTGGAGTAACAATCAGTAGAAAAATTCAGCCTCTTCAAAATTCAGCCTCTTCAACAATCAGTAGAAAAATTCAGCCTCTTCAGAATATAGACATCTGGGAAATAATAACTTGGTGAAGGGAAAAGAAAAAGGAGGAGGAGGAGGAGGGAAAGGAAGAGGAGGAGGGGAAAGGGAAGGAGGAAGGGGGAAGGAGAAGGAGAAGGAGCAGAGGAGGAGGAGAAGGAGGAGGAGGAAAAGGAGAAGGAGAAGGAGTAAAAGAAGGAGAAGGAGAAGGAGAAGGAGTAGGAGAAGGAGAAGGAGAAGGAGAAGGAGAAGGAGAAGGAGAAGGAGAAGGAGAAGGAGAAGGAGAAGGAGAAGGAGAAAACTTATCCTGGCTCCCAGGAAAGATCTGTCTGTCAAGGTAAGCCCCCAGGGACAGGAGCTCCAAGAAAAAATGGCACACCACTACAGTGCCACTGGCCCCAGGAGGAGCTTGTGCCTGTTGTCAATTGTATATGTAATGTGAGGTTTTACTCTAAGGTGACTCTTTACAGTCTTTTCCAGGTGGCTGGCAACAGCTGAAGAAGAAATCCAGAGCAACACTCAGCATATTGCCAGAGAGTGTTTAATCAAGGCACCATTGGGAAGGGGTTAATTATCTAATATGGAGACTTAGAACAACTACAAAACTACTCTGTTTCAGGGTTCCCAGTGTTATCCTCTACCGTGACTGTGTGACAGACAGCATTGCGAGACAGTCACAGAAAGGGAGTGGGCTAGACGTAGATCCCCTGAGAAGTTTAAGCTCAGGCTGGGAAGAACACAGGCCCCAACATCCATGGTGAGAAGCAAGGTCAGATTATGTCGTGCTCAGGAACAGCTGGGTGAGGAATACAGCAGGCTACTTGAACCCTCTCCCTGTGCCTATGTCCAGCATAGATCAGAGGTTTTATTGCTTTCCTGATCTGTCAGTGTGAGCAAAGCCATACCTTGTCTTCAACAGTTGCCACAGCCTTAGCTAAATGGACACAGGGGGCCACTGACACAGTGGGGCATCTCACAAACCCAGAGCCCATAAAGCTAGGTAGAGAAAGTCATAACTTCCTGGATGTCAAAACTGTGGATCCTGGGAAAAAATATTCATCCAAAAATACAGAGAAAATTTTTTTCTTTTTTTTGGATTTATTTCTCTTTTGTTCTTTTTTCTTTCTTCTCCACTGATTTTGGAGTTTTGGGGGAATTTTCCTTCTTTCTTTTTCTGTTTCTCTTTTTGTTGCTTTTTTCTTTAAAATTGTTTATTCTCCAGTTTTTTGTCTTTTTTGACCATTTTATCTTCTTTTTTTTAATTTTTAGGTATTATTTTTAAGTTTTTTATTAGTACACATTTGTCATTCATATTAATGGCATTCATCACAAAGAATTTGTACCTGTGTATAATATATCCTAATTCTTTTTCTTTTCCCATTCCTCTCAACACTTTAACCCTTCTTTCCCTCCTCATTTACAAGAGCATTGTTTCCATTTTTCCTTTCCACTCTCTTTTTTTCTTTTCCATTCTTTCCCTTCACGCTCCCTTGTACACTTTCTCATTTCAACATGTTCTTCCTATTTCCCAATATATATTCTCCATTTTGGTCCTTACTTCCCCTTTGGATTCTCACACAAGAGAAACAATGTATGTATGTAATTTATTTCATTTAAGATTATAGTCTTGAGGTGCATCCGTTTTCCTACAGATGACTCAAGTTTGTCCTTCTTTATGGCAGAGTAGTATTTCAAGGCATGTAATTACCACATTTTCTTTATCTATTTATATTTTGAAGCAAATATGGGCTGTTTCCAAGATTTAACTATTATAAATTTTAATGCTATAAATATAGGTATGCATATTATCACTGTGGTATGATGCTTTTAAGTATTTCAGGAAGATACCCAGAAGAACAGCTGTGTCAAATAGAACCTCTAGTTTTACTCATTTTTTAATGTAACATAGCGTTATCAGTAAATATTTTTCTTCTTTTTAATTTTATTTTAAAGAGAATAAAAAACAATAAAATGATGCAGAATTTCAAAACAAAATAACAAGAAATTAACAATGGTTACTATATTGCATATTGTTATCTTCAAAGTAGTTGCTCAGATTATCAGATATAAGCATGTAAAATTAATCAAACAATATAAGCACTGACCATTCCTTTTAATGAACTAATAGAAATTAGTAGTACAGTTATCTTAGCTATCTTTTTCCCCCTTCCTTCTTTTCTCCTTTCCCCCATTCCAGTTGTTCTTTCCTTCTGATCAGTTTCTTTCCATTTCACAATATCTACTGTACCCTTTTCATCTTATCTACTCGTTCAGTTTTTCACACTAGGGAGACAATACAATGTTTGCGCAGGTGAGTCTGATTTACTTCACTTATGAGTATGGTCTCTAGTTGCACCCATTTACCTATGAAAGCCTCAAGTTTATCCTTTTTTATAGCTGAGTAATATTTCACTGTATAAAAATATCACATCTTTTCTATCCATTTCTCAGTTGTTGGGCACTTGGGTTGTTTCCAAGATTTAGCTATTACAAATTGTGCCACTATAAACATGGGTGCACATATATCACTGTGATATGATGTTTTCAATTCTTCAGGGAAAATACCCAGAAGGGGAACACCTGGGTTGAATGGACCTTCTAATCCTAGATTTCTGAGGAATCTCCACACTGATTTGCACAGTGGTTGCACCAGTCTACACTCCTACCAACAGTGGAAGTGTTCCTTTTTCCCCACACTCCTTCCAGCATTTGTTATTGGTTGAATTTTTGATGATAGCCATTCTTTCTGGAGTGAGGTGGAATCTGTGTTGTTTTAATATGCATTTCTTGAATGACCAATAATGTTGAACATTTTTTCATATATTTATTTGCCATTTGTATTTTTTCATCTCTTTCGAGAAATCTCTATACTAATTTTCACAGTGGTTGTACCAGATTACAGTACCAATATCAATGGAGATGTGTTCCTTTTTCCCCACAACTTTGCCAGAATTTCTTACTGGTTCATTTCTTGATGATATCCACTCTTTCTGGAGTGACATGGAATCTCAGTGTTGTTTAAATTTGTAGCTCTCAAATGATCAGTGATGTTGAGCACTTCTTCATATATTTATTTGCTGTTTCTACATCTTCTTCTCAGAAGTGTCTATTCATTTCAGATGTCCATTGGATCTTTAAATATGTGAGCATTTTCCCAAATTCAAAGGCCCGATCCAAAATTGGGCATCTGAGATGAATACACACTTCTCAGATGAAGAAATACAAGCAGCAAGTAAATATATGAAAAAATGTTCAACATTATTGCTCATTCAAGAAATGCAAATTGAAACTCATTTGAGAGAAAGAAAGGCAAAAGGAAAAAAATTTACAAGATAGTTATACTACTAGTTTCTCTTAGTTTACTGAAAATAAATGTTTGTGTTAATAACATCTGGAGAATTTTTATGCCCATATTTTGTACTCTGAGTAACTACTTTGAAGATAACAATATGCAAAGTATTAACTATTGTTATTTTATTATTTTGTTATGAAATTTTGTTTTTTTAATAAATATAGAAAGAAAGAAAGAAAGAAAAAAGAAAGAAATATAGATAGGGGCTCTGATATTTTTAGTTAGTTATATATTCTAGACATTAGTCATCTGTTTGAGGAATAACTCATAAAAATATTTTCCCATGCTGTGGGCTTTATCTTCTGTGAAAAACATTTTTTATACAATGACAACCCAGTTGTTGATTCTTTGTGGTATTTCCTGTTCAATCAGGATTTCAATCATAAAATTTTTGCCTACGCCTGAGTCTTCTAGAGTTTTACCTGTTCTATCTTCCAAAAGATTGTTTCTGTTTTTATATTTAGATCTTTGATCTATTTCAATTTTAGTTTAGTACATGGTGAGAGAGGTGGATCTAGGTTCATTTATCAGCATGTGGAAAACCAGTTTTTCCAGCACAATTTATTAAAGAGTCTGTCTTTCTTCCAGTGAAGGTGCTTGGCCCGCATGTCCAACATAAGGAGCTGAGTGTACTTGGAGTTGTTTCTGCATCTTCTGTTCTAGTCCACTGAGCCTCGGGTCTGTTTTATTTTTTTGCCAGTACCATGCTGCTTTTACCATGGCAGCATTGTAGTAGAACTTCAAGTCAGGAATTGTGATGCCCCTGCCTTGCCTCTGTTGCCCAGAATTGATTTTACCATTCTATGTTTCTACTTTTTCCATATACTGTAAATCTTAGAACTGTTTTCTCTAGTTCTATGACGTAGACTATTGGCATTTTTATTGTGATCTCATTAAATCTGTACAACAGTTTTTGAAGTAAGACCATTTTCACTATGTTGACTCTGCATATACAAGAACAGGGGATACTTTTTCCATGTTGTGATAGCCTCTTTTTTTCCTCCCTGTTCAGAGCACTGTAGTTTTCATTGTAGTGGTCTTTTACTTCCTCTGTTAGACTGATTCCCAAGGTTTTCATTTTACTTGATGCTATTGTGAAAGATTTTGTTTCCCTAATTTCTCTCTCAGTGAGTTTGTTATTTCTGTACAGGAATGCTATTGATTGTTCAGTGTTGGCTTTGTATCCTGCTACACTCTAGAATTTGGTAATGAATTCTGGGAGTCTTTTCATGGAGCTTTTGTGATCTTCTATGTAGAGTATCATGTCATCCATGAAGAATGATAGTTTAATGTCTTCTTTTCCTTTCCTATTCATGTTCTTTTTATTTCTTTCTCTTATCAGATAAGTCTGGCAAATATTTCCAGAACTATACTGAGCAGAAGTGGTGATTGTGGAGGTCTCAGTTCCTTTTTTCTCATTGCTGAGACAAAATACTTGACACCCAAAGTTGAAGGAAGAAAGTTTCATTTGGCTCACAGTTTGTAGAGGTTTCAGTCCATATTCGGCTGCCTGCAAGGCAGAGCACCTTGGCAGAGTGCCATCACAGAGGACAGTTTCCATGGTGCACACAACATAGCAAAAGCAACAATGGATTTTAACAGCTTTTCTGCCCTTTTATCTTATCCAGACTACTTAGGGCAGGAAGTGCTCACACTCTTAATCCTACTTCCCTTGAGCCTAGCATTGCACCATGAATCAATTCCAGTGTCACACACTCTAGATCCAGCCAGCTCTGGAGAAGCCCCACATATGACTGCATGAGGATTTTGGGGGGATATCTAGGCACACATCATAACAGTGGGCATCCTTGTCTTGTTTTTTATTTTAGAGTGAAACTTTTCACTTTTTGACCATTTAATGTGATGTTAGTTGCTTGTTTCTCAAAGATGGCTTTTATCAGATTGAGATAAAGTCTTTCTATTCCAATTTTCTCTAGGATTTTTGTTGAGAATGGGTATTTAACTTTGTTGAATATATTTTCTGCACCTGTTAAGATGACCAAGTGGTTTTTGTCCTTGGTTCTGTTAATGTAGTCTGTCAAAGTTATTGATTTCCATATGTATAAATATCCCTGCATCCTTTTTCATGATGTATAATCTTCTTTATGATTAGCTGTATTCTGTTTGCCAGTATCTTATTGAGAATTTCTGCATCTATGTCCATTAAGGAGATTGGCCGGTAGTTCTCTTTGTTTTGGTTGGATCCTCTTCTGGTTTTCACATCACGGTAATGGTCACTTTCAGGAATAAGTTTGGGAGTATTACTTCCCTTTCAATTTCATTAAAGAGTCTGAGGAGTAGTGGCATTAGATCTTCTCTGAAGTTCTTATAAAACTCAGTAGTAAATCTGTCAGGATCTGGGATTCTTGGTTAGTAGCTTACTTTATTACATCTTCAATTTCATTAACTAATATTGGGTTGTTTAGGATTTTATATGTTCTTGATTCAGCTTTGGTAAGTCATATAAATCAAGGAATCTGTTCATTCTTCTGAGTTTTCCATCTTATTGGAGTACAGTTTGTCAAAGTAAGTACTGATGACTGTCTTAGTTACACTTCTCATTGCTGAGACAAAATACCCAACATCGAAAATTAAAGGAAGAAAGGTTTATTTAGCTCACATTTTGTAGATGCTTCAGTCCCTAATCAGCTGACTCCAAAGCATGGTGGCACATGGCAGAGGGACAACAGTTCATGGCAGCAGAAGACAGCAAAAGCAACAAGCAAGAAGGAGACAAGCCTCTTTCTGTCCATCACATTATATGCAGTCTACCAGGATTAAGGCGATGCCAATCCAATCAGTGGATTGATCCGCAATCACTCACCTTAATCCCAGCACTCTTAATCCCAACATTGCACTAAGAATCAATCACACAATCCAGAATCACTCTCTGAAAAAGTCCTCTAAAAAAGTCTTATGACCACATGAGACACTGGGGGGACAGCTAGACACAAACCATAACAATGACCTTCTGAATTTATGCAGGACCGGCTGCGATTTCTCACTTTTCATTTCTAATCGCATGGATTTGGGTCTTTTCTTTCCTTTTTTGAAAAGGTTAGCTAAGAGTTTGTCTATTTTATTTAATCTTTCAAAGAGCCAACTCTGATTTATTGATTCTTTGGGTTTTTTCTTAGTCTCAAATGCATTAATTTCTGCTCTGATCTTTATAATTTATTCCCTTGTACATTCTTTGTATTTAACTTGCTTTTCTTTCTCTATAAGCTTGAGGTTTGACAATACATTGTTTGAGTTTACTCTATTTTTCTGATGTGGGAATTTGCCACTATAATTTTCCCTCATCAGTCTGCTTTCATTGCATCCCATAAGTTCTAATATGTCTTACTGGCATTATTAGTTGTAGAAATAGTCTAATTACTTCTTTAATTGCACCTGCAGCCCATCGGTTGTTAAGGAGGGTGTTATTTATTTTCCAGGTGTTTATGAAGTTTTTGTAGTTTCTTTTGCAACTGATTTACAATTTCATCGCACTATGATCTGAAAATATGCATGGGATAATTTACATTCCTTTGCATCTACATAAGCATGTCCTATGAACTAGTATGTAATCTGTTTTGAAGAGAGTCCCATGTGCTCCTGAGAAGGATATGTATTCTGTTTTTATTGGGTGGAACCTTCTGGAGATATCTCTGAAGTCCATTTGATCAAAGGTTGGTTTAGCTCTGATATTTTCTGTTGATTATTTTGTGTAGTTTATCTATTCATGACAGTAGAGTATTGATTTCCCCTGTTACTATTGTATTAGTAATTATTTGATTTCTCATATTCATTAGTGTTTATTTTATATAGTTGTGTGCATGGGCATTTGCTGCATGTCTATTTATGATTGTTGTCTCTTTCTCTTAGATTGTTCCCTTAACATGTATGGAGTGACATTCTTTGTCTCTCTTGATGAATCTTGGCTTGAAATCCAATGTATCAGCAAATAAAGTAGTACCTCCTGCTATCTTCCAGATTCTTGTTTCATGAAGTATTGTTTCCATCCTTTGGCTTTCAGTCTGAATTTCTTTTGGAGTTAAATGTGTTTCCTGTATATAGCATATTGTTGGATTTTGTTCCTTGATCTATTCTACCAGTATGTTTCTTTGGATTGATGAATTAAGACCATTTACATTGATGGTTATAATTGATATGTATTCAATTACCCTTGTCATATTGTTTTCCTACTGTTGTTTTCATATCTTTCCATTCTGTTTAATTGCTTGCATTCCTCAATGGATTCATTCTGTTGGGACTCTTGGAATTGTTCTCTTCATTATGTTTTTCTACAATATCCTTTAGAACTCTTTGGAGTACCAGGTTGGTGGTCATGTATTTATTCACATGTTCTTTGTAATGAAAATATCTTATTTCTCAATCAATTTTGAAAGATAATTGTGTGGAGTACATCAATCTGAGTTCGAGGTTGTTTTCTTTTAGGACTTGAAATAAATACCTCATCCCATGTTCTCCTTGATTTAAGGGTTTGTGTTGAAAAGTCTGCTGTGATTCTGATGGATTTTCCTTTATTGGTGATTTGTTTGTTTTCTCTAACAGCTTTTAATATTGTGTTTGTCACAAATGAAACTCTCTTAATTTATACAAGGATAGTATGAATTAAATTTTGGAAATGGTTGTGATGATGAGCCATGAAGTTCAATCTGTATAAATAGGTAATGCTCCTTCAGACAAGTAGTCCATTTTTGATGACTTATTTTGTTGAAATTGCTTTAACTGCTAATCACTGTGGTTGCCAAATATTTACTTCAGGAGCAGAGATTTTCCAGCAAGCATACACTTGATGAAAAATACCAATCTGGCTTCTAGGTTTGTAAATTATTTAGTCTCTTTACTGTTTTTGTTTCACTCATGTTAGCTCCGTTTTCACATCAAAACAAAATGCTACTTTGTGTACAACCCCCTCTCCTTTTTTTGGTTATGAGACCCATGAACAGCTTTCCTGCCTAAATTGCTCCTTTTTGTTTACTTACTGTCATGTTAAGGAAGGGTTCATTGCTTTCTTAAACATTTCTGTAAGGCAGGTTAAAAAATGTTGAACTTCAAGTTTTGGATGACGATGGTCTTGACTAGGAGCAGATTTTGCTTGGTATATCCAGGCAAGGTCTATGGCCTAGTACTGATATTAATAGAAGAATGTACTTCAGAATAGCAGGACATTTTATGCAGATGCAGAAGTGATTTCAAGAAACAATGACTTATTAAAATTGCTTTCCATTAACATAATTTTGAAATTGATGAGATATTTTATTAACATTCCAGTCATAACTTTTAATTCAAGAGTTTAATTTTACCAAAAGAAATTTGAAAATTTCTATTCAGGTTATTAGAATTAGTCAAAGAAAAAGAAAAAAGGGGAAGAATCTTGCTGTTTTCAGTGTTTCTTAATTTCATTTTTGTAAATATAGAGGAATTTCAATTATGAAAAAATTTTAAAAGATACAAATATATGTACTTCCATTTCTTGTCTTAAAGATTTTGAGTTACAATGCTATTTTCACATTATTTCAAGTATGTTGTGTTTTGAAATGAGATACTATTTTTCCCCCAATATAAAATGTGTTCATGAAAATCTGATTTTGGCTGTGGCCTAGTGACTTGGGTTTTACAGATTTTTCTTTTAAATGCAAGACCTTTTCAACAAAATAGCGTTTGTCATCAGTTTTGGACTAAACATTTATAATTACTGTGTAATTATCAACAAAAGTACTTAAAGCTTTGAATATAATTATGTAGCATGAAAGTTAAGATTGTTTACTATGATGGCATCTTAGAATGAAACAAAGGTATTACTAGGGCTGAAAAGAGAAAAACTAATATTGTGTTCTTGTGTTGAATTTCAGGAATCTTAACTATTATATGCCTTGCTGCAGTTTTTACAAACCATCACTATTTGAAGTTCTGTGTGCCGCGTTTATCTGTATTTTAAGTTCTTTTTCCATGCTTGGAAAGTTTTCCGCTATTACTTCTGTAAACAGGGGTTTTATGGCCTTTGTGCTATCTTCTGATTCCTCATTAATTCCAATTAATCTTATAATTGTCTTCTTTGCATTGTCTAGCAACTATTGGATAGACTTTTTACGGCCCCTTCCTATTTTTAAGAGGTTTTTCATGTGATGATCTCCAACCACAACCCTGTCTTATACATATTATATTTTATCTTCATATTGATTGACTCTGCTTTGTATACTTTCTATAGAATTTTAATCTCCTGCATTTCTCTTTGAGTCTGTTTTGTGGAATCCAGTTCTTTCAATGTTGGGCATTCATGGTTTCCATAGCTTTCCTAAACTCCTCTATTTCTTTAATCTCTGTCTGGTCTAGTTTCACTAATCATTTCCTTCATAATGGTCATCATCTCTTTATCTCTACTTTGGTTTTGTCAAAAGACTTACTCAAGGTTTTTGTTACTTCCACTGCTACTATTTCCCAAAACTCAGATGGGTGGCTTTTAATTTCTTCCCTCTCAATTCCCACTTGATTTGCCTTGAATGAGCTGGGGATCATGGGTTGCATCTTGCTTCCATGTTTTCTAATTTTCTAATTTTTTGTTTATTTGTTTTCTGCAGTGCAGCTTGTAAATTTTCTTATGGTTGGTAGCTTTATTACTAGTATGAAGAATTTCTTAGGAAATGACTACTTTTCAGAGATGCCTTCTAGATGTAGCTGTCTTTTAGCCTGTCAGTCTATCTAGCCTTTCTTTTCAATTTATTAGGGATGAAATTTTGCTGCTTATTTGGCCTACTACCCAGTTTTTTGGTACTGGATTATAATATTATTCATAACCCCTGACAATCTAGGTATCAGCATACAAAGAAGATTGATTGATTACGACTTTGTCACCTTGGCTAAAGTACTACAATAAGTAATAAGAATAGCATCAAGTGCAGACTAGAAAATGACAGACTTTAATAACTAATAATTTGCCACCTTTAACCATAGGTACAAGATTTATAGTTGTAATACAAATTGTAAGACAAATCAGAAAAATACATACAATAAGTATCCCTTCAATAAAGTGATTTTTACTCTACAGGGAGAAAATTTAAAAGGGACAAGAGGAAAAACAAAGAAATAAAGAACAGAATGGGATTAGAAGCAAGGCTCATTGACAAAGGAAGATTATCCAAGCCTTAGAAAACTGGTGAGGAAGACAGAAGAGAAAGAAAGAAGGAAAAAACAAGAACAAGAACAAAACAAAAAATTAAAAACAATATTCATGCTCATGAAGAAACGCAATCAAAGAAAGAACAGCAACAAAAATAAAGCAAAGAAAAAAGAGAAATTTGTCTGTGATTCCAACCCTGTGTTTACCTTCTAGAGTCTATGGTTTTATAGTAATGTCCAGTTAAGGACATGACTCTGATGCTTCTGGTAGACAAAGGAGGCAGTCAGAGCCCAGAACCACGCTGGATAATCCCAGCAAGTCTGCAGTAGAATTAGGCTGGGGTGCTGAATAATCTCAGCAAGCCTGTACCAGGACTAGGGCAGGGTGCAAATTCTGGTACTTTCAAATCCACAGAAGTTCAGGCTGATCCTGGCCTCTGGTCCTGATGTTGAAATCTGAGTTGTTCAAGCCTGCGCTACCCTGGGTATCTCTTGTTGCCCTCACCATGGCTCCCTGACCCTGGATGTCTCCTGGGGTTGTCCCTCACCCGGGCACTGTGATGATGATATTGCTCATGTACTTGCTATTGCCAGGGTGACAAAGCTATTGACATTAATACATTTATTTTATATGCCAATATATGGGTTGTATTTCTGTCATTAACAGTACTGGAACAAGACTGGTCCGTTCCTAGAGAACTGGATGCTAAGCCAATTACACTGCACCTTCCTCTTCCAAATTAATGGATGTGGTCAAAGATTGGGACAGAGGATTTACAGCTAACCATGCAGAGTGCATCACTGAAAAGTAGATGCTAACTAAGTAGTTCTCCATAGTAGCAGCAAAATGGATACACTACAAGTGCCCACAAATCTCAGCATAAAATTAAAAGAAAAAAATGGAAACATGAGAAGACAAGGCAATAAAATGACACTAAAATCTCCAAATTCCTCCAAAGACAACCCATGCGGCATCAATGGGGAGGAAATCAAAACCCACTCGGCCAAAATATTCAAAAGAATAATACAAGAGATTAAAAACAGAACAATAAGATGCTTGGTGAGCTCAAAAAAGGATAAAATTAAACAAATAATACATATAATAAACAGCATGATCAGGGAGTTTACAGAAGGCACTAAAAAAATCTATCTGGTAGGCAAAATGTCATAAAACATGAATGACAAGTTAGCAAACAAACAGAGTCCATGCAAAGTTGTCAAACAGAAATCCAAACTATGGGAAGCACAAAGGATCAATGTGAGGACACAATGTCAGAACTAGAGGATGGGGGGCTGGAGATTTAGCTCAGCGGCCCAGTGCGAGGTTGTGAGTTGGATTCCCAGTACAGGAAAAAAAAGAACTAGGGGATGGACCTGTTGTTGGAGACCAATTATTCAAACATACTTTGAAAAAACAAGAGAACATGAAAAAAGGACCCAATAGCTGCTAGATGATTCAAAGATGACTAACCTAAAATCAGTTGGAGTTAATGACAAGTCAAAAGACAGCTCAAATAGAATAAAAATGTTTGCAGAAATAATAGCAGACAATGTTCCAAAGACAGGAAAAGAATTAAGCATACAGATAAATGTGCATATAGAAGCCCAAATAGCCACAATCATAAAAGAACTTCTCCATGACACATCACAGTCAAAATCTCAGAAGTACAACACAAATAAAGAATCTTAAAAGCTGTGAGAGAAAAACAATGAATCATTTATAAAGGTAATCCCATTAGAGTTACAACACACACCTCAACACAAAATCAAAATGTAAGCATGTGTAAGATTTGTTTTTAAACTGTACAGTGTCTCTTTTTTTGTATCATTAACACACTACCCACTGCGTCTTTAAATAGACTTGTCCTGGTGGTATTTTCAACATCCACTAACCTTGCCTGGTACAGTATGGGGTTGTAAATTGGCATGGAAATTTAAAGCATGTTGCTGTTGGTGCACAGCACAAATCAGTTATATATGGGGATGGTAGTTTTTCAACTTCAGTTGTCTCTGATGCAGCTTATACGAAATGATTGTTGTTCTGTTAACTGAATACCACCCTGTAATTGCAAAAACAGTTGCAGCTGTTTTGTCGACAGTCTCAGTGCTCCTAAGTAAATAGAATTTTTTATTAAAAGTGGTAATTAAGATATCTTATATACTTGTACCAACTTCCAATAGTGGAATGTAATCGTTACATACTGCAAACATGAACTAATAAAAATGAAATTTTTAAAATTTCTTTTCATATTAAATATCATTAGCATAGATTTATAGTTACTTTTGCTTTAAACTTTCTAAACCATATTTTTTCAAAAATGACTTTCACAAGTATACAGTAGTACTTCAGAATTCTACATTTGTCAGGCTGGGCATGGTGGTACACACCTATAATCCCAACGCTCAGGAGGCTGAGGCAAGAGGATCTTTGTGAGTTCAAGACCAGCCTGGGCTACAAAGTGAGTTCAAGGCCAGCCTGGACTGCAGAGCAAGACTCTGTCTCAAGAAACCTCCCTCGAAGAAGAAGCAATTCTATATTTGTCGATACAATAACATTTTCCGTGGACTTTTATATTCTTCCATGGTTTTATGTTTCTTTTGTCATTGTCTCCCTATTTCAACTCGCTAGACTTCTTTTAACATTTCTTGTAGGGAAGGACTAGTCTGATTAATTACTTCAGCTTTTGTTTATCTGAGAAAGTCTTAAGTTTCTTCTTTATTCTTAAAGGGAAGTTCTGGCAGATTTAGTATAGTTAGCACTTCTTTTAGCATTTTGAATATGTCATTCAATAGTTCTGCTGATAAAAGTGCTTAAAATTTAATAGGAGTGCAAGTGTATGTAATGAGTCATTTTTCTCTTTCTCTTTCCAAGATTCTGTCTCTGTGACTTTTGACAGTGTGATTACTATGTGTCCCAGTGCACATATCTTTAGATTTATCCTAGTTGGATTTGTTATATGTACTGTATTACTCTCCACAGACTTCAGAAGGTTTTAGCTATTACCTCTTCAAATAGCCTCTCTGCTCCTTCCTGTTCTCTTTCTAAGACTTCCATACTGCATATGCTGTTACACTTGATGATATCACTTCAATCTCAGGCTTTCCTCAGTTTTATTACTTTTCTTTTTCTTTTTACTCCACTACCTGGTCAAGATTGTTGTTATACTCCTTTACTGAGTTTTCCCATGTAGTTATTATGCTGTTCAGTTCCAGAACTTCTTGGCTCTTTTCAATGGTTTCTATCTTTGTTATCACTCTCATTTCATTCATGGATTACTACCTTCATTTTGTTTTGTTGTCTGTATTCTGTTTTAATTCACATTAAGCATCCCTATGATCATCATTTTGAAGTCTTTGTTTTGTAGTCTATATATCTCCATTTCTTTAGGGTCATTTTTCAGACACTTAATTTGTTTTTCTGATAGGTCACATTTTCCTGTTTCTTTTTATGTCTTATTATCATCTGCTGAGATTTCCGTGTTCAAAAATCAAGTTAGTATTTACCAGTCTTTGAAGTGTGGTTTCACGCAGGAAGAATTTTCTCCAATCTGTCTGGCTAGAGGTTCCGGAGATCTCTCAAGCTTTTCCTAAGTATGCCTTCTCTTCGGTCTGCTGCAAGTAATCCTCTTGATTAAAGACCTTTGCTGGTTTATATTCACAAGCTGCCTGTGTTTTTCATCTCGTGTGTGTGTGTGTGTGTGTGTGTGTGTGTGTCTTTTTGAGACAGGGTCTCACTATGCAGTTCAGGCTGGCATTGAGCTCAGTATGTAGCCCAGGCTGACCTCGAATTTGAAACGATTCTCCTGCCTCAGCCTGCCAAGTGCTTGGATTACAGGCGTGCCACCACGACCTGCTCATCTCTATTACTGTAACCTCGCTGTTGGTCTAGCAAGTTGCAGTATTAGGGCTCCTCCTAGTGTCTATCTGTGGTATTGCATCCTCAGTGCACCTTGATCTTTTGTTTTTAGCCCTCAAGTGGGCACCCCCATTCTTATCAGCATTAACTTTAGGAAAAACAGAAACCTGTCTCTCAGACAGCCCCCAAGTCAGAATGTTGGATGTATGTGCCATTCTTTCCTTAGAGAAAACTAGGGAGTTGGGCATCTTCTCCAGATTACACCTTCGTTCTAGAAAAGACTTCCTATTTGGCTCCACACAATTCCCCTTTTAACTGTTTCTTTGATTTCCTAAAAGGCAACTGACTCGTGTATTGTTAGATCAGTGTATTATTAAATCAGTGCATTATTAAATCACTGGTGCCCATAAAGTCTGGGGCTGCCTATTCTGCCATCTTGCTAATGTCGCTCCGATATATCTAAATTTCCCCCCCTTTTTTTTTTAACAGATTTACTGAGTTATAATTCAAATATCATACAATTTTTCCTTTAAAGGGTACAATTCAATGCTTTTTAATATATTCATGGATGTGTGAAACCACCACGAGTCAATTTTAGAACATTCTCTTTGCACCAAAAATACCTGTACTATTTAGCTTGGCCTCACTTTTCACACTCCCATCCTCCCGATCCCCAAATGAACACTAAGCTACCTCCCGTTTCTATAGATTTCTGTAGGCAGAACATTTTGTATGGATGAAATTATATAAAATATTTTCTGTTTTTAACTGGCTTATTTAACTTAGCCTAATCTTTTGAAGGTTCATTCATGTTGTAATATGTATCAATGCTTATTTTTGTGGCCAAATAATACTGCCTTGTATGATTATACCACATATGTGCAAAGGAAATATACAAATACCTTTTATATATTCAGATGTAATAATATATGCAAAAAATATTAACAAATTGAAGCAATGACCATATAAAAAAACTATACACCAAGACCAATATCCACGAAGTATGTAGGGTTGACCCAATATTTGAAAACCAGTAAATGTAATCTATTATGTTAGTAAGTTACAGAAAAAAACATAATGTCAATTAATGCTGAAAAACACTTGACAGTACTCTTATGGATTTCAGTAAATGGTTTTAAAAGCCAGAGCAAGCTAGAAATAGAAGGGAACTATTGTTGAGAATTTTTGCATTTATACTCATAAGAATATTGGTCTGTAGTTTTATTTTTGGTGACTTTTACTATAAAGGTAATACTGATCTCATAAAGTAAAGATAGAACTGTTCCCTCCTCTTCTCCTTTCCAGAACAGTTTGTATAAAGTTAATATTAATTCCTTAAGCAATTCGTAAGATTCATCTGTGAAACCATCTGGTCCTGAGCTTTTCAACATGGAGCATATCTTGGTGAGATGTAATTCACATATGATAAAATCCAGCTATGTAAAAAGCACAATTCTTAATTAGTATATTATTAGAAATGTGCAAGCAACACAACTCTTTGTAGAACATATTCACCACCTGAAAGAAGATCCATACCAATTGATATTCTGCTGCCCATGCTACCTTTACCCCAGTCCTAAGCAACAAGTAATTACTGCATTTGCCTACTATGGTTACTTCATATGAATGGAAATATAACCTCGGTGGTCATTTGTGGCTGGTTCTTTCATGCAGCATGTTAAGATTCATCCATGATATGTAATGCATTAACACACCACTAATTTTAATGTCTAAATAACATTTCTTTTTGTAGGTATGACGCATTTTATCAATTCTTCTTTTGGTAGACAATTAGCTCCTTTACACTTTTAAGATACCATAGAATGCTGCTATAAACATTCATGCACAAACTGTTGTATGAATGAGTTTTCAATTCTTGTGACTATAGTCCCATGAGTAAAATTGCTCTGTCAACCCTATGTTTAATATTTTAAGGTTTGGTTTTACACAGAGGCTGCATAATTTTCCATTCTCAGCAGCAATCCAGAAGGGTTCAAATTTTTCTGCATCCTCAGCAACACTTTTTGTTGTCCATCTTTTTTAAATTATACCCATCCTGGGACTGGGGATTTAGCTCAGCCTCACAGTGCCTGCCTGGCAGGCGCAAGGTAGTGAGTTTGGTTCCCGGTACCAGAAAAAAAAAAAAAAAAAAGCCATCCTACAATGTGTAAAATAGTATCTCTGTCTTTTATTTGTATTCTTCCAGTGACTGATGATTTCAACATCTTTTCAAGTGCTCAGTGGCCATTTGTACATCTTCTTTGAAGAAACAGTTATTTAAATCCTTTATTTTTACATTGAGACATCTCTCTTTAAATTGCAGGAGCTCGTCATGCATTCTGGATATTAGACACATCGCATACACAATGCAAATATTTTTCCCCTTCTGTACTTTGCCTGTTCACGTTACTGATAATGTCATTTGAAGCACAAGATTTTTAAAAATATTTTAATGAAAGATTTAGATGGTCTGTCATTGCCTTTGGTTTAGGTATCTGATATTTAAAAACCTGTGTAGAGAAAGATGTACATCTCTGTTTTCTGCAGGTCTTTTTATACTTCTGGTTCTTACATTTAGGTCTTTGACCTGTTTTCAGTATAGTGTCAGGCAGGGGTCCAGTCTTTCCAATAAGATTTGACAAATTATTCCTCCCCCATTAAATAGTCTTGGCAACTTGGTTGAAAATCAAGTGGCTGAAAATGCATGAGTTTATTTCTGGACTCTGAATTCTGTTCCACCAATCTTTAGACATATCGTTATACCAGTACCATACTGCCTTGATTACTCTATGTTTCTAGTAAGTTATGAAATAAACAACTTCGTTTCTCCTTTTCAGGAGTGTTTTGGCTCTTCTGGGTTCCTTGAATTTCCATATGAATTTTCTGATTATATTGCCAAAATTGGGGAGGGTATGAAATTTTAATATGGATTGTACTGAATCTATAAATCACTTTGACAGTATTATCTTAATGATATTAAACCCACCAATCTCAATCTACGAACATCCAATATCTTTCCATTTAGTTAATTTCTTTGATATTATATAGTTTTCAGTTTACAAGGCTTGCTTTTCTTTGGATAAATTTATTCCTAAGTATTTTATTATTCTAGATGCCACTGCAAATTAAGCTATTTTCATAATTCATCTTTAAATTTTTATTTGCTAGTTTATAGAAATAGTATTGATTTTGTATATTTGCTTTTTACCCTACAATATTGCAGAACTCGTTTACTAGTTCTAAAATATTTTTGTGGGTTCTTTAGGATTTTTTATATACAAGGTCATATAATCTGCAATCAAATATAGAGTTACTTCTTGCCTCTGACCTTCCAATGTTTTAATTTCTTGTCTAGCCTAATTGCACTGGCTTGAACCTCTAGTAAAATGTCAAATAAAGATGGCAAAAACAGACAATCTTATTTCTTCCTGATCTTAAGAAATATTTCAGTTACTCGCCGCTGAGAATGAAATTACTGAATATGACGTTTTCATATGTTCCTAATCAGATTGAGGAAATATCTTTCTTCTCCTAATTTATTGTTTTACCATAAATTAGAGCTTTTCAATGGTTTTTCTGCATCTACTAAAATTATCATGTTATCTCCTTCATTTTATTAATACACTGTATTACATTCATTATGTTTAACCAACCTTGCATTCCTTGGATTAATCCCACATATTTACACATATAATCTTTGTCATGTATTGCTAAATTTCATTTACTACTATTTTGCTGAGAAATTTTTGTGTCTCTGTTCATAGTGGTTCTGTAGTTTGTATTTTATTGTTCATAGTTGTTTTGATATTAGTGACATACTGCCTCATAGAAAAAGTTGACACATGCCCCTTCCTCTTCTAATATTTGGAAGGGTTCAAGATTAGTGCTAGTTCTTTAAACATTAATAGAATTCATTAGAGAAACCATATGAGCCTATGTTCTTCTTTGTGAAAAGCTTCTTGGTCATTAATACAATCTCTTTACTATTTATAAATCTATTCAGATTCCAATTTTTTCCTAAGTAGGTTTTAGCAATGTGTGCTTTTCTAGGAATTTGTCCATTTCATCTAGGCTATCTAATATTTGTGGCTTATACGTGTTCATAGTATTCCCTTATAAGTTTTCATACTGTAAGTTCAGTGGAAATATCCCCTTTCATTCTAATGTCAAGGTATTGAACTCCACTCCATCTTTCCTTTCTTCTCTCTTTCTCCCTCCTTCATTCCCTCACCCTGTCTCTCTCTCTCTCACTCACTCTCTCTCTCCATTCCTCTCTTTCTTTCTGTCATGAAAATGAAAATAAACATATATTAAAATGTCTCAGACACAGTCAAAGCAGTGAAGGAAAATGTATAGCTGTGAGCTATAATATTGAAAAAGGAAAGAACACAAACCAATAACCAACCTTCCATCACAAGAATCTGCAAAAATAACAGCAAATTTAATGGAAGCAAGCAGAAGGAAAGAAACAATAAGGATTTGACCAAAAATACACAAAACAAGCTGTAAAAAACCAATGGAGATACAGAATTTCAAAACAAGATGATAGGAAAATAAAAACCAATGGAGAGAATTTGCAAACTTGAAAGTTAGTAATATAAAAAGATAAATAAAATTAACAAATGTATACTGGATTGGAGAAGCACAAAGGACATAAAACTCAATAAATTCAAGAAAGGGTCCCCTGCACTGCAACAACAACAACAACAGCAAATGAAAGAGCTTATTACTTTCAACTTTACAGAAATAAAAATAATTATGAGGTAACACTAAGGAAAACGGTGTCAAATGAATTAAATAACCTAGAAACAAATTTCTAGACATATCTAAACTACTAAAAGTGACTCAAGAAGCAATAGACTTATAAGATATAAAGAGATTGAATCAGTAATCAAAAACTGTTCAAACAGGAAAAGCCTGGCGCATATAGATTCATTGTTGAATTCTTCCAAATATTTAATGAATTCCAATCTTTCTCAAACTCTGTCAAAAAAAGAAATGTAGAAAACCATCCCCAATTCATTCTATAACATTTTTATCCAGATACCAAAATCTTTCAAAGACATTTCAAGAAAAAAGTGACAAGCCAAAATCTCTTATGTGGAGTGAAAGAGTAAAAAGTTACTCTTTTTTGTCATTTTTAATGAAAAAAATAGAATAAATTTCATAAGAAAGTAATGAGAATAGTAGTTATTAATACACTGTGCATCATTATCTTCAAAGTAGTTACTCAGAGTGTGTCTTAGTTAGTTTTCTCTCATTGCTGACATAAAAAAACCAACACACACATTTAAAGGAGGAAAAGTTTATCCGGCTCAGTTTGTAGAGGTTTCAGTCCATAATCAATTGGCTCCAAAGTAGGACGGTAGAGAGATAGGTATCACAGAGGAGAAACAGTTCATGGTGGGCAGAAGATAGCAAAATAAGCCCTGGACTTTAACAGTGTCTTCCTGCCCCTTGTATCTTACCCAGACTATTTAGGTCAGGTAGCACTCACACTCTTAATACTAGCGCCCTTGATCTTAGCATTGCACCATGAATCAATTCTAGCATCACATACTCTAGAACCAGCCACTTCTGAAAAAGCCCCACTTATGACCCTAAGAGGCTTTGGCAGGATATCTAAAGACAAGACATAACAGGGTACAAGACCAAAAAGATTCTTACCAAAAAAAAGAAACAAAACGTAGTAACATAAAAACTTTCTTGTCAATGAACTGAAATAAACTAGTAGTATAAATGAAACAGATTAGCATATATTGAAATGGTTTTGAAACAACAGAATATGTAATTGGAGAATTATTTAAACTTCTTTCTACCTCCTATTTATCTATCTTCTATTTTTTTCTTTATGAGTCCGCCCAAAAGATGTATACATACTTTAGGAAAAGAAAAGCTTGTATAAATATTTTACTACTAAATTTATTAAGACACCATGAGATTAATACAAGTTACCTTTGGCATCTACAATTGCAAAAGGCTCTCAAAGTTGTGGCCATTAGCTTGCAGACATTTATTAGTATGGTGAACTGTGGTTTGTGTAACCTTGGTCATTGAGATAGATGCACATGCATTTTGCAATTTCTCCTCTAAAAACCAGCAGTGTAGAGAGTTTTCTACAATATATAGGACATCCTCTAGGATCCCCAATCCGAAGTAACAAGGTAACACTGTTAAAAAAACATCCTACTCTTTTTTCCCTGAAGTATGCATACATTTTTGGTACTCTCTCTCTCTCTCTCTCTCTCTCTCTCTCTCTCTCTCTCTCTCTCTCCCTCTCTCTCTCACTATATATATAGTGTTTCTAATGTAAAACAAATTATGTACAACTCTTGAACACATAGGTATAGGCAAGAACTTTCCAAATAAAACACGTTTAAGATCAGAATCAAGACAATAATGTTGGCTCATGCACCTTCTAGCCAACTTTGCATTGGACATTCCATCCAGAACCATTAAGAAAAGAAAAGGGAGAGAATCACTGATGTTGATTTTTTAACTATATTTGTACAGACATGATCTTGCATGAAGAAAACTACCAAAAAATCCAACAAACAAAAAACATTACCATAGCTAATAAACCAGTTCAGCAAATTTGCAGGACTAAAGATCAACATCCAAAATTCAGCAGCATTTCAGTATACTAACAATAAATACTCTGAAAAGAGAACGATTCCAAGAATGACATCATTATAAAAGAATAAAATACTTAGAAATAAATTTAATCAAGGAGGCAAACACTTGGATACTGAAAACCATAAGACACTGCTAAAAAATGAAATAGCTAAATAAACCTGTGTTCAGGGATTGAAAAACTGATTAACAAGGCAACATTTTCCATATCCATCTACAAATTCATTGCACTCCCATTCAAAATTCCATTTTTTTTTTCAGAATCAGGTAAGTTAATTCTAAAACTAATATGAGAAGACAAGGGTCTCTGAATAGCCAAAACTATCATGAAAAAGAGGAAGAAAGTATGAGGACTGACACTTCTAGATTTCAAAAAATTTAGACAAAGATACAAGAATCAAAATACTGTGGTCTTGGCATAAATACAGATATATACATCAATAGATTAGAGCTGAAAATCCAGAAATAAATTTATATATCCATGGTCACCTGATTATCTATAAGATTGGTAAGGCTATTCATTGGAGAAGAAAAGTCTTTTCAACAAATTGTGCTGGGACATTTGGATATTCATGTGAAACAAAATAAATTTTGGGCAGTAGGGGCACACACATGGACAGACCAGCCAGGCAGGAACCCTCAGTGACCCACCAACACCCCAGCAGTGGCCCACACACTAGCGGTTAGTGAGTTAGGTGAACCAGCATTGCGCTTCCACGCACTGACAGGTAGAATAGAAGTGGGAAGGTGGGGTCGCCATTCTTTTTTTGAATCAAAGGGGTTTGGGGAGACTCCAGCAACAGCACACCAGCCCCAGTTCCCACATCTGGAGGCCAAGATCAGCCCTATACTCAGCACAATACCCCTGAAAACCTGGCTGGAGTACACAACACATTTGTGGGATCTGAGTTGGACCTACTTCAGAACTGTGGACACCAGAAGAATTTTACTATGTTTATATTTCTGTGTTTACTTGACTGGTTTTCATTTTTCTGCCTGGTTGGGGTCTTTTTTGTTTAGTTTAGATTTGTATTCTTTGGTTTTTTATAGTTATTTCTGTTTTCTTTTTCATTTTAAAAAGAATAAAAACAATACAAAAATTCAAAACAAGATGATAGGAAATTAACAATGGTTATTATACTGCAATTGTTATCTTCAAAGTAGTTGCTCAGAGTATGAGATATAGGCATGCAAAATTGATCAAACAATGTAAGCACTAACTGTTCCTTTCAATGAACTAATAGAAATTAGTAGTACAGGTGGGAATGCAGACTGGTGAAACCACTGTGGAAATCAGTTTGGAGATTCCTCAGCAAACTAGGTTTAGAGGTCCCCTTCAACTCAGCTATTCCCCTTCTGGGTATCACAGTGATATATGTGCACCCATGTTCACAGCAGCGCAATTTGTAATTGCTAAATTGTGTAAACAACCCAAATGTCCATCCACGGAGGATTGAATAAAAAAATTGTGGTACTTTTACATAATGGAATATTACTCAGCTATAAAGAAAGATAAACTCGAGGCTTTTTTAGGTAAATGGTCACAACCAGACACCATACTCATAAGTGAAATAAATCAGACCTGCATGTGTAAGCATCACATTGTCTCACTAGTGTAAGACCTGAAAGAGTGAATAAAAACTAGAAGGTATGATAGACATTGTGAAACGAAAGGAAAATGCTCAAAAGTAAAGGGCAACTGGGATGTGGGAAAAGAGAAGGGAAAGAAGGGGAAAGTATGTAAGTGTGTATATACAGGATAACTAACATAGTTGTACTACTCTCTTCTATTGGTCTACAGAAAGGAACAGTTAATGATTACTTGTTTGATCAATCTTGAATGTCTCTATTTGTTTTCCTGGGAAATCACTTTGAAGATATCAATAAGTAATACAACAACCATGGTTAATTTCCTCCAACTTTGTCTGTAACTGTTTTATTTGTATTGTTCTTATGCTATTTTGTAAATGGATGTCTGTCTGTTAATATGTTTTCCTTCTTTTATTTTGTAAAATGAAAAAGACAAAAAAAAGAAATTAGTAGTACAATTATCTTAGCTATCTTGTGTGTGTGTATGTGTGTATTTTTTTCCCCTTCCTTTTTTTTTTCCTTTCCCTCATCCCAGCTGTTCTTTCCTTTTGAGCAGTTTCTTTCCCTTTCACAATATCTATTTTACCTTTTGGATCTTATTTACTCTTTAAGGTTCTTACACTAGGGAGACAATATGATGTTTACACATGTGGGTCTGATTTATTTCACTTATGAGTATGGTCTCTAGTTGCATCCATTTACCTACAAAAGCCTCGAATTTATCATTCTTTATATCTGAGTACTATGCCATTGTATAAAAATACAACATTTTTTTTATCCATTCCTCTGTTGATGGGCATTTGGGTTGTTTCCAGGATTTAGCTATTACAAATTGTGCTGCTATAAACATGGGTGCACATATACTGTTGTGCTATGATGCTTTCAATTCTTCTGGAAAAATACCCAGAAGAGGAATAGCTGGGTCAAATGGGACCTCTAGTCCTAGTTTCTTGAGAATCTCCACACTGATTTCCACAGTGGTTTCACCAATCTATACTCCCACCAACAGTGGAGAAGGATTTCAAAAAATGAAAAGATATTCCTTGCTCATGGATAGGAAGAACCAACATTATGAAAATGGCCATACACACTGAAAGTTGTTCTGCAGATTTAACGCAATGCCAATCAAAATACCATTAGCATACCTCACAGAACTAGAGAAAACATTACTAAAATTCGTTTGGAAGTAGAAGAGACCTAGAGTAGCAAACGCAATTCTGGGCAACAAAGGCAAAGCAGAAGGCACCACAATTCCTGACTTGAAATTATGCTACAAAGCTACTGTGATAAAAGCATGGTACTGGCAAAAATAAACAGACCTGAAGATCAGTGGAATATATTAGAAAATGCAGAAACAACTTGAAACACACTCAGCCACCTGACCTTTGACAAAGAGGCCAAATATGTTCACTGGAAGGAAGATAGCCTCTTTGATAAATATGCTAGAAAAACTGGCTCTCCACATGCCTACTAAAACTAGACCCATGTCTGTCACCATGCACTAAGCTAAAATCAAAATGGATCGAAGATCTCAATGTTAAAAAAGAAACACTAAATCTACTGGAAGATAAAGTAACTAGAAATCTTGAAGACAGATGTAGGCAGAAAGTTCATGAAAAAACCCAGATCATGCAAGATTATATGGTCCACTGGAAGAAAATGAAGTAATAAAAACTATGCCTGAGGAAGCATAGGCATCAGAAGTACCAGAAAAAGAGAAAACAATTTCTTTAAGTCTGCTCAGTGAACTAAAGGAAAACACAAGTAACTAAAGGAAATCAGGAAAATAATGCAAATAAGAAGATAATGCCAACAAAGAGGAATTATACAAATGAACAACACAGAAACTCTAGAGACAAAAATAAAAATAACAGGTAGAAAAATTCACTAGAAGGGTTTAATAGTAGACTCAAACCAGAAGAACAAAGATCAATGAACTTGAATATAGGTCCTTTGAAAGTATCTCTGAAGTGCAAAAGCAGAAAAAATTGAGAGCACAGAGAATAGGAAATCTATGGGACACCGTCAACTTGCTTTAAATATACATCAGGGAAATCTTGGAAGGTACAGAGAAAAAGAAAGGGGTAGAAATATTATTTGAAATATTATTGATTATGCCTGTGAGCCCAGAATTAGAGAGGCTGAGGCAGAAGAATCATTGCAGGTTTGAGACAAGCCTGGGCTATAAAGTGAGCTCAAGGCCAGGCTGCACTGCATAGTGAGACCCTGTATCAAAAAGACAGAAAAAAAAGAAATATTATTTGACGAAATAGTGGCTGAAAATTCCCCAAATTCAAGGAAAGACTGGCTTTACAAATCCAAGAGTATTAGGGGCTGGGGATTTAGCTCAGCGGCACAGCGTCTGCCTGGCAAGTACAAGGTCATGAGTTCAATTCCCGGTACTGGAAAAAAACCAAAAAAAAAAAAAAAAAAAAATCCAAGAGTGTCTGTGATCTCCAAGATCTCCAATGATAAATCCAAAGAGTTACATACTAAGACACATTATAATCTTTCAAAAACCAAAGGCAAAGTGAGAATCTTGAAATCAGCAAGAAAAAGTAATTCATTACATACAAGAGAACCTAAGTAAGATTATGAGTGGATTTTTCAGCAGAGACCTTCAAGCCCAGAAAAAGTGCAGTGCTATATTCAAAGGAATTTTAAAAGTCAACAGAGAATTCTGCCCTGGCAAAAATAACTTTCAGAGATAAGAAAGGAATTAAGATATCACCAGATAACAATATTGAATTGTGCACAGAAGTTGTAGCCAAAACAATTAAGCAAGTAAAAACAATTAGGCAAATGAAAGGAATTCAAATTGCAGAGGAAAAGCTAACATTATCTCTGTATGCACATATGTGCTCTATTGTGTTAAATATTTGTTACAGTTTAGATCTAAAATATCCTCCAAGAAGCTCTTGTGTTTGGAAGCTGATTGGATCAGAAGGCACTGTACTCCTTAGTGAGCAAGTTCATAGGTGAATGTGCTGTTGACAATAGGACTGGTCAGAGGAGGGAAGCTGCTCAGGCCATGAACTGGAAAGGTATATGCTTGTCAAATCCCTCTCTCTGTCTCCCTCCCTCCCTCCCAAGTTCTTTACACTGATCTCCATCCTGAGCCATTTTAGTTATTTCTTTACTTGTTTGTGTGTTTTTATTAGCACATGTCTGCATTACATAATGACAACATTCATTATAGGGAGTTGTACATGTACATAACACATATTATTTCTTATGGTTTCCCCTTTCTCCCCTCTACCTAACACCTCCTTCTGTATGTCAGTTCTTTCCCATTTGTACAAGACCTGTTGTTTCCTATTTTACCTCTTTTATTTCGCTCTGAAAACTATTGATACTTTGGGGTTTCTTCTACAGGAGAAACCATGTGATACTTAGGCTTCTGTGTCTGGTTTATTTCACATAGCATTATGATCTCAAGAGTGCATTCATTTTCCTATGAGTGACTCAAATTTATCATCTTCGTGGCAGAGAACTACTGTACTCAACTATGTATACATATCACATTTTCTTTATCTGTTCCTCTGTTGATAAACATAGGATGCTTCTAAGATTTAGCTATTACGAGTTGTGCTGCCATAAGCATGGCTATGCATGCATCATTGCCATAAGGTGTCTTTAATTTCTTCAGAAGGATGCCTAAAGGTGAATAGCTGAGTCAAATGGAACTTCTATTTTTAGTTTTTTAAATAATCTCTATAGTGATTTTCCATAGTAGATATATGGGTTGCATTCCCCCTCATACATCTTAGAAGGGTTCCTTTTTCCCCATAATCTCAACATCATTTGTTATTAGTTGATTTCTGAACGATAGTCATCCTTCCTGAAAATGGAATCTCAGTGTTGTTATAACTTGCATTTTGCTAATGGCAAGAAGTATTGAACATAGTTAGATGTGTACTTCTGAGAAATGCCTATTCACTGTAGTTGCCCATCTTTGATGGGATCCTTTATTTGGGGGATCTAACTTTTTATTTATTTACGTATTCTACATATTAGTACTCTTTCTGAGGGAAACTTGGTTAAAATATTTCCAACTCACTAACTTTTCTCTTTATTCTATTTATCATTTCCTCTGTTGTGCAGAAGTGTTAGTTATTTTTATATAATCCATTTCTTGAGTCTTGATGTTATTTCTTGTGCAATTGGGGTTCTGTTCAGAAAGTCCTTGCCTGTGCCTATTTCTTCAAGAGTTGTACCTATTTTATTTTCCAGCAGATTAAGTTTTCTGTTATCCATTTTTATTTTATTTTAGTACTTGTGGAGAGATAGGGTCTACATTCAATCTCTGCATGTGCATAACCAGTTTCCCAGTAGCATTTGCTAAAAAGGCTATCTTTCTTCCAGCATATATTTTTGGCTTGCTTTGTCAAATATCAAATGACTGAATGTGGCTGCAGTATCCGCATCCTCTATATTGCTCCATTTATCCACATATCTTTTTGAGGCAGCACAGTGCAATTTTTTAAATCCTGGTAGCTTTGTAAAATTACTTGAAATCCACGACTGTAATATCTCCTTCTTTGCTGTTGTTGTGTAGAATTGTTTTTGCTATTTTGGGTCACCTACACTTTCATATAAACTTTAGAATTGTTATTTATAGTTCTATGGGGAATGCTATTGGCATTATGATTGAAGTTAAATTAAATCTAAATATAATTTTGCAGTATGCTCATTTTGATAATATTTGTCCTGCATATCAAGGAACAAGGAATGTTTGTCCAGTTTCTAGTGTCTTTTCAAATATTTTTCAGAGTAAGGTAGTTTTCATTACAGAGGACTTTCACTTGCTTTGTTAGGTTAATTCCTAACTAATTTTTCTTGAGGTGACTCTGAATGATATTGCATTATGGTTTGTGTCTAGATGTTCCCCTAAAGCCTCATACAGTCATGGGGTAGGCTTCTAGGGTTTTTGATTCACTCATGGCCCAATGCTGGGACTATGGGTGTGAGTGCTACACCTGCCCTGAGGCTAGTAGCCTGCATACAATATAAGGGAAGGAAAGAGGCTTGTTCTCTGCTGCTCCTCCCTTTTGCCCTTGTTGTTTTTGCTGTCTTCTGCTGCCATGAACTGTTGCCCTCTGCCATGTGCCACCCTGCCTTGGAGCCAGCCAAGTGTGGACTGAAACCTCCACAAACTGTGAGCTAAATAAACCTTTCTTTCCTTAATTCTGGCATTGGGTATTTTGTCTCAGCAATGAGAAAAAAAGTAACCAAGACAGTGGTATAGCTGGATACAAAGACCACACTCAAAAATCAATAGCATTCCTGTACACAAATAATAAACTCACTGAGAGAAAAATTAGGAAAACAACACCTTTCACAATAGTATCAAAAAAGAAATAGGAGTCAACATAATGAAGTAAAAGACCTTTACGATGAAAAGTACAGTACTCTGAAAAAGGAGATCAAAGGTGATATCAGAAAATAGAAAGATATCCCTTGTTCTTGGGTAGGAAGAATGAATATAGAGAAAATTATAATACTTCCAAAATTTTTATACAAATTTAATGCAATCCTGAACAATATACTGATAGCATACCTCATAGAATTAGAAAAACCAATCTTGAATTTCATTTGAAACCAGAAGAGACCTACAATAGCAAAGGTAATTCTGGGCAACAAAGGCCAGGCAGGAGGCATCATAATCCCTGAGTTGAAATTACGCTAAAAAGTTACTGTGGTAACAACAGGATGGTGCTGGCAAAACAAACCAAGGGATCAATGGAACAGATTAGAAGATGCAGAATCAACTCTATAGATACTCAGCCACCTTATATTTGATAAAGCAGCCAAATACCCTCACTGGAAGAAAGCCTCTTTAATAAATGGTGCTGGAGAAACACATGGTAAAGATTAAAAGTAAATCCCTATCTCTCATCATGCACTAAATTAAAACTAAAATGGATCAAGGATCTAAATATTAAAACAGAAATACTATATCTGCTGGAAGAATAGAAGAGGTACAAGTCTTGAAGACATAGGTGCAGGTAAAAACTTTATGAACAAAACCCCAATTGGACAGGAAATATTCAAAAAAATAAACAACTGGAATCTTATTACAACCCTTTTGCACAGCAAAACAAACCACCAACAGAGTGAAGAGACAACCCACAGAGTGTGAAAAAATTTTTCCATCTGTTCCTCAGACAAAGGACTAATATTTAGAATATAAAGAGCTCCCAAAAATTAGGCCCCTCGATTTATAAACTTATTTGAAAAATGGGCATCTGAAAGGAATAGACACTTCTCAGATGAAGAAGTAGAAATGGAAAATAAAACTGTTCAACATCACTGGTCATTCAAGAGATGTAAATTGAAACAACACTGAGATTCCATTTCATCCCAGAAACGTTATTATCAAGAAATCAACCAATAACAAATGCTGGCAGGGTTGTAAGGAAAAAGGAACCCTTCTCCACTGTTCGTGGGAGTTTGGACTGGTGCAACCACGGTGAAAATCAGGAGTTTCTTAAGAAGTCTAAAACTAGAGGTTCCATTTGACCCAGCCATTGCCCTTCTTGGTATTATTCCAAAAGAATTAAATCATCATACCACCATACCATTTATCCACAACCATTTTACATTAGCACAGTTTGTAATAGCTAAATCTTGGTAACAACACAAATGCCCATCAACCAATGAATGAATAAAGATGATACGGGTTTTTTTGATACAACAGAGCACTACTCTGCCATAAAGAAGGATAAGCTTGAGACATTTCTTGGTAAATGAATGCACCTTGAGACCATACTCTTAAGTGAAATAAATTGGACACACATGTTTAAATACCACATTGTTTCTCTGGTGTGAGAAACCAAAAGGGTAAATAAAGACCAAAATATATAATAGATATTGTGAAACAGGAAGAAAATGTTCAAATGGGAAAAGGAAGAAGGGAGAGGAAAGGAAGGAAGGAAGGAAGGAAGAGAAAGGAAAAAGAGAATAGAAGGAAAAAATGGAAACAAAGTTTTTGTACATAAGGAGAGCAAGAGGGGTTGAACGGAGGGGAGAGGACCGGGAGGAAAAGCATCATTAAGATACATTATGTACAGGCACAAATTCCCTATGATGATCATGATCACTATGTAGATCTAAAATGTACCAATAAAATTAATTTTAAAAAATAATCAAAAAAGAAAACACCAAAATGACCCACTTGGATGAACTTAAGAACTCTAGTTTTTAGGCTATATGTGGTTGTCTTGGTTACTTTTCTGTCATTACTGAGACAAAATGCCCAATGCCCAAAATTAAGGAAGGAAAGGTTTATTTAGCTCAGTTTGTGGAGGTTTCCATCCATACTTGGCTGGTTCCAAGGCACATGGCAGAGGGCAACAGTTCATGGTGGCAGAAGATAGCAAAGCAATTAGAGGAAAATGGAGGAGAGGCAGAGGGAAGAGCAAGCCTCTTTCCCTCCTTTATATTATATGTAAACTACCCGCCCCAGAGCAGGTATAACATTCACACCCATAATCCTAGCATTGGGTCAAGGATCAATTATATACTCTAGAAGCCCACCCCATGACTGCATGAGGCTTTGGGGGGACATCTAGACACAAATCATAACAGTGGTGAACCAATGGCACATGTGCTGTAGCCAACTGTTTGTTGTCAGTGAAAGCTCTAGAAGTTTCACCGTCATTGCAGTTCAGGCTGAACCTTCAAATATTCCCAGAAAGTATAGATAATGCCGTGTGACCTGTCTTAATAATAGAACTTTACAGAACCTAGGAATAATGTTCCCAGAAAGCAAAGCAATTGATACCTTCATCCACATATTGCTTAGAATCTGTATCAGTATTGAAGTACTTCCTGGGGACTTCAAGTTTCTTTAGTTCTTCTAGGTGCTGTTCACTAAGTCTTTCTCCCAACACAGATAATACTACCACTCTTATATGACATCTATGCAATGATAACTATGCTACCTTTTCAGATTTTCCCTGTAGGGCCAATGAGGGATTTCATTTCATGACTCTTTGAGGAGCTTTAAATATGGATCAAAATGTAGTACTTACCTTAGCCTTGGAAATTTGGCCTTCTATCACCAGGACAAAGAACCCAAGTCTGTGTGCCCTTACAACTTTGAATATCTTTTCTTCCTTCACTTACATGTATAGTATCTCACTCAAGATTTATAGTCTCATCAACATGATTGGTTAAGAATTCAGGAATTTTCCACAAACTTTCTGCCCCACAAATTTTAACTATAGTTTCCCAAATTCTTTGTCCATTATGTGTTCTTTCCTCTTCTGTTCACATCCCCAAGAAACATTTATATCTTTTAGTACCATTTAAGCAGAAATGCTTCTTTTCTAATGTTCTCCCTATCTCTTAATATTACACCTATATCACTGTGAACTGATGCTTCAGGCATACTACCTACAACAGGTTCAAATGCACCATCTTCTGTCTTCATTTTGCTATAAACCAGAGCGAAAAGAATTACTGTCGCAGAAGAATGTCTCAATGATGGGAAAAGATTGTCAGTCACTGAGGCCTGGGGGACTCATTTGCACAGAGCCTTTAAGGGAAACCCAAAGATTAAATAAAAACCACTTAGGATATATCCCTTGCACACATCCCCTCTTTTATAACTAGTAGAGAGGGTTTAGTTGCTGTGGTACACTTTCCACAGATCGTTGATGATAGCAGCACAAGCTCTGGTTGTGGACTTCTAACTTAGGTGGTTCATTATTATAAACAATTGACCCATCATAATCAGGTCATATGCTCTACACTCTTTTCCAAAAATGATAATAAAATATACTGAACCATCCACATTTTTTCACTTATGCTGGGAGGCAGCGGATATAGCATTAAGAAGTCTCGAGGGGCTGGAGATTTAGCTCAGTGGCACAGCACCTGCTTGGCAAGCGCAAGGTCGTGAGTTTGATTCCTGTTACCAGAAAAAAACAACAACAACAACAAAAAACACCAAAGAAAAAGTCTCTGGCACCAAAGCAACCTGAGTTCAAACCTTGCCTTTGTTACTTGTTGTAGGGCCTAAAGCAAGTTACCTAAACTTCTTTAAACATGTTTATCAATAGGAGTGGTAGGCAGTTCAAGATGGCATTCAAGATTTTATGAACCCCTATGTATTTGTCTGCATAATTCCCAGGGCCTCATAGGATCATAATGGATTTTACCCTCATGATTTGGTTATGTTACATAACACAGCTGACCTTACTTTATGAATATTACCTAAATGGGCATGGCTTAAACACAAAAGCCCTTTAAAAGTAGAGTATGGGGTGGGGGATAAAGCACTTCATGCACAAAGCCATGGATTTGATCCCCGGCCCCATGAAGTAAAAGTAAAAAGTTAAAGCAGAATATTTCCCAGCTGGTCACAGAAGTAGTCAACAATTCAAAACAAAAAGGTTTACTCTGCCATTGCTGGCTCTGAGATGTAGTAACCCACATGCAAAGACCAGCCATGTCTCTCGGAGCTGTAAGTAACAATTTCCCAGAAAATAGTGCGGAAACAACAATCCCAATCCTAAAACCACAAAGAAACAAATTCTGCCAATAATTATGCCCCCAGAGAGCCCAAGGCTGATTTCAGCCTTGTAAAATTCTAAGCACAAGAGCCGGGCCAAGTCTGCCTGGACTTCTGACCTGAAGAACTGTGAGCCAAAAAAAAGAATAATGTTTTAAGCCACTAAGCTTGTGGAAATGTATAACACGTCCATAGAAAACTAACACAAAAAAAGGACACAACAAGTGCTCAATAAATGTTAGCTTTTATTGGGATCAGCTGCACAGCTGTACCAACGTATAAGTTATGCATGCAAAGGTAGTAATACATTATGGCCTTCAGATCCAGGGTCCCTTTGATCCAGTACAACTAATGTTAACAGTGTTTCTCAAGGGGAGATATTATTGGGATGTGATAGGGTGAGGGACTCACTGGTCTATACTGGACATGGCAGTCCACTTATCAAATCTGGTTGCTCTTTCTCCAGTAATAGTCCTCCCCTAGTCACTGCAACAACAAAAATGCTCCTGTACATTTCCAACCCCCCTAAACACACACACACACAAAGGGTAGCTTTGGCCTAAGAAATTGAGTACTATAACAGAAATTTGATAAGAAAGTCTGGTTATCCTAAATATTGTCATAAAGCTATCTCAGTAACTACAGTGCTATCTAAATTGCTTGACCATGAAAACTACCAGGAGCATTTGTTTAAAAATAATGTCTTTCAAATTTCTTGCTGGGAATCCCATTTTACAGACTTGGGATGAAACCCCAAGCATCTCTACTCCTACCACCCTAGTTGAATCTTTTGTCCATCTAAGTTTGGAAAACATTAGGTTAAAAATATACTTGCCCATACATGCATTTAGCAAAAGTTCACCACAGTGAAACAGTGAGTAACCCCAAAACTTTGAAACTGTGCCTTTCGTAGAGCTGTAAATACTCCTTTGGGTTAGTCTACTACACAAGACGTTCTATAAGTCACACAATGATCGCAAATGGACTCCAGTCATGGAAGTAGGAATATTCTTCCAAAACTTTTTCCCCAGAATTACTCCTTGAAATGATACAGACTTTACAAGTGTAAAGTAGCACTTGTTTCTCTTTTCTAAAATATTTCTTAGATTTCTACCTAAGACTTATGCACACTCTCTTCTAATGTGTATGGAATAAAAAATGTCCGTGCCTTAAATTCTGTGCCTACGGTATTATCTACGATTTCCTTTTTCAGACAGCAGTTTGCTCGAACACAGCCCTCTTCTTTTTCTTCCCTAACCCTGTTTTCAGGTGCTCTGGTACTGATTTCTTTCAACCCCAGGAGGATCTGTCTTTAGAAGGACTGGCAACTACTGTAGACCTGCATGCCACCGCCCAGGAGCATGGGCACCAAAGTATGGCAACAACCAGTCAATGATATTTTGTTCAGTTTCCAAATTTTGCCTGCAAATGTGCTCTACTGCACTGCTCCACTACTAAGTACTCGAAGCCCATGGACTCCAAGTGGGGTCTGTTCTCTGAATCTCCACCCCCTCACTAACGTTACAGCCTTGACATTAAACGCAGTGTATCTTCACCTTCTTCGGTCTGCCGTTACAGTTGGCTCATCTCAATTCGCACACCCGCAACTTCAGCAAAATACGGCACACGCTGCTGGGGCGGGCACACGCTGCTGGGGCGCGCACACGCTCCTGAGGCGCGCACACGCTCCTGGGGCGCGCACACGCTGCTGGGGCGGGCACACGCATCCCGCCCCCAATAGGGCGGGACTAAAATGAAAGTGCCCAAGCTGTTACCAAATGACTTCTTTATTACCACGGTAAAGCCGTCGCCGCCATCTTTATTGTGGCCAACTAATACTTGCGTCAGCCTAAAAGGAAAATTAGTAAGGAATTGTGCAGGCAGGTAGCCTTCAAGTTAGCCTGGCCCCGTCCGAATCCCACGCAGAACGGAGTTAAGCCCTCGGGGTAAGAGTGAGTCCTTCAAGTCACAAAACGCGCGACCGCCGCGACGACGCGCGGCGGGGCGGGACGGGGCGCGCTTCCGGGTGCCGCGCGCTGCGGAAGCGCGGTCGGAGCCGCGATCGCGCGCAGTGAGGCCGTGTGCCGCGGGCCGCCGGAAGCCGCTGGAGAGAGCAATGGCGGGATTGACTGTGAGAGACCCTGCCGTGGATCGTTCCCTACGTTCTGTATTCGGTGAGAGGCATTCTGTGGAACCAAGCAACAGGGAGGGACAGAAAGAGGCAGGGGAGCGTCGAGGAACGCCCTCTTGCACCTCCCACCTCTGCAGTCGCCACGAAAGCTGGCGATGGGTCGGGCTTGCCGTTTTCCCTGCCTGTCCTGTGGGGCGGCCGACCTCGTGGGCAAAGAAATGCTTCTCTTCCTGAGGCCTCTGAGGTTTTCCTCGGTACCAAGAGAGTTAAACGAGTGTTCATCTTCTATGCATTACTCCTTCACGATCTCCGATTATTTTTGTGGAAGAAAGGGCGCACGGTAACAGCGCCTTACTGTTCGGTAGTACAGTACGTCTTACTCCCATCCAGAATGCAGATTATATCCTGAGTGTCTAGGTCCCTGTATCCAGTTTCTGCCCTCTCATAAGGATTTACATCCTTTGCTTTTTACCTGTAACGTTTTAGTTTATCCATAGTCATAGCGGATACCTGACGTCTAGGTGAATTGCAAATAAATGAATGAAAGAAAGAATGATCAAAACCCCTTTAGAGGAATTTTAGAGAGGATTTAAACTATTCTAAGTAATTTTCTTGGCTACAATACATTGTTTTTTAAAATGTGGTTTTAAAAGCATCCTTCCAAAAGAGACATGACAAAACAATAAATTTTAAACATCCTCCACAATGCCCATCGTTTTCTCCCATAAGTGTATGTATGTGTAGAAATGTGGATATACGACCTGTTTTTAAAATTGTAATAGTTTTAGTAGTCACTGATAAAACTTGGAGGCCTCCAGGTAAATACCAATGCTTACATACTTCTGTTAGTCAAAATTAAGGACAAGCTAATACTTGTCAGATCCAACAGAACTCTGAGAGTAGTATGAATCCCTTTGGGATTTTGTCTCAGTGGTTTGTTTCCCTTATTGAGAGATCTGGACACATAGAATCCAAGTGGGTTTTGGAGAACACCATTTTGAGCCAGTTGTTACATATTCAGTAACATAAGTAGATACTATGTGATCTGTGTGTAAGTAGATACATTCTCACTAAGGCTCTAGGTTACAAACTCAGAATTGTAACATGTTATCTATTCCTTAGTGGGTAACATTCCTTATGAAGCTACTGAAGAGCAGTTGAAGGACATCTTTTCTGAGGTTGGACCTGTTGTTAGTTTCAGGTGAGATCTTCTACTTTTTGGTGGGAGATTCTTAAAAATCGCTGCAAATTTGGCCTGTAGCAATAATGGCAAGGGTTTTTTTTATGATAACTTCTCACATGCATTTTATTTTTGTTAACTGCTTTATTGATATAATGTACATATGCAGTTCACATTCATTCTTACCTAAAAGATTTTTTTTCATTAAAAATGTTTTTAAAATAGTTCAGTGAGGCATCTGAGTTATAAAGTTAGTTATATTACAGTGAGCCAAATTAGAGCCTGGCAGTGTTAGCAGAAACTTTGTATAGTACGTGTATATAGTATTTGTGCCTGATAGTTGGTTTTGCTCTCCAGATTGGTATATGATAGAGAGACAGGAAAACCAAAGGGTTATGGCTTCTGTGAATACCAAGACCAAGAGACAGCTCTTAGTGCCATGCGGAACCTGAATGGGCGTGAATTCAGTGGGAGAGCACTTCGAGTTGACAATGCTGCCAGTGAAAAGAACAAAGAAGAGCTGAAGAGTGAGTATACACCCAAGTTGTATGCATTATGAGTTAGTAGAGATGTAACAATGAAAAATTTCATGATATGTTTTAGAATATAACACACAGCTTCTTCACTTGGCCAGCCTGAGGCGCCTGAGTTGGGGAAGTAGTATCTTTGAGGAACAAGGTAATATTGACTTTAGTAGAAATCTTTTGGGTGCTGAGGAGTTGATTTCCACTTAGATGAATTCAGTTCTACCAAGCCATTAGTAGTGCTATGTCATTAATCAGTCCTGTGACCATATTGCCAGATCTGTAGCTGGTGTGGGTACTAAGGCATTTTTATGGCTTTTTTCATGAGGCAGTAGATCCAGCAGTTCTGTCTTAAAGTTAACAGCTTTGTCTATGTAAACCGTTTTCTTGTGAAATGACTTGTCAAAAGAAGTCAACAGCTTGATTCTCTAACTTAGGTTAATATTGTCCATCTGTGTGACCACAGTGCCAGCTTTCCTCTAAGAACAGAAAATGTGGGCTGGGCGTGGTGGCGCACGCCTGTAATCCCAGCACTTGGGAGGCTGAGACGGGGGATCATTGCGAGTTCCGGACCAGCCTGGGCTGCAGAGTGAGCTCAAGGCCAGCCTGGACTGCAGAGTGAGACCCTGTCTCAAAAAAACAAACAAAAAGGACAGAAAATACATTCTCATCTTTTTTCTCAGAAACAAGATTTTCAGATGATTTATTTCTCAGATTCAGAGAATTTTAAATTATCAATTGGTGTTTAAAAGCAGCCTTAGAAAATAGATACTTGGGGGCTGGGGATTTAGCTCAGCGGCAAAAGTGCCTGCCTGGCAAGCGCAAGGTCGTGAGTTCGGTTCCCGGTACCGGAGAAAAACCAAAAAAAAAAGAAAAGAAATACTTGAAATGATTTAGCTTTTTATTTTGCCTGCCTAACTTTCTTGTACTGTCTTCCTGATCAGGCCTTGGCACTGGTGCCCCTGTCATTGAGTCACCTTATGGAGAGACCATCAGTCCTGAGGATGCCCCCGAGTCCATTAGCAAAGCAGTTGCCAGTCTTCCACCAGAGCAGATGTTTGAGCTGATGAAACAAATGAAGGTGAGAGTAGGCTCTAGCTTATAAATAAAGCAGTTCACATCAGATTTTCAAGGAGTTATTGATAAGTTATGAATTAATGGATCTAGTTCCTTGAATGCAAAAAGAAGTCGTGTCTATAGATAAGCATTCATTGTACCTTCAGTATTCTATGTATGCACAGTATATTTTTCTACACAAACAGACTTAGCCTAAATAATTTAGCTGAGATTAAAAGCCTGTGAAATATTACATCTCTAAGATGAGAATGTCTTTAAATCATAATTTTTAGGTAGTAAGTATTGCACCTGATGATAAATCTGCTTTTCTTCTCAGCTCTGTGTCCAGAATAGTCCCCAGGAAGCACGGAACATGCTGCTTCAGAACCCACAGCTGGCTTATGCTTTGCTGCAAGCACAGGTAGTGATGAGAATTGTGGATCCAGAGATTGCCCTGGTGAGTGCTTCCCTTTCTTTTATGGAAATGGTAGGCTAAACTTCGAGCAGGATAGGAACTACCTGATTGTCTTGTTGAACAGATTGCTCATTGGTTTGTGTTTTTACTTTTTAGAAAATACTGCATCGCCAGACAAATATCCCAACGCTGATTACAGGTAATCCTCAAGCAGTCCACGGTGCTGGGCCGGGCTCAGGAGCCAATGTGTCAGTGAACCAACAGAATCCTCAAGCCCCTCAGGGCCAGCCTTTGGTAGGGATTTATCCCTTAACTTTTCTTTTACCTGTCTTAGCATGTCATTTTCTTTTTAGGAAATTATATTGAAAGAAGAATGATCAGAAGCCAGAGATGATAATTTTCATTTTGAGGCATAAGAGCAATTTCTGGGTTGTAGAGCACATGGCATCTGAATGAATACAGATTCCATTCCAAGTTTTTAAATCAAAGAAAAACTTCCTGCATTCCCTTTTCCTATAAGTTAACTTTGTTTATGCATGGCACTCCATTATTCCATAGCATTATCTCATTTAATCCTCACAAAAGATGTGTGAGGTCAACATTCTTACTAGCTCCATTGTCACCAATGAGAAAAGTAAAGCTCACTGCCCAATTATGACACAGAATGCTAAAGCCAAAAATATTAATACCTGTACAGGGTTTTTTTTTTTGAGACAGGATCTTGCTGTGTAGTTCAGGCTGGTCTTGAACTCACTGTATGGCCCAGGCTGGTGTCAAACTCTCAGTGATCCTCCTGCCTCAGCCTCCTCAGTGCTGGGATTGCAGGCATGTGCAACCATGCCCAGCTAGTATATTTAAAAACTGAAAATTTTCTATATGGCAGAGGGAAGGCAAAATAAATACCAAAGACAAATGACAAAATGGAAAAAAAGTGTTTGCCACACATATGATAGACAAAAGGCAAATAACTTAATAATCTTTAGTGGTGTTCAGAAATGTTTTATTGCTACATTTTGCTACTAGCTGCTTTCCTCTTTGTCTTCTTGAGTTCAAGGCACTTTTTTGTCTTTAACTCTTATTGCTAAGCCCCAGTTGTGAAGTCAAGAATGTGTGCTGAATCCTACCTGTCACAGATAAGATTTCTTGGGGCTGGGGATTTAGCTCACCGGCAAAAGCGCCTGCCTGGCAAGCGCAAGGTCATGAGTTCGGTTCCTGGTAACGGAAAAAAACAAAAAAAAAAAAAAAAAAATCTCCACAGATAAGATTTCTCAGTCTCTACACTAGGATGTGCTCCATCTTAACTGTATGCACATAACCAAACAGGTGGCATATTTTGCAAATTGCTCCTGTGGAATTCAAAGTATGTGATAAATCTGATGTCACGAGACATGCTGTATAAAAAGGGTGCTTGGTAGACTATTTGGGACTGCCAATTTTAAGACAACCATTGGGTCCTAGACTCAATACTGAGTCTGCACAGAGGCATGTCTATACTGTAGTTTTTCTCTTGGTCAGGGTGGAATGCACGTCAATGGCGCACCTCCTCTGATGCAAGCTTCTATGCAAGGTGCGGTTCCAGCACCAGGGCAGATACCAGCTGCTGTAACAGGACCTGGCCCTGGTTCCTTAGCTCCTGGAGGTAAGTTTCTTTTAGAGACTTCACCATTTTGTTACTTTGATAAAGTATTGTCTTAGCAACTACTGCAGTGCGACCAAATTATGTGATAATAGGATCTTGATGTAAAATTAGTATATAGCTAGAAAGTGTATATCCTACGTGGAGGAAATAGATTATCCCTTATATACAAATTCTATATGTCTTGTGATGGTAGGAAAGTAGTAAGCACAAAATACAGTAAATCTTCAGATTAAAGAGGGAAGTGATAGAAAGAATGGAAACTAATCAAACCAGGAAAAATAGAAAAGACAATATAAAATAAGTGATAAATATAGACTAATGTGGAAGGAATAAAAACTAATATAGTCTTTATTCTGTTAAATGTGCATGAACTGAATTCTCCCGTTAAAAGCAGAGATTATTAAGTTTAAACTTACAGGCACAAAACACATGGATAAAGTTGCATTTCTATAAATACAATCAAGCCAACCAACAAAAAGAAAATTTAATAGCTGCACATTCATTGAAAGCATGTAGGTAGGCAGTTAATAGAGTGTTGCTATTACACTTGTAAGTTTTCATTGTTCAACAATTGTCATAAATTCCTCATATGAGATACCTGTATTAACACATGGTGGAGTATCAGTCTTTATATTTTTTATGCAAACTTGTTAATTTTTTTAACCTGGGTTAGATTGACACCACCACTACTCATAGAAGATAATTAAAATCTAAATTCTTCTCTTTTGTAGAGAAACCAGTCTACAGAGCTGTTGACAAAAGAATAGAAGACTTTCAATGAAATTTTAGCAAATGCATAATTTTCATTTATTCACTTTATCTTAGTACAGCTATAGTTTTATTATCTTTCAGTGAAAGAAATGGGTTCTATATTTTATATATTTCTGAGTTGCATGTGCCTTGCTTACCTTAAAATACCACCACAAGTTCTACTGTGGTCCTACTGCACATGACAAGTATGCAAGTGTGCATGACAAATATGTTATGAGGCTCATTACATGACTTAACACTCAGAATGATCTGTAGCCTGTTTACTGAGCTGAGTGCCTTGACCATATACTTCTGTCCAACCAACATCAATTGCTACAGAAATTCCTAAATATCTGCACTGCATTTCTGTATTTACTATGTCATAAACTGTTAACATGGGTTCTAGATAAGCACCAGCTATGGATCACACTTTGAGTAGCATTGTGCTAGTGAACAGAAAATAATATGCATATTGAAGGATTAAATAATAAAATCAACAAGTTCCACTTAATATATAGAGGATCCTTTGTATCTTGGCTGCAGAATGTACTCCTCACTCCAGATGACCACAGAACAGTTTAGAAAAACAAAACAGACCACGTACTTAGCCATAAAATAAAACTTTAACAAATTAGAAAAGTGGAGGTTTTATAGACCACATTCTTAAATTATAAGTCAGTAAGATTAGAAACATAATTAAAAGTCAGCTGAGAAAAATCTTTACTTGGAATATTGAGGGCCATACTGTAATTAATCTTTGAATTAAAAAGGAAATAAAAAATTTATAAATTATGTAAAGGAAAACAAAAAGTGTGTATGTACTTCACAAAAAAAAGTGTAGGAAACAGGGAAGGCAGTGCTTAAAGAAAAATGAATGTTCTCAAATACCTGTATTAGAAAAACTAGTTTTAAGGAATTAGAAAAGTCAAACTAGAAACACCAAGAAGAGGAAATTAACATGGTAAAAGTTGAATGAAAGTGTAAGATTTAAATATACTTTTAAGTGATATTTTTTGAGTTTGTAGCATTTATACTTCTGAATTTATTATTATTATTTTTGGGTTTTTTGAGTCAGGGTCTCACTATGTGATGCAAGCTGTCCTTGAACTCAGTTATGTATCCCAGACTGGCCTTGAACTCAAGGTGATCCTCCTGCCTCAGCCTCACATAAGTGCTAGGGTTACAGGAGTGTGCAGCCACACCTGGCTCTGAATTTATTAAAATTTAAAACTTTATGAAGTTTTTTAGGTTACCCTGTACAAAGCTCTTTGACAATTGCTGAGAACAGGGAGAACAACCTAGTAAAAAAGTGGACAAAGAAAATTCGCAAGAATGTCATAGAAGAACAGAACCAAATGGCCAATATAAACACATTTATTTACAGGTGGGGGATTACAAGTTAACAATGAGAATGCATGAAAACCCATCAGGCTAGTAAGTATCAAAGAGAGAGATGACCTTGATAGAGAAAGTGGTACTTGTACATTGCTGATAGAAATGTGAAGTTCTTCAGCCTTTCAAGAAAGGGATCTAACATTGAAAATGAACATACATGATGTCCCACAAATTCCACTTCTGGGAGACTAACATATACAAGTAAAAATGCTGTTACATAATGATGCATGATACAAGAAATTACGCTCATAATGTTTTCTGCTATCCTTTTACTCATATCCTGAGTTTTGTATTGTCTTAATGATTGGCTTGGATCAAATGAATAGAATAAAAAGATGGCTAGAAGGGAACTTTGAAATTATTTATACTAGTGGTTTTCAACCTTTATGTTAGAGGCTTATGTAAGGGACTTATACAACACGGGTTGCTGCAGTGAGGACTTGGGAATTGGCAGTTCTAACAGATTTCATGGTGCTACTGATATTGCTGGTATGGGAACCACGTTCTGAGAACCACCGTTTAGACCAATTTATTTTACTGATGAGAAAGCCTAGGAATGTATTCATTTTATCAAATCATTTGTTCAGAGTCAGTTATTTTAAGGGCAGGTCACGGGATTCTTTTGGCAACTCACTTTCCCCAAGGACTTGATTTTTTTGAAATTCAGAAAACGTATAATAAAATTCTTAAAACATTTCTTTAGGTTCTTAATCTAGAGCTCTTTGGTTCTTGGCTTATTATTTGAAACAGAATGTGATATATATTTGCCATTTTAGGGAAATGTTAATGAACTGCAAACAGGTGAGCCTCTCTTTTTCCCCACTCACTGTCTATATTTCTCCTTTGAGGGAAGAAAACTATGGCTATGTGGAAGGGACCATACATGGACTTGTGGTGCCTAAGTACTCTTTGTATAGAGGTCATCATACCCCAGCTGGCGAAGGTAGACAAGTGGTTCTAAACCCTGTTTAACCTAGTCCCTTTTCATAATAGATATTTTGCAATGACTTTACTATCCTAAAAGGAAATGCATAGATGACATAACCTATGTACCATTTCAAAAAGTCAGTATAATGCCCTAACTATATAATGAGAGGTAAAAGGACATGCATTTATAATATACCATTAATATGTAAATGTTTGGGCACAGTTGCATTAAAAAACAGCATGTGTCAGGTGTTCATACTGTTTCTCCTGTTTGTCAGTTAGCATGTGTCACGTGTTTGTACTGATACCACCAAAGTAAAAACTAAAAATGGGGCAGAGGCATTCTTTCGGCAACTCAGATATTCCAAAGACTTGATTTTTTGAAATAGAGAAAACTTACAATAAAATTGTTGAAACAAATTGCACACCATAATTTACCCTGTAATTGCATTTCTGGCAAGTACTCGGTAAATACATAATATATTTGCACTTGCTCGCTCTCTCTCTCTTTCTGCCCCCCCCCCCACACACACACAGTGCAAACAGCTGGGTGTCATCATGATCATCTGCTGTAATCCCAGAGCTCTAGAAGGCTAAGGCAGGAGGTTTACAAGTTCAAGCCTAGCCTGGGCAGTTGAACCTCGCAAGACCCTGTCTCAAAATAAAATAAATATTTTTGAAAAGGGTTGGGGATATAGCTCAGTACAAAGGTCCAGAGTTCAGTCCCCAGTACTACAAAAAGAAAAATACAAAAAGTGCAAAGAACCATTGTGTTTACAAGTAAAATAGACTGAGTTTCTAATTTCAGGTGACTATAAGCAGGTTTTCAATTGAATGTTTAGTAAGACATTTGAAAGTTTTGCAAGACATGAGGTAATTCTTGATTTTGTAGGACTGTCTCACACATTTCAGGACATTTCATGTCCCTGGCAACTTCTCTCTCAATGCTAGCTCTGCCCTCACAAATCTCTGTCACAGCTGAAATAGTACCTACACATATACAGAACACCCAGGGAATAAAATATACTGCCTTTCGTTAGAGGAGGTCTGTGGGTAAGTGGCATTGTTTTCTTGTATTTCAGAACAGCTTTCTGCCATGGCTTTGATAGTCACTGAGAGGAAGTACTCCTCCCGAACTGACTTCCGTCACTGAAGGATGAAGTATACTAAGAGACCCCCTCTTAGTTTTAACTGCATTGTTGAGTGATAGGTACCATCTGCTTTTGTAGATTTTCTCCTGTGAAGGCAGAATAAAGTAAGCTTGGCCACTATTCTATCTTCTTTTCCACTGTACTGATTTTTGTCTTTCTTTCCTGCCCTTTATCTTCCAGGAGGAATGCAGTCTCAACTTGGGATGCCAGGAAGTGGACCAGTGTCCATAGAACGAGGACAAGGTAGAGAAATATTAATGTCTGATTAATGTGTACTGGACTTGGAAATCTTCCATCCCTGCATTCCCTAATATGACAGCCACTAACAATCAATGGCTATTTAAATGTTAATTGAAGTTGAATTGAATTAAGTAAAATTTATAACTCAGTTCTTTCATCACATAGCACTATAAGTGCTCGGTAGCTATGTGTGGCTAGCGGACACTGGACATGGCGGATATAGAGCATTTCTGTCATCACAGAAATTTCTGTTGTACAGTGCTAGTGTGAATTTTCCCCTAGTGATTCAGAGCCAAGCTTTACAAGAATTGATGAAACAAATGGACCCTTTGTTTCTTAATAGTCTAATGACTTGTTGACCTGTTCTGTCTCCCTCTGTGGATTTATCTGTTGCCTTAGTAAGGGATTTTAATAGTGAGCATATAATATGTGCATAGGTGTTAGAAGACTAGATTTAAACCCCAGAGCGCACTGGGAGGGGAGTCATAGATCTGATAAGCCTACTTGAGAAATGTCTGTTGTATTGTGACAAATGCTGTATATAATGCAGCAGCCACTGTGAAGTCTCGGTTATTTCTCTGTGTTCCTGGAATGCAATAGTTGAAAATTGAGGAGGAGACAGGGAGAACACTAATGTTCATAAACAACTTTGTGAGGTAGGTGGTAGCACCTCAGTTGCATGCGAAAGAGTTGGAAGTTCAGAATTTTAAGTTACTCAGAGGGATAAGGTAAGTAAACACTGACATCTAAGTATTAAGAACTGGACTTGGTAACTGTTTTCCAACAAGAACATGGCAGAGCTAAGATTGAGAAGCCTAACTGCAAAATATATCCCTTTTTTTCTCTACATTGCCTCTATTAACATGTTCCCACTGGCTTGCACCACTACTGGTATAAATGGATCTAATCACTTTTATCAGTCTTTTTACTAATAAAGTTGATAAAAACTGCCCGATGGGGCAGTCATGCATGTACCGCCAGTGGTTCAAGCCGCCTGGCAGCAATACATGAGTTATGGCCCTATTGTAAACATGTTAACTTCCAAAAAATATTCTTGAATGTATTTTACCCTTATTCAAATATTGGGTCCTTGTGATGGGAAAAGATTACTTTGGACAAGCGTAGAGAAATTTAAGTTTTTTCTTATTAGCATATGACCTGTGAGTGAAACTCATTTAAAAAGCTAAGTAAATATATACTGGCCAATGATTTGTACACTGGGATTGGTGGTTGAAATGATAGAATAATTTCTTTCTCATTAGATGATGATAGCAGGACAAACTCCTGACCAAACACCTCATCTTTTCTCTAAGCACGCCATGCTGTGCTGTTGTGTGCTTCCACCCCGCCTCGGTCAGGAGGTAGTACGGACCCCAGGTGTGTTTTTGCAGAGGTGAGAAGGGACTAGGACTTTAACCAGCCCGTCAGTCAAGCATTAGTTATTTAATACATACTTCCACAGCTCGGCTTCCTACCATTTGTAGTTATCTTCACTTGTGTGGTTAAAAAAAAATTAAAGGGCAATGACTCATTTTTTGAAAGTATTTTCAAGGCTGTCTTCTTGAGACAAAAAGAGATGAGCATTCTTTTATGGTTCCCTTCAGTACTCAACATAAGAAGCAAGAATCTTTTTATTTGTACCCAGGTTCTCTTACTTTTTCTGGAATCCTTGTGTCTTTAGCGCATTCGTAATGGTGAAAGGAGACAGTTTAAGAAGATACTTCTTGCTTTCCTACCACCTTTGTTTAGTGTTGATGCCTTTGTCATCTCGTTACTTTTTGCTGCTGTCATGTTTGTTTATTACCAGTAACTTGCTGTGGAAGATGCTTTTGTGTAGAATGATACTGTCTTTGTTCATCTAAAGTTCATTTGCTGCCTTTACCCTCTGAATACTTTTTTAATAGCAGAAAGGTTTGTGCTTTAAAATATGACAAAAATAGTACTGCCCCATGTCTCATGGCCTCTTCAGAATAAATCTCCCATTCTAGACTCAGTGCAATTTCTTTCATGTTTTGCTTCTGAGAATGTTTTATGTTCAACGCCAACTCTTCAGTATTTTGTTTCTTCTCTTTCATAATGGTATTTTAGGGAGATTTAGGGGAAAATGTATCAGTAACAGAGAGAAAGATTCAGAATCACTGGTTATTCCTGCCCAGATAAACCAGTGGCCCACAGTTTCCCTTTAGGAGGCTATCTGGTCAAAGCGGCACCATTTCACATACCCAGAGGAGCTTTTATAGCTTAGGAAGATTTTGTAGCCAGAGACAAGCTAATGAACTCTTGGCATTTTAACTTAAACGTATAAATCTCCAATCTCCATACATATATGTTTCTGTGTGTGTGTGTGTGTGTGTGTGTGTGTGTGTGAGAGAGAGAGAGAGAGAGAGAGAGCTATTTTAAGTGTCTACTCTTTCTCCTTTTAAACTTAATGCTCACCTAGGAACCCTACAACACTCGCCAGTGGGACCCGCCGGGCCTGCATCAATTGAGCGAGTTCAAGGTACCCATTGTATCTGCGGGTTTCCTTTTGCTTGTGGTGTTCAGGGTGGGACGTTGAGAGGAAGAGAGCTGCTTGGCAGTCATCCTCACGTTCAGAACCCAAAAGGGTAGTGCTTTTGGGGGTTTTTTGGGTTTTTTTTGTTTTTGTTTTTACCTGTTGAGGCCACAAGCCTAAGATTGACCTCTTCACACAGGGCAGAGAACATGGATGATATGGGCATCTGTCCGAGGCTGTACTCCCTCCCTACTGGTGTCAGGAGGCTTGGATGGAATAGCAGTCTGTAAGGAGACAGCGGGTTCTTGCAGAGCCATGGCAGTGTTCACATATGCCAAGACCCTACCTCTTTTGTGCCTCTGGTCCTTGAACTAAGATTGAGTAGATGGAAAACCAGGAGCATAAGTTTCTTCAGGTCGCAGTGCTAGTCCTTGGCAGGTTGCTCCCCAGTTTGCTCTTTATAAATTCCATCCATACCTCTGACATGGCACAGATTCTGCCTACACCCTGCTTCTGTTCTTGAGCTGCAAGAGGATTCTGCTGTGGTGAGGTTTCACCCACTCTAAGGTGTCTGAATTATGTTGTCAGTGGTATATAGAGTCATTTCTTGTTTCCTTATGTGTCCTTCACAGCAGTAACTCCCTGTTTGTTTTCCTGTCAGTGCCGATGCAAGACCCTAGAGCCGCTATGCAGCGGGGATCCTTGCCTGCCAATGTCCCAACTCCTCGAGGTCTGTTAGGAGATGCTCCGAATGACCCACGGGGAGGCACTTTACTCTCTGTAACTGGAGAGGTAGAGCCTAGGTAAGCACTGACAGATGAAACTGAGAAATCAAGATTTTTCCTTGCTTTGAGAACAAAGTCTTTCTGCATCACTTGTACCTGTTTGCCTATTTCAAAGGTAAATATTCAAGGTCACTGTCCAAGACTAAGCACTTCTCATAAAGCAGAACTATATAGTTTAGTTCATCACTTTAAGCTAATCTGGACTTCTACATTTTGAGAAATACACATATCTGGACAAAGGAAACTTAATGGTAGTGGTAATATTAGTAATAGCAATACTGACAGTAGTTGACATTAATGGAAATTGTATCTCTGACTTAGCTCCAAGTACTTTACCTAGATCATCATATTTGGATCTATACAACCTAGATTGGGCATGTAGCTCAGTGGCAGAGTGTTTTGCCTGCCACGCACAAGGCCCTGTGTTCTATCCCCAGCCCTTCAAGCAATTAATAAATCCACACAGCCCTAGAAGGTGGATATTATTAGTCTCATTTGACAAATGGAGAAGCCAAGTCATGGAGAAGAATGGTAATGTGCCCCAAATCATGCATCCTGTAATAACTGAGAGAGCCTAGATTTGACCCATTCCGTTTGAATCTAGAACCTGTAAGTACAAGTTTGTGTGCCCATTATACATTTAGTGACTATCTGTTAATTCCTCCCTAATTATGAGTGCTCCCAATTGGAAATTCTAGACTATGTGGATTTATGCCACTATAGCTTCACTTCTGTCCATTTATTGACTAATGTTTATGTCACTTCTTGGTCAGATGTTTACTTACTGATCTTCTAGTTGATACTTTATTGTTGTTGTTGGTTCCGTTTTAAATATAACATTTTTCTCCACCTGTAGAGGTTACCTGGGACCACCTCATCAGGGTCCACCCATGCACCATGTTCCTGGCCATGAAGGCCGTGGACCGCCCCCACATGAGATGAGGGGAGCGCCAATAGCTGAACCCAGACCTCTAATGGCAGAGCCGAGAGGACCCATGCTAGATCAAAGGGGTCCACCTTTGGATGGTAGAGGTAAGGGAAGACCATGTCATGAAGCTAATTTGTAGTTGTGGGTTAATAAAAACTTCAGCTATCTTTATCTCTAGTGTGGAATAAGAACTGCTAGGGAAATATGGTTGGTAAGCATCAAGGTTTACCTGCAAGTCTGAGAAACTAAGGAGGAGTCATGCGTAATTGAACGGAGATCTGATTAGAAGAATAGATGTCCGTCTTTCTTGAATTGTTAGCTCTTATAATACAGGTGAGTAGCTTCATGGGGTTTTCTTACAACTTTACAGGTGGAAGAGATCCACGGGGAATAGATGCACGAGGGATGGAGGCCCGAGCCATGGAGGCAAGAGGTTTAGATGCCAGAGGAATGGATGCCCGTGCCATGGAGGCTCGTGCCATGGAGGCCCGCGCCATGGAGGCCCGTGCCATGGAGGCCCGTGCCATGGAAGTCCGAGGGATGGAGGCCAGAGGCATGGATACCAGGGGCCCAGTGCCAGGCCCTAGAGGACCTATACCTAGTGGAATCCAGGGCCCCAGTCCAATTAACATTGGGGCAGTTGGCCCACAGGGATCTAGACAGGTGTGTAAAGTCTTGGTCTATTTAGGATGCTTATTGAGCCTGATTACTACTGCCTTCTGACTAGAACTATTTCTCACACTAGGTTCTCCCTTTTTCTGTCCCTTGGGAGGTGATTTTTCTGCCCACCAGGATTGTAATCCAAAAGAACAACCTTACTCTACAGTTTCAATAACTATTTCATCCAGAGTAGGACCCTTGAAAATTTAGAGGCCAGAGGTACTCTTCACTGGGAGTACAAACCAACATCACCTACAAGATGTCTTCCAAAATATACTTGCCAGGATCTCAGCCTAACTCTCAGCAGCTCCGTCAAGATCCAGGCATGGGTGATTTGAAAAACTTCTCTCAAACCGTTTTGTATGTGCAACTCAAAGAACCACTGGCTTAGAATATCTGACGAGCGGTGGTCACTTAGGTAATCTTAGCTTTGCATAAACGGGTGTTAATCTGTTGTCATCACAAAACCTGAGTAAATACTAAAATAATGAACAACTGAAGTTGTAAACAATGAAATATATACAACTGGTCTGTCTCTTCTCTCTTCATTTCCCTCTGTTGTGTATATCTACTCTGTGGTTGCCATCTCTTCCTTTATCGCATTTGATTGTGAGGAGGTGGTATCTTCCTTCAGTTTTTATATGTGATACTTTCGTTTCCCTCTAGTACCGCCACCTTCCTTTTTCCTCCTTCCTCTGCATACTTCTCTCTTCCTTCTTCGATGTGTTTGTGTGTCTTCTTCCTTTTGTGTGTGTGCAACAGGAGAGAGAGAGGAAGAGAGAGAATGTTAGAGCTGAAATGGAACATGTTGATCACATCTCAGTCAACTAGTCCCCTAATTTTATAGGTTTGGAAGCTGAGGCCTAGAAACTCAGGTGACTTGACCAAATTGACATAACTAAAAAGTGGCAGAGCAAGGAACAGAGCCCAGTGTTTTTTCCGCCATGCTACACTGTCCTAATATCTGCACATTTGTGTGCGTGGATATGTGTGGGTGTCTACCTGTTCCCTCTTACTTTGAAATTAACATATATTTTTTTCCTGGAATGTGCAGGCTGTTTGTCAAGTTCTGGTATTAAAAAACAATGTGCTTGTGGGCCTTCATTTTTATTATGCCCTCTATGTTCAATAACCTCAAAATAATTTTTTTATGCATCCATTAGGAATTATCTACTGAGTGCCCACTATGTGCCAGATATAGATCTAGATATTGCGGATATAGCATTGGGAACAACAAAGTCCCTGCCCCTGTGGAGTTTACATATTAGCTGGAGAGAGACACAACAAATAACTCCATAATGTACTTACAGAATTCTGTAGAGAAAGACATTGAAAATAATACTTAGAAGACCATTTCTGAGTAGTACCTTAACTCGTTACTCTGTAAGAGTAGGGATTTTGGTTTTGTTTTTGGTTTTTTGGAGCTCCGAGGATTGAACCTCGGGTCTCATACATACTAGGCAAGCACTCTACCACTGGGCTACATCTACCCAACGTAGTTTTTATTAATAATCTATTAAGCCAATTAGCTCTAAGGAAAATAACAATTTCATCTTCAGACCTTTTTAAATATTTTAAATTTAGTATGTTCACTTAGAAATACATATAATACACACTAATCTATAAAAAGTATATGTGAAAAACCTCAGCTCCTCTCCTATACCTCTCTCACTTGTGATATATTTTTATTTTTCCCTCTTTCACTGTTCTACACTTAGTCTTTTTACATAACAATGTGTCCATATTTCATCATTTGAAATAAGATTTTGAAAATTTACAGTCCATCCAGTTAGAAACTTATGAATAACATTTATTACTACTAGAGTGATTATGTAATTTGTTATCCACAGGAGGGCTTTTATTGTTTGTAGCAGGGTCTCTTAATTCAGGCTGGCTTTAGACTCACTGTGTAGCCCAAGCTGGCCTGGAACTCATGGCAGTTCTCCTGCCTCAGCCTCCCAAGTGCTAAGGTTATAGGCATGTGCCACCACACCTGGCTAGAAGGACATATTTGAAAGTGAAGCCAGGCATGGTGGTGCACACCTGTAATCCCAGCACTCGGGAGGCTGAGGCAGGAGGATCGTTGCAAGTTCAAGGCCAGCCTGAACTGCATAGTGAGACCTTGTCTCAAAAAAAAGAAAGTGAAATAGAATGGTGTTAGTAATTTACTCTGAGGCAAAAGCGTAAACTGGGATTGTCTTAGACAAACCAAAATGTGTAGTCACTCTTGATTGTACTTACCTGCCTGGAACAGATGTTCCTGGAAACTTAGAATAGCCATTAGTGAGTGGTTATTTCACATGACAGTACGTAAAGTTAGAATTAATAAGTAAGTTTCAAATAGATTAAGTTCAGAGATGTTTCAGATCCATAACAGATCATTAAGGTTCAGACAGGTCTCCAGATTTAGTATTGATAAAGAACAAAATGGTGATAATCTGCAGTCTGCACAAAGCTGTTCTAATGCTTCATCTACCCATTGTTTAGGAAATGAGTTAATGCATATAAGTGAAATCTTTCAGATAACAGAACTATTTACCAGATTTTAAAACTTTTAACAAAAAATTATTTAGAAGATATATTTTATGCTTCCATTCTTAAACAGGATATAAACAGGGTAATCATTTTTGATTACTCAAGGTCTTCATTAAGTAGATCCATTATTGTATATGCTGCAATATAGGAGCATAGTTGCCTCTGGCATGATTTCTGGTGTCCTTTACTGTCAGGCTGACACCAGGCTTTTTACATTACTGCCATAATATCTGCTCCTAACTGTTTATCTGTATTTTAGTTTTGCTTCTTCTGATCTTCTGGGGAAGCACATATCCAGTTTGTTAACAAGTTGTGTTTAACAAGAGTACCTAGTCTCTGCGTGAATACCCGACTGCAAACATAAGTCTGGTGTAAGGGTGCATCTAACTGTTATGCTAGGTTCTCAAGGTCTTTTCTTATTAAACACAACTTGTCTTCCAAAGGGTTGTACTCACTGAAGAGCCTAAATTTCCATAAGAGCTTCTCGACCTTTTGGCAAAGATCAAGTGTAGTATCTGTTCTTATCAGTTTAATATCTAAATTTCCATAAGAATGATATTGCACTTTATTCTTTTACTCGGGTCAGTCATATTTTTTGTATTGAGCAGAAAGCATCTGCTTTATATTTTCCAAGATAAACTATACAACGCAAATATAGGGTAAATAGTTTTGTCATGCAAGGCCTTCCCATTTCCTTTCTGACCCTGACATTATGATCATCTCTACCTTATTTGTGGGGGAAGGCCTTTAGGGATGAACCACCTGTTCCTGATTGTACTAGTGATAGCAGCTCTGTGAACGTAGCTTCCCCAGCGGACCAGCATATATTATAGAATCTGTTGGTTTTCATTTGTGTTTCCACATAGCACTTAATTGCAGGGTGCTCTCAGTTTTTCCTGTGCTTATTTGGCTGCATGTTGTTTAGTTTGATGGTATCCAGTTGCGCCATGTGATTTTTGTGGAAAATGTTGAAGCTGTTGAAAACAGCTGTGTCTAATTTGCTGCTTGATCTCTGGCTAAACCCTGCCTTTTGTCATTACTAACAGTACAAACAAATCTTCAGATTCATTGATTTGCTTTTTTGCTCAGATTCATATAGAGATCATAATTTTTCACATTGTTACTGTATTCAGGTTACCTACATGTCAGGAGCTCTGAAAAATCTCTTTTCTCTTTTTGTGTACGTAGGTCCCAGTCATGCAGGGAGCAGGCATGCAGGGAGCAGGCATGCAGGGGGGGAGCCAGCCTGGTGGTTTTAGTCCTGGGCAAAACCAAGTCACACCACAGGATCATGAGAAGGTGAGCAACACTGACAAACTGCCTCCACATTCACAAGTCCAGCCCTTTTGATTCCTCTTTTCACAGTTACCATATGGCGATCCTGGGTCTTCAAAGTCCCTTTGGAGGTGATGTTTACTCTTAGAACTCTTTTATGATCTTATTGCCTGAAAATTTGTGGACCTGGTTATAAAGTTCTTAAGTGGCTGTACCTGGCAGCTTATCTTACATTTCAGACTGATTTAGCAATAGCAGATTGTTTTGTGCAGACCCGATTGACCTGAAAATATAACGCCCTTACTTCCTCCCCTTTCTACCTTATCCCTAGAAACAATAGTAGATTCCCCATATCTTTTTTATATGTGGCCGTTGTGGGAAGCTCATGTCTGATGGAAAGGCTAACACCTGTGAAAAGGAAAGAGTCAAAACCGTACTAAAAACTGAAGAATTCCCAGGGCTCACAGATAACAGCTTAGCCTGCAGGAAGTTTGATTTGATAAAGGTGTCTGTTTTGAATTGCCTAATCTTAGATACTTTAATTTGTACTTATTCTTTTTATTATGCCTTTTTCTCACCAGAACTTTTTTTTTTTTCCTTTTTGGCCTGCTCTTTGTTTTCTTTGTGTGAAGTATCATTCCTTTTCCATTTTGCTTTATATCCCAGAACAGTAGCTTTTTGAACAGAAGCTGGAACTGTTTTTTTTGTTTTGTTTTTTAGCTACCATCAACTTACTACCTTCTTTTCCTCTGCACAGGCCGCTTTGATTATGCAGGTCCTTCAACTGACTGCGGATCAGATTGCCATGCTGCCTCCTGAGCAAAGGCAGAGTATCCTAATCTTAAAGGAACAAATACAGAAATCCACTGGAGCACCTTGAAAGGTGAGCAGACTTAGTCCCACCTGAGCAGGACTAACCCCTTGTGTATTGGTGTATGCACTTTCAACCAAAAACAGTGTTCTCTCTGAAGCGCTCAGTCTTCTGCACTGGATGCTGTTTACCCTGGGTAGTCAGCACCTTGATGGTAGGGTAAGGCAGTAGAACATTTGTTCAGTTGTTGAATTGCTTATATTCTTTTTTACCCTTTCCAAGTGACTAGATAATACACTATCAGTTTAACAAAATGAATCAGATACTGCACTGTAGAAAATTAAACACACAAAGCCCTGCTTCCTTGATCTCATTCCCCAAATAGAGCCCATAGTTTAGCCTGTATCCTTCCAGAATCAGTTGTATTGTTTTATTCCAAACTGCCTCATCAAAATGGAAAAGTACAAAAGATTTCAGTAAAATGTGTAGATACATCAGTTGCTAGTACTTGTTTTCTAATGACTATTTGGATGTGAAACTATTACAGCACATTTAAAGTAGTAAATATCCACCATCACCCTCGGTTTCTATACATTTTGGGGACTACGGTACACCGCCACCCTTATTTTTCTTGCTCGTCAGTCAGGTGAAAAAGATTCAGGTAAACTGCCTCATAAATAATCATGTGACTTAACTTGACACATATTGTTATTTCTTTCAAAGTATTCACTCCCTCAACATTGTATGTCATAAACAATTCTGTTTTCCAAAAAAGTTTAAAATTCACATTGACCCAATATCTATTGGAATATCTCCTTTTGAATATCCTTTTTACTCTATCCGTGTTACAATTTCCATCCACATAGTATCATATAATACTGAACTCCCAGTAATTAGCAGTTTTATTAAGTATATCATATTTAACCCATATTTGTAATGTCTTTAAAACATCCGAACTGCAAATATGTATCATATCTGTTTTTAGACTTTAATTGACCGAACTGTGATCGGAAGATATCATAGATGGATGGCTGTGATCTAAACTTTTGATATGACCAGCACTTTGACTTTTTGTCCAGATTCCCCCAATACTCTATTTCATCAGTAAAAACATGGACTGTGTATTATATTCAAAGGAATTTCCTTATGCCAGAGCAGGCATTCTCTGTAATGTGAGAAAATTACTGTTTTTAAATAGTGCAGGCAGAAATATTTCTGAAAATTGTTTCATTCTTCTTGCTGATGGGATAATTGATTTAAAGCCGTGCACATTAACCAGAGGGCAGGGTTTTGTCTGTTTTTTACCTTTTAAAATAATCATAGATTCACAGGAAGTTGAAAAATAGTACAGAGCCTCATGTCCCCTTCAACCAGCTTCCCCCAACAAGAACATCTTTTTGCTATGTAGTATAAAACCAAGAAATTGACATTGGTACGTTACTGTGAACTAGACGATAAACCTTACTCAGTTTTGACCACTTTTTAAAACCTACACTAATTTATGCCTGTGTGTGAGACTACAACTGCAATTTTATGTGGGCAAGATTTTACTATGTCTGCTGGTATTTGTACTTACTGTGGCTGGTCCCTCTCTGCCATCACTGACAGGATTCTTTATGATTACCGTTAGAAATAAGTGTTTCTCAGCCAGGATCAGTTTTGCTCCATAAGGGACATTTGGCCCTGTCTAGAGACATGTTTGGCTGTCAGAGCTCTAGGAATATAGTATGGCACTGAACTTCAGTGCGCACAGATCAGCGATCTTCCTGAACATGTAGAAGGTGCAGGATATTCACCTCCCCACCCATATCACGGAGTGCTCCAACTCAAAATGTCAGTGTAGCTGTGCTTGAGAAACTCTGTTACAAAGGATGATTGCTTTGGGCAGGCAGGAGACAAACATCTAGAAAGTCTGTCCCAGCAGTTTGATCTTATGCATATCCTCCTTGCCTGGCCTTTTTGTCTTTTTCCTGATGTTTGGGGAAGAGAATTTGTCTCTACTTCTAATAGCTTTTTCCCCACTTTTTCTTACAGGTTTTCAAAAATACCTGGCAACAATTCTGGAAGTTAATTCCATAACATTGTTGAAATGTTGAAAGTAGGTGAATTCTGCAGCCTAACCCTTGAATGACTCAGATTGGTGCCAGGTGGAGGACTCCCATCACCTTCCCTCAGAACAAAATCAGCTCCTCTTATTGTTTTAGTTTGTATATTTTCTGTGACTTCAAATAAACTTTGAACACAATTTTAGTACACTGCAAATTAATCTACATGACCTTTTTGCTTTTAAAAAGCTGAGCTCCAAGAATGAAACCTTCAGTGTATTTTCTACCCTTGCTGCAGCATTGGACTTTAATGTTATATTGCCGTTGCACTGTGTTTACTGTAGCTTAACCACTTATGGCTCTTCATGATAATTGGAGAACTTCTCCGTAGCAATGTTTGCTGGAACTTGGTCTTTGTTTAGTTTGCTTTCAGCAAGAATTATAAGGCTTTATCCTTTGGAAACTTTCTAGAACAGCTGAGTCTTGTGGGAGAGATTAGGATGTGCTTGGAGCTATAAAATGGTCAAAAAGCCAACAAAACAAAGCACCTACCACAGCATTGTGTTTAATTTAGAAAAATCCAAATAGCAAATTGCATTTTTTTTGGTCAATATCAGGTCTGACCACATATAGTTCAGAGTTAAGACAGATTGTTGGCACTGATTTGAGTGTGTGTCAGCAACACAAGCGAAAATTGACATTTTACTTGTCTGTTCTAAAACTCCTCAGTCTAAGAGGTCAACTTTCAAAAGCCACTAGTTTTTCACGTTGAAGTCGAATGAAAAACTGAACAGAAATCAAAGGAACAAAATACATTTCATCCTATCCTCCAAAAAGTCACTAACCTATAGCTCTACATAGCTCTCTACCCTATAAGCAAATTTATTCTTGGAACTTAAAACATAGAAAACCCTAAAACTCTTTACATTCTTCTCAGTTATTATAAGAGGATCAAATGTAGATCACAAGCAGTCAGGCTGCCCTGTAGGTCTGCCCCGCCCGCTTACTTGGAGGTAGTTTTAAACATAATTAGTGCCACTAACTCATTCATACCTGTGGGTCTCCTGGCCTAGTATTCTCTCATGGTGGCATTAAGGAGGAACATGTTTTCTGTCCATCAGGCGGACCTCTAGAGGTTAAGAGTTGCCTTAATAATTAGTAAAATTCTACTAGAACTACTTTTGAGCCTATTTATATTCTCAGAATCTCATCCTGTGGGTTCAGATTATGGTCAGGTGACTTAAAAGCCTGACATAGGCTTAAAGAATGTAATAGCGTATTGCTTACATGTCAGGCAAAATAGTGCATAGATAATCAACTTCATGAGAATTACTAAAATTGAGGATTTTCTAATCTGTGTGAACATTACAATGAAAATTTGTTGGATATTGCATACGACAACCTAGCGAGAAAAGGTCAAGTTAGCTAAGGAGTGTTCTGGGTATCTTCATCCCTAATTCACCTTGGATTTTAATTATGCATAGGGTTTCTTTTTATTATGTTTTTCTGCCTACTATTCAGTCCTTCATCTCTTGATTTTGGCAGCCATCATAAAGTGTCAATATATTTCAACATTGAGATAAAGAAGGAAGCATTTCTTGTTAAAATGTCATAGGTCTCAAAGACCTCAGGTTACAAAACTAGATCAATGAAGATGAAATTATTTAGTAATCAGTTATCTAATAGGAACCAACTATATCTTCAAGCTTCCATTGTGTATTTTCCCAAAGCCTTATTAAGCTTAATTTAGGTAGCTGAAATGTGGGTGAACAAAATGGCAATAGCAGTGGCACCCCAAAACACTCACCAGTATTTTTTTACTGGTGTACTGACACAGCTGCCACGTGTTCATATCCTACATGGATTGTGTTTCAGTGACTGAAAAAATACAATGTAATTAATCCTTCAAGCTGTGAAGGTCCCTAGATAATTAGAACAACTTGCTCATTCTTGATCACTTAATGGTAGAAATATAGGTGCTGTCATGCTAATCCAGGACAAGCATCCTTATGAATAGATAATGAATTGAACTGTCTTTGAGCACAATGGAGTGTGGGGGGGTTTTCTCCTCTTTTGAGAGCCGGGGGCTTCTTTTCTCCAAGTGGTTCACTGTGATTACTGGCATCCTAGAGCTAGGGCGGACATAATATACGAAGTTGGATAGATGGGAGAAATAAACATGGATAGAACAAAGAAAGGCATTTTCCTTATGTAATTAGATGGATGACTCCTTAGAGGATAGGTAGGGGGCTGGGGATTTAGCTCAGTCGCACAGCACCTGCCTGGCAAGTGCATGGTCATGAGTTCGATTCCTGGTACTGGAAAAAAAAAATTAAAAAAGAATAGGTAGGTAGAAACCAAAAACATCTATCAAAATTGTTAATTATTTTTCACACGACATTAATAAAACCCCTTAATGAAAACGGTGGTAAAGAGCTGCTGCTGGCTCAGTAAGTTATCCCATTTGGAGATCAAGTTTTCCAGTTATTTCCAACAGAATAATACATGACTAGCTTTTTATTATAATACAATTTTAATTACAATGGGCATATTTTAATATTTCCTTTCTCAATGGAAAGCCCAGGGAAAAGGGACAAAAGATTTATTCCTTAAGCAAAGAAAATCTCATTTTTTGACTAAAGTAAAGCATAAATTGGTTAAAGTTACAGAATGTACCCCGTTCGTATTGTATGGAGAAGAGGGTTCTTGGTAATTTTATGTTCACTGTTTATTATTTATGGTTATGTTTTGTCACCAACTCAATAAATTTTTATTTTAAAAGTCATGCTACTTAGACATCTTCTGTGAGGGAAGGAGGGAGGGAAGATTATGAAGCAGATTCTAGAAATTGGAGTCAACAAAGTTGACTATGGTTCATTTGTGTAACTGTCAACCTCTGAAGCTCTGCTGTCAAGTTTTGCTGCAGTCATAGCTTTCCACATGAATTTTGGATTATTTTCCCAAGAAAGGATCCATGGACTTTGTAATTATAATGACCTCCTCAGTTCCTAGGTTGGTGAAGCTCAAGTATAATGAAGTTGAACGCCAAGTTTTAAAAATAATGTTGGAGAGTCCACTGCCCAAACCTGATGAGACAAGGAAGCTGGTGAAGATACAAAGCAGAAACAAAACACACTGCTGTATTTTTTCCTGTAGTTCAGAAGTTTTCTTTGTTGAAGTAGAATTGAACCTTCCTAGGATCCAGACTGGAATATCGGTGACAGCATTTGCGCAGGTCCTTTGCCAAACTCTGAGGTCCACATAAGAAAACCCCCACCCCAGACCTGTGGCAAGAGAACAATAGGGGGAGAAAGCAGGAAAAGCTGTTGATGTTGGTAAGAATGGAGAAATGGCTTCTGCTAGGCCTCTGCTACTCCCAACACTGGACAAAATTCCACTCGTTGACTCCCACTCATGCTCTTCATGGTAGTGTTTTTGTTTTTTTAACCTTTTCTGTTTATAAGTCCTGCATATGCTCTCAGCGCTTGTCACTCTCAGCACTCAGCCTTACCCATTTTATTGAGGAAGTATACACAGAAATCCCATGCAATACAGTGATAAATGTTAGGCATTGGAGCCAATCTGGGTTCACATCTGAGCTCTGACTTTTATACAACCTTCGTGCCTTTAAGCACGTTCTCTCTGTGTGTCAGCTCTCCCGTCTGTAAAAGGCATGATAATAGTACCTACCTCATAGGGTTTTTGAGAATTAAAATACATAAAACAATTAGAAAAATGCCTGGCACATAGCAAGTATTAGCTGTCATTAAAGTCCTCCACTGTGAATTTAACTCCACCCCAAAGTTTCTCACGCAGAAGAGATGACATTCTTGCCAAAGCTAATCTTTTTCTTTTTCTTTTTTTTTTTTTCTGGTACCAGGAATCGAACTCACGACCTCGAGCTTTCCAGGCAGGCGCTGTGCCGTTGAGCTAAATCCTCAGCCCCAAAGCTAATCTTTCCAATTATGCTCTGACTGTTGCCCCTCTCTTTCCTCCTCTACTCTTTTTTTAATTATGATACAATTCACAACCATAAAATTCACCCTTTGGAAGTGTACATTTAGTGCTTATTAGAGCCACAAAGTTATGCAACCATCATAGTTGTTTCCAAAACATTTTCATCCCAAAAATAAACCCCATGCACATTAGTGGTCACTCTCCATTTCCTCCCAGCCATACCCACTACTGTAGATAATCACTGATCTGCTTTCTCTCCATATAGATTTACCTAATTCTGAACATTTCCAATAAATGCAACCGTACACTAAATGGCCTTCTGTGTCTGGTGTCTTTCACTCAGCATAATGTCTTCAAGTTTCATCCATGTTGTAGTACATGTCCGTACTTTTTATAGGTGAATAATATTCCATTAGTAGATATACCATATCTGTCAATGGACTCTTTTTTCACTTTGGGGCTATTATGAATAATGCTGCTATATGCATTCATGTGTAAATTTCTGTGTGTATATGTTTTCATTGGTATATACCAAGGAGTGGAATTACTGAGTCATATGGAAACTATGTTTAACACTTTGAGGAACTGCCAAAGAATTCTCAAATGCATTGTTTCACATTCCCACAAACAATATGGTAGGAGTCTAAATTCTCTATTTCCTCACCAACACATGGTACTATCTTACTATGGCCATCTTAATCTTCACCCCTCTTTTGTATATTTATTCCCATCTACTGGCTCTTGTTCTATCTATAAAAATGCTCAGATTGTCCTTAAACTAAATGGGCATTTCCTAACCTTGCCACTTCTCCAAAGCCATTGGCTATATTTCTGTACTGTTTCTTGGCTTCTATGACAGTATATTACTTTTCTGCTACTTTCTTCCCTGGTTTACCTTTCTCCTTTCCTGTATACTCTAGGCATTCCTTAGGCATTCTCTTAATCAATCTCTCTCTGTCTCTCTCTCTCTCTCCCACCCTCTTCATCTCTCCCTATTTTTCATTCTCTCTCCTCTCTCCTCTCCCCTCTTCTCTCTCCTAGGTAATTTCATGTACTCTGAATTTTTACTATGTTCAATTCAACATGATAATTAGCAGAATCTCTTTGCTTATATACTGCTTTACTATTTACAGGGCATTTTTCCTATATTGCCTCACTTAATCTTGACAACAACCCTGCAAGTGAGTAAGCCAAGCATTTATTTACTAATGTAACCTCCACTTTATAAATGAGGAATCTGAATATCAAAAGGTTTTCTGGCTAGAGGTCCTGGAATGGGAAAGTTTGAATACCAGCATTAGAACCCAGGATCATGCAAATCCCAGTCGTTAACGGCTCTTACCACTGCCTTCAAAAAGGCTTTAATGTCCAGGCACCTGTTTCATGGAGCACATCATTCTACTCTGAACTGATTGTGTGCGCCTCTTATTCAAATATATGCTTCTTTAGGGCGAGAAGCATGGCCTATTTCTCTTTCAACCTCCAATGCTGAGTGCTGAGCTTAAAGAATGTAACCAATAAAGTTTGTGGAATTGAATTGATCTTTACCTGCCAAATTGCTGAAGGACTTTATCTACCATGATCAATTTTGCCTGCTTAATCTTGACATGGCTGGACTCATAGCTCCAGGTTTTCCTCTGTGCTCTAAAAAGTGCCTCAAAAATCCTCCAGTAAAACTGAGGGCAGTTAATCAGTGAACTAGATAATACACTCCAATCCTCATTAATTTATGTGGAGGTCACCAAGACCTCCCCAAAAGTACACTTGACTTGTTCCAGTTCTCTGTTTTGTTTGGTGCTGTAGATCAGAAATGAGCCTTTGCCTCACTGTTTGAATTGAGGCTCACTGGAGCAGCAAATGTCATCTCACCAATTCCAATCTCAGTTCTTATTTGCTAAAACTCAGATGAGATTTCCTGTTTTGTAGCAAGAATCTAAGAATGGCACAAACAGTTTCTGCCTCAGAGATCTTCTCCTAAGAATGTTCAAATGCTGTAATACTTTTCCTAACTCTAACTCTGCAAACTCAACTAACTGGAGGAGGGTAACTTACTTGGGGTGGGCAGTAGCTATGGTAGAAAATTCATTCTTCCACTTTGGTCTCCCAAAGGAGGTTTTCTGTTTCAGACCTGTCAGAATGTCAGTAGCCTTGTCAAAGTTTAATGCTGCATGACCAGCCTGAAGTCAGAAAAATACGAAGTTAGGAAAAGCAAGTCTTTGTAGCTGCTACTTCCTTCAGCCAATTTTCAACTGGGTATGAGGGTGAGGGAAGGTAGAAATCATAAGAAACAAGTGTTTCTAATCATCATGCACTTTTATCTGACATTCATTCTATATTTAACATGGGAATTAGAGTGTTGTTTGTACTCACAATGTTGTTGTCCCATCCAGTGAGGAAGAGCCGGTAGTTTAGAAAACCCACTTTGCCTAATTCCTCCATCTCCTGTTCCAGGGAAATCAGTAGGTCATTGAACCAGGCAAAGGCACCTGTCTCCCTGCAGATCCAGTAGAAATAAATCTGGAATCAAGAAAAAGAGACCATATCCTTATTAAGTACACTTAGAAATGTTCACTTCCTGTGATGATAGAAATATATAGATAGATAGATAGATAGATAGATAGATAGATATAGTTATATAATTTTTTTTCTCTATTTGTTGATCAAGCCTAGAGTGAGAGGTGTTAGGCAGCATAAATACCCAGGGTTCTGACAATTTCTGTTATAGAAAGAACCCTCCAAGGTCATCTTTAGTTCAGTATCATTTTAAACTCCAAATTAAAAAGAAGACCTTGCTCTTATCATGAATATGTAGAAGATTTTTCTGGTAAAGAAAAGAAATCACTCATTCATAACCCCAAAGAGAGTTCATCCTTTTATGAACTGTGAAGACCTTTGCCTATGAAGGAACTAGACCTGTCAGGCCCAGGCCAGATGAATAGCAAAATGTGATAATGTACCTTCTGTATTTTGAGGTTGTGGTCTGCATGCTGGAATTTATACCAGATAGATTTCAAGATGGAAGCAAAGGGGGTGACCCCAATTCCTGCCCCAACCAGCACAGCCACTTCATACTGGAAAACATCCTCACTAACTGTGCCAAAAGGACCATCCACCACAATCCTAGCAGAAGACAAAAGAGAACACACAACTGAAATCTCGCCTCTACCCCCAACCCCCAACATTCTCCCAGAAACATAATGATTTCCATAGCTGACTTCATAATTATTCCCATAGCTGACTTATATCTATTTATTTTAATTATAGTCTACTTTACCAGACTTGAGCTTCAACAAGGAATTATTTTCTCTTTCCTATCATTTTTCATCCTGGTCTGAATCTCTGCTGGCCTTAAGGACCTACCTGGGAACTGGTGAATGCTGCTGTTCAAATGCTTCTATGAGACTTTCTGTCCAGTCCCCTGCTGCTCGGACATGAATAGAGAAGAAATCTTCCTCCGGAGCAGAGGTCAGAGTAAAGGGGTGCCACTCCAGGAGAGAGATTGAGGGGCACTTAACAAAGATATACTGTCCTACTTCCATGCTAAAGCCCTGCTTGTTCATCTGTAATTCCAAAACTCTGGATGGGTGCATGATGACCTGTGAATGAAACACATAGACCAAACTCACTTGATAACAAGAACAGGCATTTAAAGTAAATGAGTAAACCTGGAGGGCTAGTGACAGTGGTAAACAGTGAGGCCAAGTTCTTTCTAAAGGGCCCAGCAGCACTTAGCTCTAGACAGTGTTTGCCATATGGAACTGTGACTCTGTTACCAGGTTTCATGATTCTTCAAGAAAAGCAAGGCATTTCTTCTTCTTTTTTAAAAAAATGTGAAAATTTCCATTCATATTTTAAAATGTTTGCAACCAGTTCAACTTTATTTTTCTGCTTTAGATATTGAACCCAAGAGCTAGTACATGCTAGGCACAAGTGCTTTAACACTGAGCTATACCCCCAATCCCAGATCAACTTTTTAATAAACATTGTGCAGGCTAAACAAAATATATCCGTCCAAGGTGCCATGAAAAGATATAGATAGATACATAGACAGACAGACAGGTAGATAGGAGATATCAATATCCATGGGTTAAACCTGGCCTGGTGCACCTGTTTGCATTCCCCAACATAGAACCATCCAGGCAATTTCTGCAAATGCCTCTCTCGCAGAGTTCTGTTCAGCACCAAAGAAACTAAAGTATGCTCCCCCACAAGTTCCTTTTTATTTCTTTCAGGGTAACATCATGACAATGTGGTTCTGTACTCAGGTAGAACAAAATTTTTATCACAGAAAGAGGAAAATTCATATTTCTTTACCTTGGTAATCAGAACCCTCTGCTGGGCGCGAAGAAACCGGAGGGTCCTTTCAAACATATAGAGAATCACTGGTGCAAGGATCCACTGCCAAGACTGCACAGAGATGAAGTAAAGAACAAGGTTACCCATGAATCTCTTATTTATGACTTGTTTATGTAGCAGTTCATTCGTTCATTTAATAAATATCTATGAAGTTCTCTGATGTGTATCATTATTAAGCCACTGAGTTCATCAAATCTTGAGGACAGAAATGGAAATGAATATACTACAATTGTTTTGTTTGCTCACGTGTTACTCATAAACAGATCATTCCCTGAAAATTTATAAATCTGACCAAGAAGCAAAAGCAAAGGACAGAAATAAAATACATTGTAATATATGCACACACATATATTTAAAATTATATATAAAATTTAATTTTAAAAATCTAAGGCTACCTTTCAGGACAAGTTGTTCAATCTGAGAAACCAACAGAGAAGGTAAATAAAATCAGATGATCAAAGACAAAACAAACTAACACAAAGAAGTATGTGGCTGATGGCACTTAGGAATAACTATATAAAACTTCATACTTGACCCAACACCTTTTTTCTTAGGTGCTCAAATCACTTAGCACAGTAATATGTTTTTGTCTTGTCTGCATTTTTTACTACCCCTCAATGCCTTTCAGTGGTCTATATGCAGAGAATCTATAAAATATACTTTTAGTAAGTCATGTCCTTTCTTGTATAGCTGCTCAAGTGTGATAGACACTAGAACTGTATGAAGTCTCTTCTTCTCTTTCAGGCAAAAAACTCCCTGGGGTATCTCTAGGGGAGGAAAGAGCAGAGATAGGGCTAGAGGAACTGAGAGTGGGCATTATACAATTTGACGCTATATCTTATTTGGGATAAAGTTCCCAATTGGATCATAATACATTAAGAAAAAATACTTAAATGACTAATAACAATGTGGAAAATATTGGCCTCAGAAATAGAGAAATGAATATTAAAACAGGAAAGCATTTTCATTTCTCAAATTCAAAAAGAACTTTAAGCAATACAGTGGTACCTAGGCACTCATCATTAACTGGCTCCAAGAGGCACTGAGAGTACCAAACACCAAGTACCAAACAAAGTGTTGCGACTGGGAAGGACAGTGAGTCTCCAGGCAATGGGCACTCACAGGCTGTAGCTTGTGCATCAAGTACCAAACAAACAATGAGCACTGGGACAAAACTTTCATATCAGAATGTACTGAGCACCAAATTGCACGAATTTCAAAACAGTCTAGTACCAAGGTATAACTAGAGGGCCAGAAATAACTGGGATTCGTGGAAATGGACATGTGATGAATGTACAAACTTGCAGCATATTTCTAGAGGATAATTTGGCAATGTCCCTGAACAGTCTCAAAAGTGCTCTCTCTCTTTGGCCCTGAAATTTCACTTGTAAGAAATGAAAAATTGCTAAGTTGTGCACACAGCACATGACTGTAGCAATGGTCACAATATTTACTAAGAAAAGCAATGACAAAAAATTATATATCAAAATAAAGAGAGAAATAAAAGGTAGGTAATGGGAAATAGAGAGACAGATCTTCTGCAAAAGGGAACAGGACCAAGAGATAGAGGGGACAGCTGGGCATGGTGGCTCACACCTATAATCCCAGCAGCACTCGGGAGGCTGAGGCAGGAGGATCGTTGTAAGTTCAAGACCAGCCTGGGCTACAAAGTGAGCTCAAGGCCAGACTGAACTGCGTAGTGAGACCCTGCCTCAAAAAAAAAAAAAAAAAAAAAAAAGAGATGGAGGGCAAAGGGAGGGGGAGCAAAGGATGAAAAAAGAATTAAGATGTGTTATGTACGTGTACCAGCACCCCAAGAGGAATATAATCATTATGTATTGCAAACTTACTAATAAATCTCAAATCCTAAAATAAGATATATACAACTGTTTTCAAACAAATGTCCCAGAAAAGCATTTGTCAGCACACAAAGCATCCACCTAGAGATCCACCATCTCTAGGTGGTAGATCTCTACAGTTTTAATTTATTTCTAAGTATTTTTCTGTACATTCTAAACTTTCTGCAGTAAATGTGCATTATTTTCTATTTTTTTAAACTAGGGGAATGTGGAGAGACTATTTTTTAAATGTGTATGGAAAAAATAAAGCAGTATGCTCAGATGGAAACACTGAAGTATTCACTTCCTTAAAATATTATGTGATCAATCAAAGCAACCGTTGAGTTTTTAGCCGTAAATAGGCCAAGTCTAATTTACCTCGAGTAATAGATGGGGAGAAAAATGGAAGCTGGTGTGCAAGATAAGACAGAGTATTCACCATCCTAGCTAGGAAACTTAATGCGACTTAGATGGGTCTTTAAAGTCTTTGTTACTGTTGTTGAGGGTTTTGTTTCTTTATTTTGTTTTGTAGTACTGGGGATGAAAACCAGGGCCTTCACACAGAGCTACATTCCCAGCACTTTTGTATTTTTATTTTGCAGTAGGACCTCACTCAGGCCCTAAATTGCCCAGGCTTTGCTTGGTTTTGTAATTCTCCTGTTTTACCCTCTCAGACTGCTCGGATTACAGGTTTGCACCACCACACCCAGTTTAAAGTTCTCTATACTAGTTAGACAATACAAAAGGTCTTAGCTGCAATCTTATGATTTCCTCTGATTTTAGAAATAAAATATTCCATTAACATATGCCAGCTATGCTCTTTCAAAGTTACACTATTATTATTAATAGTAGTAATCATAGTAGTAGTAGTAGTAGTATCTACTATTGGCTCTAAGGATCTAACCCAGGGCCTTGGTCGTGCTAAGCATTTACTCTGCCATTGAGCTACAAATTACTTTTTAAATAGGTAAGTGTTCAGTCATGCACTGGATAATGATATTTTTCTGTCAACAACAGACTAAATGTGTGACAATGGTACCATAAGAATATGCCACCTAATGATGTCATAGCCACCTTAGTTTGTGTAATGACACTGTCTGATGGTCATCTAATGATGAAATCACGCATTTCTCAGAACATAACCTTGTTGTTAATCACATGTGACTGACTGTACATGATACAAAATTCCAAAGTACAAAGCAGTATACGGTGAAACGTAAAACTCCCTTACACTCCTCCTCTCCAATTCCCTACAAGCAGTCAGCATTATTATTGTGTGAATTTTCTGGAGAATATCCATTTAAGTGATCTTTTTCAGCCAACTGAAGGTAGACAATACACACTACCTTGCCCTTTCACATTTAACATCTTGGAAACTGAATGACCTTATTAGTACTTAGAGAGCTGTCTCTTTCTTTTTACTGGCTGCTAAATGTTCCATTATATGAAAGTCCCATAATTTAACTAGTCTCCAACTACTGGACTTGTTTCTTTTATTTTGTTGTTTTATCGAGCAATATGCAATGAAAAATCTAACACATATAGTTAACATACACACAAGTATATTTGTAAAATAAACTCTTGGAAGTAGAGTTCTAGAGTTTGATAGAAGCTGCCAAACCACCTTCTACAGACAGCTGCAAAGGTTTATGTTCTCATCGGAAATGCACGAGGGCACTTAGCTGACTTTTTGATGGTTACTAATCTATTAAGTGTATTAAAAGTCTTGCAGTTTTATTTTGCATGTCTTATGAGTTCATGAATAAGATTACTTAGTATTTCATATATTTAAGACTAAGATATGACTATTTTGTTATTATTTTGTTCATGTCTTCTTCATCTTTTTCTATTAGGTCATTAGGCTTTTCTTATTGGTTTCTATTATTAGGAAATTAGTCCATTGTCTGTGAGTTGTAAAATTTTTTCTACTTAACAATTTGTCGTTCGTTTTGTTTTGTTTTGTTTTGGAGATGGGGTTTTCTTGCTCAGTTCAAGCTGGCTAGATCTCACTGTGTAGCACAGGCTGGCCTTGAACTCACAGCAATCCTCCTGCCTCAGCCTCCTGAGTACTGGGATTACAGGCATGCACTACCATGGCCAACCTGGGAATTTTTTGTTTTAGATTTTTTTTTTCTTTTTCTAGATGAAAGCTCAACTATTATTCTTACTCCTACACCTGATTAAAGAATTTAATCATTCTTGAGGCAATAGAAGCCAAATTTCCCTTTCATTTATTCCTCAATATCACCTATTTTATGAGCAATCAAAGGTAAAACATAATACCCTGGAGTGTTGTAAATTCCCTAGAACTCCATTTCTTAACCTTCCACTATCTAATAATAGTTTTCAATAAGCATGTTATACACCACAGAAACCCCACTTTAAGAGTGCTTTCGTTTTTTGGCCAAGAAAATTTGCTTGGGCTTTCACAACTGAACTATGGTCAAAAGTAGGACTCTGAAAGGCCTGGGCTTGAATTCAAAGCCCAGTACTCACTTACTATGAGTTTACTTAATCTCTTAGAATCCTACTTCCTTTGCCCCAAAAGGGAAGCAAAAGTAGTATGCATCTCAGAAGTTATTGCTATACATTAATGAGATAATCCATATTACACAGCTCTCATAATGTGAGTTATCACTATCACCTTTTCAGAACATCACATAACAAGTAGTTGTTATCATAACCAGCACAACCAAATGGAACTTTAGAAGTTAGATTCTTTTTATCTTTCAGATACAAGTGGTTTCTCCAAACCTCTTCCTTCCCAGCACATAACCAATACCCTCTCCTCTGCCCAGATTTAAGAAAGTAAAAACAAAAAAGCACATGCTGATGCTGGTCCCAGGAGGCTGGGGGCCTGGTAGCAAGCCTGGAGATGGGTACTGTCTCACTGCACTTCCCCTTCCTCTGTTGCTTAATATATATATATATATTTTTTTTTTGGTTTTTCTCCGGTACCGGGAACCGAACTCACGACCTTGCACTTGCCAGGCAGGCGCTTTTGCCACTGAGCTAAATCCCCAGCCCCTATCTGTTGCTTAATATAAAAGACCCTTGTACACCTGGACATGAGGAGATGATAATTTGAAGCAAATGAGGTCTGTTCATCTCCTCAGAGCTAGCTTTGAATAAGTCCCTTTTTCCTTTTCACCAAAAATCTATGGCCTCCTTTGATTTGGTTAGCAGTGAGTAAATGAACCTGAGCATGTAGACCCAAGGGGCTACTAACGCAACCATTGGTCTCTTTTCAAAATCTCCTGTTGGTGGTGATGTTGGATGTTCCATGAAGTTCAGAACCTTGTGTTTATCCTTCACAGTATCCAGCACAGGGCTAAGCTAACGATAAGAGTGCACGAGTAACAATAATAACAGTAACCAACTCTAACAAGACCATATCCTTGTCCATAGGGTTTTTACCTCAGGGGGATTCCCCTCAAATTGAGGGTACCTGCAGTCAGAGTCAGGATCTTCCCACTTCTCAAAAGATTGTGCACAGTTGTGTGGATGACTCTCAGCCATGCTGTCCTCCGTTTGACCACGGACAATTCCACTGAAACAGAAGGAAGGGCAGTTTGCGGGTAAAGGATCCTGCAATGTCTGCTGCGGGCGCATGAGAATGAGGGTTTGAAGACCTTACCCAATGCCATGAAGTGCCAAGCAGAGCATATAGATGACAAAAAGGTGGTGGGTAAACCAGAAGAGCTCAAAATAATGCCTTCGAATAAACTCCATAGCTGAAGTTACCATGAGAATCAAGGCTAGTGTGCCAAGCACTCCAGTGAGACCAGCAATGCTGGTGAATGTTACATACATCACTGTCTGTAAAAGGAGAAATGCCAACCTGAGACAATGTGCAAGAAGGATACCACGATTTTCTTGCTCAGGACCAAATCCCAGATACTTTGCCACTGAGCCAACTCACCGTGTCTGGGGACCGGATGGGATTTAGCCAAGACCCTCCATGTTTCTCATGATGAGGTAGATTGGAGAGAGTGGAGGAAAGGGATACATCTGTCTCTTGTTGGCTTCTGCTGTAGCGTTCAAAGTTAAACAAGTGTGCAATGATGTGAACGGCTAAACAGAAAGAAAGAAAAAACACCCAGCTGTCTCAGGAACATTATGGCCGGCATGCCCCACCAAAATAGGACATTAGTGTCTAGGAGAATGCTGAATCCGTAGCAAGGTCCCAATAATGCAGAACAATCCAAGGTCTTTTTTTATACCCACTCAGTTCCCGAAGGAATAAAATGTAAGCACCATGAATAAGGGACTACAGCAGCGCTTGACAAGTAGTGTCAGGTGCTCAATATGCTTTGAATGTTTATATACATGGGTGGATGAAATGAAATTGTGAATGCCCTGCGGTACACAATTTCATGGTTTGCCTAAGTTACCTGTGAATATGCAGATTGCGTATGCCACCAGCTTATGGAAGGTGAGATTGTGATCCAATGGCTTCCTCAGTGTGCGACTGCAAAACTACAAATATAAAGTGATCAATGTCAGGTGTCACCAATCAGCCTCGTGAAATTCACTAACACATAACCAACAAGTCTTAGATACATGCCAATATCCAGCAATCCTTTCTCACCCCCTTAATCACCAATGGAAATCTCTGGTTTCCATGCTTAGGGACTTGAGCAGTCCTACTGAGGCTATCGTGATTAATATGAAAAGTGGCAAAGGAGTAGCTGGGACTCACTGAGCAGGTGCCTCTGAGGAAGGACAGCAGATTTCGACACACAGGAATCAGGATCAACATGCTGTTAAAGTTCAAGCAGCGAGCAGAGGCTCGGGCCACGGCTAATGTCATCTACAGCAGAGAAGAGACTCATCTTACCATCTAGCAGTTAAGCGCTGGCCCAGTCCGCTTGTCTGAGGCTCGCGTATGGACAGAGTTATAGCTTCTTCCCCCGTCCCTCTCTCAGTAGTTAGTACCATTAGGCCAGTCTCCTTGTTTGCAAGCAGGCAGCAAATGTGCTGATTTTGATACTGAACCATGAAATTCCTATGACAATGGCTTGGTAATGTTTAACTATGTATTTATTAATATGAAATAAGGTGATTTAATTACTTCATGCTAGCAAATACACTATATGGGTGTAATATATTGCAATGAGCTTTTTTATTTAATACACTTAATAATGATATTATTTGATATTAATTATTATTTGATGTTATTATTTGATGTTATTATTCTTAAAGCAACCTTGAGGATCATATATACTTTTATATAAATTTTAAATAAACTTCATATTTAAATTTATAATTTCAGGTGGTAACAATGTTGTCCTCGTTCCTGCATGTTCTCATGTTGAAATGATAAGCATGAAACAATTGCATAACAAAAATAAGAAGTTTAATTACTGAAATGTCTTTAAAATATCTTTAAAAATTGGGTGAGGCTTAGGCAAGAACTAGGAGAACTGTTTTTTATTTTTCTTTTGTACAGTGCTGAGGATTGAACTGAGAGCCTCCCAAATGCTGCACTAGCATTTTATCTCTGAGCTACCCGCTAAACTTGAGGAGGAAGAAACTAAGAGATTTTCAGGCTGATTTTCTTGGGTGACCAGCGGCATAAATCAAGAACAGCCTGATCTATATCAGTAGAAATGGTTAGAAAAGGAGATAAGAGATAGGGGCTTTACAGAAATAGTCAGCCCAGAAACTGGCTTGACTAGGTAGAGGTTAGACAAAATATGTTCAACTCCATCACAAGTGCACCTGACTTCTCAGTTCTGCACAAGCGGCCTCTGAGTCTGCTCATGTACTTGGGACTGTATGTGACAGAATATGACAATTTTGTAGTTATACTGGGGGTGATGGCGGCAGCCAGGCAATTTTTGTTCCACTTCATCTGACTGGCCAGCCTTACATATGTGTCTCACAAAGATTTGCTAAAAAGAGGAGTATGGGTGAGAGTTAATAATTTTTCAGTCTTTTTCCAATAGTCTTTAAGGCACAAAAGCTTTTTTCGTAACACCTAAACCTAGAACAGCGTGCCATCAGTTTGATATGTCAGGTCAAGATCTGCTTAATATCCATAGTGGCTTAAAATGAAGGCCAGGTAGCGTACAAGAGCTGCCCTCCTGTTTTCCATTTCTAGCTTTTCCACATGACCCATGTTTTCTTCCTCTGCTGAGTCACACTCTGACTGTTTTTGGTAGAGACAGCCTGTTCCATTTCAGAATAAATTTTCTCTGTTCATCTCTGAAATCCTACGTTTCCTCATTGGTCCTCACAGCTTGCTTCTCTGAGTCACAGAGGTTTCTTAAAGCTAAAATTGGCAAGTGCGTTGAAAATACAGAAGTATGATTTCACAGTTCCATATTCTGTGGTAGCTATCTGTATGGAATAACTTGTTTTTAAAGAAAATCCTTTTTCCCCACTGTAGCACATTTACAATATCCCACTGAATATCCATTTCTATATATCAGCTCTCACTAATGTTATAATTAAAATGCTGCTGTCAATGTTTCATTGACTATGGATTTAAACTCCTTCCTCTGCTACTTCCTTGTCTTGGTTCAAGGTGAATCAAATTGCTTTCTGTATTCTCCCAGAGAGACCATAAACTTAAGAAATACCTTATGGAATGGTTAAATCAACTATGGCACATTAAATATACAATTTATGACATATTAACATGTGTGCTTCTCTCCTCTCCTCAGCTTTATTAAGGTATACTTGACATAAAAATCACATATATATTTATATGTAGAATGTAATGGTTTGATATATGGATACATTGTAAAATGATCAAGGCAAGATAAATAACATATCCATTACCTTACTTATTCTGCTCAGTATGCGGTGGTGCAATGGTAAATGTTTTAACTATGAACTTTGTTGTGGGGAGGGGGATTCCCAATTTCCAGAATTTACCTATTTTGATTGTATAACTGCTCCTACACTTCTTTATGACTTAATCTCTTTGAAGAGAGCTTATTTACAATTAATTTCTTTTCCAAAAAATAGAGCTTTAAAAAGGAAACATTTGCAGGATATCAGTATGATTCATTGTTCTGCTACTGATTTTTCGGTCATGAAGTAATCAAGTTCTTAATAACTAGTCATAATTATTGCATCATTCCCTTAATTATAAATCTATTTTTAAAACAAATTAGCACTTCCTTCTGAGTTTCAGTTTCTGAAGTAAGACCAGTGACGAATATTTAAAATGGAAAACAGCAGGGTGAAATAAGCCAGGAACAGAACATTTAAATTTGTTGTGATCTCAACACGGAACCTTTGATTATGTAGAGAAAAGAAAGATATTTTAAAGAACAAGCTGTCTTTAAATAGGTACATTGAGGGGATCTTCGTGGAAAGATATTCAAGGAAAAAAAAGCATTGTTAAATTCAAAGTGAGTTAAACAAACCCCTTCCTTGTTACTGGATAATACTAGAGATGGAAGTCAGGTTTTCTCTTCTAACCACGGAGGCCCCAGGTGTATCAGCCTCGGATAAAACCAGCCTCACCTCCACGTTTGCCTCCACACCCATGTGCTCAACCCACCTCTCTCTTGGCTTCTGTTTCTGTATTTGATCCACAACTACCCCATCTTTCATTCTGTTACCTTGACCTGACCTCATATTTCTACAGGGTTGCTGCTCCTCTGTGTGTGTGTATGGGGAGGGGGGTACTGGGGATTGAACTCAGGGATTTCTTATTGAGTTACATCCCCAGCTCTTTTTTATTTTTATTTTGAGACAGGGTCTTGTTAATTTGCCCAGGCAGGTTTAAACTTGCAATCCTCCTCCTCAACCTCCCCAAATGCTAGGGTTACCAGTGTGTGCTACCATGCCTGGCCTTTTTCTGTAGGCCTTCAGTTCTCAGCAACACCCACACCCCAGACTCCATTAAGTATTTTTTTTCTATTTGATAGAGAGGTGACATTAGTCCACAGCAGGGGTTTTCACATTGTCTTGGGTTTTTCTTTCTTCCTTCTTCCCCCTCAAACTCTTAAAATTGTAAGCGGAAGTCTATAAACCAGCAAAAGGCTGTTCTGGCTGAAGTAGGGGCAGAGGCAGGAACACTGCCTTCTTATCACATCCTGTTGAAGCACCTGCATTTTTGGAAACCAGTTTGAAAATCACTGCCTAATAGTTTTCTTTATTGCGTGTTTTTCTTAGGCAGCCAGGGGAATGGTCCCTCAATAGAGTTGCCAGATTTACTAACTAAAAATACAAGATGGACAGCTAAATTTGGACTTCAGATTTTAAAAAATAACTTGTTTCTATCCCTATGTTCCATGCAATATTTGGAACATACTTATATCAAAAATGATTTGATTCTTGATCAAAAATTCAAATGTAAGTGAGAATCTTATATTTTTCTGGCAATATTATCCACAGAGGAAATCAGAGTGATGCATTACAAGGGAGCTAGAATCAGAAATTAAGAAAAGTAAAAGAAGAAGTCAAGAGCAGTGACACACATTTCTAAGTCTGGCTACTCAAGAAGTTAGGGCAAGAGGACCGTAATTTCAAGGCTAGCCCAGGCAGTTTAGCGAGATCCTGTCTGAGGTGGGGGGGTGGAGAGAGAGAGATTGATTCTCCATATCATAATTGCAATACTCACCCCAAGAATTTCTCTTGTGTAGTGGAACTTGTCAGACTTCTCATATTTCAGGAAGGTTTGCACAAATAGAAAAACATTCAGCCCCATCCAAACAACCTAGCAGAAGAAAACAAAGAACAGTGAAATTGGGAAGGAGTAGCTAAGTGATAGGAAATACTGTCACCATTTGCACTATTTTGTTCTTATCTGTTTTCATTTTCAATGAATACAATTCTGCCAGTATGCAAGCTGCTTTCAGAGAGAGTTAGCACTCTGAGATATGCACTGGATACTAACGGACAGGGTCAGATATCTAGGGTCCCTGGGCCAAGCCTGGATCCTCACTGGTTTTGCACACCCTATAAACTCAGAACATTTTGTTTTCGCATTTTTAAATGGTTAAAACAGCAAAAGAAAAATAATATTTCATGACATAAAATTATATGAAATCCACATTTCAGTGACCATGTATGAAATGATATTGGAACTTAGCCACAACCACTCATTTCTGTATTGTTTATGGCTGTTTTCCTGATACAGTGGCATAGTTAAGTAGATGGAACAGTGGCTCTCAAAAGCCTAAAATGTGTACTATCTAGCTTCTTATAGAAACATTTGTAATTCCTGGTCCACAGCTCTTGAAGTATTGCACCGGAAAGGTGCCAATAAGTGAATAAGTGGACTCCTGAATAAACAAAGAATAAATTTGGCATGTATAATAATACCTACCTGAAAAGGACTAGCTAAACCACTCCCAAATGTGCCTGCCTCTTTAAATACACCTTGAGACACATTTCCTGTTTCAGTTCGTGAGTCATCTTTCAAATTACCCTGTTGTTACTTTGGACTAGCTTGAGCTCTTAAGACTGCATTTGCCTGTCCAAAGCTGTGTTGCTGTATTGGCTAAGGGGTAAATTTGGAACTCCCTGCTCATCGTCTGAGAGACCAGTCAGCTGTGCTCTAGCCCAAGTTTGGAGGTGCTAATTTGTAATTCAGTGGGTCTATGTGGCACTAGGAAGTCTCTAGGATATATCCCTACTGCCAGAGTGGATAAGAACTATCTCAGACCATAGGTAAAATGTCTTTAGCCTGGGACATAGTTCATTCAGATTCCCCAGATCTGAACCACTCACAGACCTCTAGCAAAACAGCATAGTGATTCCAAGCAAGGTGGCGCACGCCTGTAATCCCAGCACTCGGGAGGCTGAGGCAGGAGGATCCTTGCAAGTTCGAGACCAGCCTGGACTACAAAGTGAGCTCAGGGCCAGCCTGAACTGCATAGCGAGACCCTGTCTCAAAAAGACAAAAAAAAAAAAAAATTGGAGTCAAACTCCTTAGGCTCCAGTTGTAGCATCACTACTTACTAGTTCTGTCATCTTTGACATGTATGTGATTTAAATTCTCTGTATGTAAATTTTTTCACCCATAAAATAATGATAATATTCCCTTGAATATTTTATGCAATGCTGATTTAGTGATCATGTATTTTTTTTTGGATTTCTTTGTTACTGAAAACCTACTTCTCCAACAATTTTGAAGGCTAATTTTGCAGGATATAAACATCTGGGTTGAAGATTTTTTTTTTTCAGAGCTTGACAAACTTCACTCCAAGATCTCCTGCCCTTTGAGGCTTGTGCTGAGAAATCTATCATAATTCTAATAAGCTTGCCTTGATAAGTAACTTGCTGCTTTTCTCTAACAGCTTTTAGTATTCTCTTTTGTTTAGTTTCTGGAATTTTTATTATTACGTGTTGTAGAGAGGTTCTTTTCTGATTGTGGCTATTTGAGGTTTGCTTTATCTCTTGTACTTGAATTCTTTCCCTAGATTTGGAAAGTTTTCTGCTATGATTTCAGTGAATAAATTTTTATACCCTTTCAGTCATCTTCTGTTTATTCCTTTCTTCTTATAATTCTGATAACGGGATTCTTTTAGTCATCATCAGCTATTAGATGCAGCCTGCATAACTTTTAGTCATTTTCAGGGTGTTATTGAGAATGAGAAGCAAGAATGAGGATCACATAATCATCTCAATTGACATGGAAAAGTCTTTGACAAAATCCAATATCCATTCATGATAAACACCCTGAAGAGGCCGAGCGGGTGGTACATTCCTGTAATCCCAGCACTCGGAACGCTGAGGCAGGAAGGAAGATCGCTGTGAGTCCGAGGGCAGCCTGGGCTACAAAGTGAGCTCAAGGTCAGCCTGAACTGCATAGCGAGACCCTGTCTCAAAAAAGACAAAAAAAGGTACCCCGAAGAAAATAAGTATAAAAGAATCTTATTTCAATCTGCTAAAAGCCATTTGTGAAAACCCACGGCTAATATCACACTAAATGATAAAAAAAACTCAATGCTTTTCCTCTAAAAATCAGAAACAAGACAAAGGTATTCTTTATCACCACCCTTATTCATTACTAATACTAGAATCATTAGCCAGAGCAATCAGGCAAGAGAAGGAAATAAGAGAAACAAATAGGAAAACAAGAAGTCAAACTTTTCTTATTTGCAAATGACATGATCTTTTACATAGAAACACCCCAAAAAAACTCCACCAAGAAGCTCCTACCATAGAAGTAAGAACCAAATTCAGTAATGTAGGAGGATAGAGCATAAATGTACAAAAATCAGTGTAGTTCCTGTAAACCAATAAAGAACACATTGAGAAAGAAATTAGAAAAACAATCCCAGTCACAACAGCTGCAAAAAATTAAGTACCTCAAAATCAAACTAATCAAGGAAGTGAAAGACCTCTGTAATAAAAACAATAGCATCCTGAGAAAAGAGATTGAAGAGAACATCAGAATTGAGAAGACATCCACTGTTCCTGATATAGTCCATAGAGTCAAAATGCCCATATTACCAAAACTGATACATACATTTAATGAAATTCCAATCAAAATACCAACAGCATTCTTTACAGGACTAGAAGAAACAATCCAAATATTTATATGAAAGAAAAGAGACTCAGAACAGCAAAAGCAATCTTTAGCAACAATAGCAAATTAGAAAGAATCACAAGCCTAGATTTCAAATTGTTATAAAAGCTACAGTGACAAAAACAGCATAGTACTCACACAAAAACAGACAAGTAGACTAATGGAACATAATAGAGGATGCAGAAACAACCCCAGGAACATTTAGCCATTCAATCTTTGGCAAAAGTTCAAGAATGTATGCTGGAGAAAAGACAGTCTCTTTAAAAAATCATTCAGGGAAAATTGGTTATCCAACACAGAAGAATTAATCTAGATCTACAGCTCTCACCCTGCACTAAAATAAAATAAAAATGGATGAAAGACCTAAATAGGAAAACAGAAACACTAAATCTGCTGGAAGATAAAATATTTAAAACACTTGAAGACATAGGGATAGGCAAAGATTTTCTAAGCAAAACACTAAGAGCACAAGAAATAACACAAGAATCAACAGATAGGATTATTTCAAATTAAAACTCTTCTACACAGCAAAGGACCAACCAACAGAGTGAAGTAAGAACCTACAGAAGGGCAAAAAATTTTTTCCAGCTATTCTTTGAATCAAAGACTAATGTGTACATAAAGGATGCAAAATATAAGGTTCCCGCCAATAAAAGTCCCAATCAAAAAATGGGCCATTAAAATGAATAAACACTTCTTAAAAGAAGTATGGTGACCAATAAGTACCTGAAAAAAATGTTCAGCATCTGTGTGCATTGGAGAAATGCAAATTAAAACAGCACTGAGATTCCATCTTACTCCAAAAAGAATGGCTATCACCAAGAACTCAAAAAACAAGAAAGGTTGGTGAGGTCATGGGGGAAAAGAAACCCTTCTACACTGTTTCTGGGAATGTGAACTAGTACAAGTACTGTGGAAATCAGTATGGAGCTTCCTCAAAAAACTAAAAATAAAATTCCACTTGAACCAGCTGTACCTCTTCCAAGTATCTTCCCAAAAGAGTTGAAGACATCATATTAGATTGATGCACAAATACTTATGTTTATAGCAGCAGAACTCAGTAGCTAAATCTCGAGAAGAGCATATATGTCCATCAACAGATTTATGGATGAAGAAAATGTGGTATATAAACACAATGAAGTACTAGTCAGCCAGAAAGAAGGGTAAATTTGAGTCACTTGTAGAAAAATGAATGCACCTTGAGATCATTATGCTAAGTGAAATAAGTCAGATACCAAAGGTTAAATATCACATGGCTTCTCTCATATGAGAAACCCAAATTATGAATAATTTGAAGAGCAATATAAAACATAGATTATAGGAAACAGGGAGGTAGACTTTTTGCAGATGGGAAGGGGATTTATGGATGGCGGGGAAAGGATGGGGAAGAGAAAATAGAAACGACGAAGTTGAGATGTGTACATGTACCAGCTCCCTGTGATGAATGTATTCATTGTGTATTGCAAACATGTACTACTTAAAAATGCTAAAAACCAAAGGTAATAACAAGATCTACCCCACCACAACGTTGCGATTCCTACATGAAATAATGCACGTAAGTGATTAATGCAATGCTTAGTGCATAGTAAGAGCTCAGTAAGTGCTGCCTACTGAGGTCCATCTTTACCAAACTGACCTTACCAATTTTTTCCTGCCTCTTCTGCTCAGAATCTTTTTTTCAGAGTTGTCCTCTAGAGATTCCTTTGACACCAATGAAAAAAGAGACTTGAAAGCCACAGATGCTTCAATACTTTTGAAGACAGAGGACAAGAGCTCGTTTAAGGGGAACATGAATATTTCAAGAACCAAAAGGGGTACAGGATTATAGCATTCTGTATCAGTCTGTCACCAACTGTAAGCAAGGGAAATGATGACACGCAGTGACATCTACAAATAAGGGATTCCATTTCCTTCCTTAGCTGTCATTTGCTCCACTATAAGTAGAAAAGAAGGTGAAGTACAAGACCTGGGAGAAAGGTAGATTATAACTATTTTTGAACCATTTTTTCCCTTATTTCATAAATAGTTCACAGAGCTATTTGTCAGAGATAGCAAAAAGTTTGAGCCTGTCAGCAGAACTATTTCATATCTAGAGAGTTAAAGGTGAGGCAACCCCACAGGTGATCAATTCCTCTAGCAAGAAAATAAATACAACGAGAGGGGTACAAAAACAATGGATTTGAAAGCTAGAAACACCTTTATATCTGTAGGTAGTCACTTCATTAATCCCTTATTCCCCACCAACATGCCTACCACTTCTCCCACCACATGGGAATTTAAATCTAGAAAAAAAAATAAATAATAGGTAAATGGGTGCAACTGGAGACCATACTCATAAGTGAAATAAATCAGACTTGCATGTGTAAACATCATATTGCCTCCTTAGTGTAAGAATTTGAAAGAGAAAACAAAATATGAAAGGTAAAATAGATATTGTGAAAGGGAAAAAAACTACTGAAGAGGAAAGAAGAACTGGGATGAGGGAAAAGAAAGAAGGAGAAAAATGTATATACATACACAAGGTAGCTAAGGTAATTATACTACTAATTTCTATTGGTTTATTGAAAGGAACAGTTAATATTTAATTGTTTGATCAATCTTACAACCTCAATCTGATTACCTGAGTAACCACTTTGAAGATAACAGTATGTGATACAACGCCATTGTTAATTTCCTATAACCTTGTTTTGAAATTCTGCATGGTTTTTATTGTTTCTATGTTGTTTTGTTTATGTCTTTGTTTTTGTTATTTTGTTTTTGTTCTTTACTCTTTTTAAATTTTTTTTAAATGTTTTTATTTTTTTGGTTTTTTTTTCCGGTACCGGCAATCGAACTCACGACCTTGCGCTTGCCAGGCAGGTGCTGTGCCGCTGAGCTAAATCCCCAGCCCCTTTGTTCTTTACTCTTTAAAATAAAAAAGAACAAATAATTTAATCAATGTCACTCAGTAGCAGAATTTAAACTCCTGGCCAGGTTCCCTGTCTCCTAAACTAACGCTCTTCCTGTTATACTGCAAAAGAAACTAAATATAGGGCATTGAGTTATTAAAAATATGAGTCATGACACTTGCCTAGCACGAAGACCTGTTTCAATCTCCAGAATAAATTATCTATCTATTATCTATCTATCTATCTATCTATCTATCTATCTATCTATCTATCCATCTCTATCTCCAAATCATGGAATACGCTGACAAAACAAGCAGATTAAATGCAAAACAAACAGCCCTCTAGGAACCCCACATTTGGCACACCTGGGCAGTCCTCTATAAGAAAGACAAAGAGCCCTAGAAGTAACGAATAAAGTTCTGGGAAAGCAATAAAGGACACAGGGAGCCCCACATTTAGGTGTGGCTCAGAAGCAGAAGAATGAGAGTGTAGAAACGTGTGTGTGTGTGTGTGTGTGTGTGTGTGTGTGTGTTATGAGGAAGAGATTGTGCATAGGTGGGATAGTGCAAAAGTTCTGGCATGAACATCAAGGAGCTAGGTTTGAGTGTTAGCCCATCAATCAATTCATTGTGTGACATCTGAGTCACTTTCTTTTTTTGTAAAATCCAGGACTTGGTTTACATATACACTATGCAGTGCTGTGGCCACTACCCATGTATGGATACTGAGCACTTGAAATGTGGCTAGTTCTAATTGAGATGTGCCGTGAGTATGTATATCAGTGACTTAGAAAAATAAAAACATACATTATCTCATCAATATTTCCAATGTTGATTGTATGTTGAAAAGATAATTTTAATATATTGAATTAAACAAATTATGTTGTTGCCAATTAATTTCACCTGTTTCTTTTGACGCTTTTCAGTGTAGGTGTTAGAATATCTAGAATTTAGGCAACATCAACTGAGGAATGGATAAAAAACATGCGATATTTTTATACAATGCATCTGTCAACTATAAAGAAAGATAAACTCGAGGCTTGTATAGGTAAATGGATGCAACTAGAGACCACACTCATAAGTGAAATAAATCAAACTCACTTGTGTAAACATCGTATTGTCTCCCTAGTGTAAGAAACTGAAATAGTAAATAAGATCTAAAAGGTACAATAAATATTGTGAAGGGTAAAGAAACTGCTCAAAAGGAAAGAACAACTGAGATGGAAGAAAGGAAAAAAGAATGAAGGGAATATATATATACATATATATGTATACACATACATGTATATACATATATACACACATATATATATACACACATACACACATGCAAGATAGCTAAGATACTACTAATTTTTATTAGTTCATTGAAAGGAACAGCTAATGCTTATATTGTTTAATCAATTTTGCATGCCTATCTCTTGTAATCTGAACAACTATTTTATAACAATATACAATATAATAGCCATTGCTAATTTCCTATCATCTTGTTTTGAAATTCTGTTTTTTTCTCTTTTTCAAATAAAAAATAAAAAAATTAGGCGAGTAGGTTGCAATATATTTCCAGTTGGCTATACTGGGTTAAGATGATCTGTAAGTTCACTTTCATATCAAACACTCAATTGTTTTATAAAATCTTGATGACTGCAGTGTAGGAAAGATAGCGAGAAAGCAATGCAATTGCTAGAGTTGAGGTGGAAGAGAAGTGGTGAGAAATGGAGACAGATCAAAATTCCAAAGACTTGTGATATGGCAACATGAACAGCTGCATATCATTTGTGTCTGTTCTCTCACCTGGCCTAAGGTGGTATTTTTTAAATGAGAACTGGTAATAATGAGCCAAATAATTACCATTGACTCTTTTTCTCTTGAAGAACTTTACAAATATTAACAAACATGATGTCTTCTTACTCTGTGGAGATTACTAATTAATAAGAAATGAAACAACACTTACCAGGACTAATACTGAGACCCAGTGGTTAACCAGCCAGTTTCCCATTGTCAAGAGATGGTTTTGAAGTCTCTGGAAGCAGCAGGGCAGATTCAGCAATCTGGATTCTGGAGAGATTCTTCAGGTTGGTATGTGTCCTGTTCAGGATCTGTGAGTCTAAACTGTGAAAATGCACACCTGCCCAGGTTCCAGGAAAGAATAAGTGTATTCTGCCTTCCTCTTTTGGACAGAACCGTGTTATCAGTTTAAGTAGGCCAGCCCTACCTATAAGAACCACAGGGGTTTTCCCTGTTGGGATTTTTACCCCTTCAGGAAATAGTAAGCTTCTTTAGTGAGAAATTCTCTCTCATTCTCTTATCACCATGACCTAATGCAAAGCATGGTTTTCCTTGATAAAACATTTGCTAAGTTTTCTCATGAGAAAAATAATTAATCTGGAGCTCTATCCTCATTGCCTCTCACTACCCAGGTCAAATCATAGAACATTTATTTCCAGTATCTTAAAGTCCCCAGTGCATCCTCCCCTGTCACATTCCTCTTTTTCCCAAAGAACCCAAACCAGATGCAATCTCAAATTTGGGGTAATCATTTCCTTCTTTTTCTTTATACTTTTACTAGCTATAAATATATCTCTAAACAATATTGTTTCATTTTTCCTGTTTTGATCTTTTTGTAAATGGGGCCTAACTGAATGTATATATGCTTCTGTGATTTGCTTCTTTCAACACTGGTTTTTTTTTTTTTTTGAGATTCATAAATCTTGGTATATGTAGTTGCAGTTCATTTACATTGTTATATAGTATGCCATTGCATGAACATACCTTAATTTATTCATTATACTACATTATATTACTATTCATAGTACTAATAATAAAATGATTTCACTAAAGAAATCGATTACTAGCCAAGTATTAAGATAGTCTCATATTTTCTTCTAAAAATTTTATATTTCTGCATTTCATATTTATGCTTTGAATCTGTCTGGAGTTGTTATCTATTTATGGTGTAGTGTAGGGTATTAGTGTACTTTCCATATGAAAACTAATTACTATATGATAAATAAATATGATGATGGAATAAATTTTTTTTGTCTTTTTGAGACAGGGTCTTGCTATGTAGTTTAGGCTGGCCTTCAGCTCACTTTGTAGCCCAGGCTGGTCTCAAATTGCAACAATCTTCCTGTCTCAGCCTCCCAAGTGCTGGGATTACAAGCATGCACCACCATGCCAGTCTTGATGATGGAATAATTTTGACAGAATAACATACATGTGCTATTTCTTTAAGGTATATACCCAGGGATTTTATTCCTAAGATTTGCTCACGTTCAACTTTATTACAGAATGCTGAACTCTGCTCCAATATGCTCACAAAAAAGTGTACAATCCAATGAGCTTTGGATGAGAGTTTTATTTCCTCCACATGCCTACAACAATGCCAGCTGGTTTTTGTGATTCTAGCAATTATGATTTAATTTAATTTGCATTTCTCTGCTTACTAATGAGGTTGAGCATCTTTTGATTCAACTACTGGCCAATTAATTTCTCTCTTTTGATAAATATTTAGTTTCTGATCTACGTTTATATTTGTTTTTCTTTTGCTTATAGATTTTTAGAGTTCCTATTATCTGATAAACCGATGATCTGGTTATGTTTATGACTTGTCCTTCACTTTTTTTAAACTTGGGTCTTCACACTGAGGTATGTACCCAGGCTTTTAAAATTTTGAGATAGGGTTTCACTAAGTTGCCCAGGAAGGACTAATTTGCAGTCCTCTTGCCTCAGCTTCTCAGAGTGCTGGGATTATAGGTGTGAGCCACCACATGCAACTATCCTTTCATTATCTTTTAATATTATAGTAAGATACTGAAGTTATCTTTCAATATTGTTTCTGAGAAATGGAGTTCTTAGTTTTAATGTACTCTGATTATCAGTCTTTTCCTTTGTGATTTATGCATTTTTGCAGCTTGTTTTAGAAATCAATTACTAATCAAGTGTTAAGATAGGGGCTGGGGATTTAGCTCAGCGGCAAGAGCGCCTGCCTGGCAAGCGCAAGGTCGTGAGTTCGGTTCCCGGTGGCGGAGAAAAACCAAAAAAAAAAAAAAAAAAAATGTTAAGATAGTCTCCTATTTTCTTCTAAAAATTTTATATTTCTGCATTTCATATTTATGCTTTGAATCTGTCTGGAGTTGTTTCTTATGTATGGTGTGGGGTAGGGTATTAGTGTACTTTCCATATGAAAATTGATCATATGAGCATCATTTTTGCAAAGTGCACTTTCTTCACTGACGTCAAATGTGCCTACATCAAATCCTGCATAAGTGTGAGCTTAGGCGTGACCTCTCTCCTCAGTGCTTGCACACCACTGCCTTAACTACTACGGTTTTATAGTAATTCTTGTCATCTGATAGTTTTTCCACCTTCTTTATCACAATGCTTTAGCCATTCTTGATCTTTTGAACTCCAATGTAAATTTTATTGCTAGGTACTTTATATATTTTTATAGGATTGTAAATTATATGTTTATTTTAATTATGGCAGTTATGCAAAGGTACAACTGGTTTCTACATATTGATTTTTGTTTCCAGTGAAGTTAATTTATCAATTCTAATAATATGTCTGCATTTAGCCTTCTAGATTTTCTGTAAATACAGTTATATTTTTGCTCTAATCATACTTTTCCTCCTTCCTGATTGTGTGTGTGTGTGGAGGTGGTACTGAACTCAGAGCCTCGTGCATTCTAGGCAAGCATGCTGTCACTGACCTACACCCCCAGCTCTTTTTATTTATTTTTTTTATTTTGAGACAAGTTCTCACTACGTTGCTATGTTGTACAGGCTAAACTCAAATTTGCGATAATCCTGCTTTAAAAGTGCTACAATTACAGGCATGCGCTAACATGCCCAGGTTCTTCCTGATTCTTATATCTCTTATTTCTTTTTCTTGCCTTACTGCCATTCACTTCCTGCAGAATGTTGAAAAAAGATAATGACAGTGAACCACTAATTCCCAGTCCCAAAGGGAATTTTTTCATTTCACTCTTAAGTAGAATATTTGGTGTAGGTTTTTGAAGATACCAAACTACATATTCTTATTTTACTTTGTGTTAGGCACAAAGGAGAATATTTATTTGAGAAGAAATCACAGCACATCTTAACCATTTTATTAAGGTATGATTTAAATACCATAAAATGTTTCCATTGTAAGAATATAGCTCAATGCAAAGCATATTTTATATTTATATATATTCTTTTTAAAATATATTATTTACATTTATTATATATATGTATATATATAATGTGTTTTGCATTGAGCTGTATTAGCTTTTGCAAATCGGGAGGGGAAGAGTTGGTAGGAACAAGGAAGGAGGGCAGGGAAATGGGATGAAAACAGGATTAAGACGTGCTATGTACATGTATAAGTCCCCCACAAGGAATGTCATCATTATGTGTTAGAAACATGTACTAATAAAAAAGCTGATAAATCATAAAACCTATAGAAATAATATTTTTTTAGGTACCTAACATACCTGCAAGTTAATGTCATTCAATATGGTTCAAAATTGGTGCAGCAGGTGGTAGGAGTATTTCTGGAAACTATTCCTACACTGAGGCACCTAGAAATGAGTTAACTATACACGGAAGTGTCAGAGAACAACAGCATCTATATTCTCCTACACCCAAATTAAATACACCACTAACACAACTTCCCTTTACCTATACTTCAGAAATGCTCATGGTCACTTTAAGATCACTTGATGTGAAAGGAAGCGTGACAAAGGGAAGTTGCAGTGGAAAGGAAAGAAATTTTAGCCAACAGCCATGACAATATCTTACTTTTGCAAATTGTACATAAACACTTGACATGTCCAAAGCACACCTCAGAAAAGAAAGAGAAAATCCTGTCTGTGGAAGGCTGACCAGAATTATGTAATTATTTGAACAAACATCTTATATTGGGAAGAGTTAAAGTATTTAGGGTATTTGGCCTGGAAATAAGGTTTCTCGAATCTATATATAATTTTTCAGATTGTTTGTTTTAATTGTGGCCTAAGGAGTCAACCTAGATAAGGAGAATATAAAGTGAATCATTTCTGTTCAATATAAAGCAGATTTTCTAACACAGGTGTTCAAAGAAGTAAAGAGATAATGAATTTCCTCTTGACATATTCAAGGAAACATAGCCTGTTGCTAGCTATTTTATACTAGAAATATCAGCACCAGGTAGAAGGTTGACAGATTTTTTTTAATTTTTATTTTTATTAGTACGTGTTTGCAGTACATAATGATTACATTCACCATGGAGAATTAGTAAAGGTACATAACAGATTAGATATCTTTTAGGTATCTTCTACTCTTTGGGTTCTGTGATTCATAATAATGATCTACAGTCCAGATGTGGCTTTGTGTATTATCTAAAGGATTATAAATGCTATGCTCTGAATGAATCCTTGTATCTGTGGTAGGGGGTCTCCATTCCCAATCCTAGAGGACTAGGAAGTTAATTGATAATTCTATGAGCACAGAATCTGAAGTAAGACAGTCAGATGATCTTAATGGGAAATGATTACTAAAATGCAGCAACAAAATCAGTTGCAGTATCTTTTGAAAAGATCATACCAGCTAATTTAACTAAAATATTCATGCCTCAAATCTGGGAACACTCTCCTTGGGTAATGCTGGACATCAAAAACATTTTATCACCAATCTCCCTTTTCCATAAATTCTTTAAGAATTACTCTCCTTCTGCCAACTCCAGACATTTATCATAATCTCCCTCCACCCTGTGTTGTCTCACCTATCTTAATGTTTGCATTTCCCAAGTTTATAGATTATTTGACATTGATTAAATTTGAGGTTGACTGCTTCCTGGAGATTTCTAGGGAGTACTTAAATATTATCAGTAAATTATTCACAGTCATAACATAGGCTAGAAGATTTCCTGTAGATAGTTGATCCTACCCATGGTGGGTGGGTTTTTGTAAATTGGTTTTTTGTTTTGTTTTGTTTTTGTCTTTTTGAGACAGGCTCTCACTATGCAGTTCAGTCTGGCCTTGAGCTCACTTTGTAGCCCAGGCTGGCCTCGAACTTGCAATGATCCTCCTGCTTCAGCCTGTTGAGTGCTGGCATTACAGGTGTGCACCACCACGCCCAGATGGTTCTTTTGTAAACGCAGTCTTTTCCCTATTTACCTGGTCTGTCTTCTTCCTGATGAGCCCTCTTGGTCATTATTTGTCCTAAACTTACCTTTGGAGTTACAGTTTGTAGTTCCTGCACACCTCTTCCAGGAATTAATATGTAAAAGACAATGTTGAATAGCTTCCAACTTAAACATGTACTTAGGACACTAATAATAATTCTTTTAATAATTTTAAAAATAATTCAATGGTGGTATCTTTAGTTAAAAATTTAGGTAGTCATGATCAGAAAAAGTGGTGATTTTTCATACTTGCATTATTATTTATAATTATCTTTAATTTAAATCCATAGAAGATGGTGTTAGGTGGGCACTTTTCTTTTTAGATCTTAGAATCTTTAAGTATCTGGTAACCCTTAAGTAATATGGTCCTGATCATAGTGTCTAAAAATGAAACATTGCATAATGATAAGAGTAATTAATGAATGTGAGGTCGTTTGCAATCAATTCTTTTCTCTAAATTGAACAGAACCAGACCTCATCCAAGTAGCCTCTCTTAAAGACAATTCACGTGGTGGACTGGTTTGGCCTCCAGCACCCCAGTCGCTTCTAAGGCTGCCTTGGAAAAGTCTAACTTTTCTAAGCCTCAGTTCCTTCATGTGTAACTTAGTGTACCGAGTCCTCCTGGAGAAAGTGTAGGAACAGCAGCCTCTCTGGCAGGCAAAAAAGTAGAGTGGTAAGGAAGTAGCAGAGGTACAGTATCGCGATCGTATCTAGTTTGTGTGGATTAAAATTTAAATCATTAAAGTGCAATAAGTACAAAAAGTACTACTTTTTTTCCTTTTTTAAACACGACAAAGGAGAATGAAGGTTAAAAACTTAGAATCCAGAGCTACTCTCCCTGCCTCTTTGCACTTATTCACAAAATGAGTCTCTGTGGTTACTAGGTGAGTTAATGTGTAACAGTCAGAGAAGTACCAATGTACAAGAAGTATTCCATAATTGCTTGCTCTGACGCTGATGGTGATGACTATAATCCCTAAGAAAATATAGCAGAGTACCTGAACCCAATGGTTTTATCACTGAAAAAAGGAACAGCGTCTATGGAGCAGACACCACTATTATATAAACTTTGTAAGATTATGAAACCTTTGTCATTCTCTTACGTCTGTCAGTTTTATAACCTGTTTTCTCCAGAGTTTAGCACATAAACCTCAAAATTAAATGAGCCTCCGTGCTTCGCTTCATAGGCAGCAAGAAAGTGGGTAGATAGAAAGACTGTGTTTTAGTCTGCAGCTGGGTTGAAGAGAAACTCACGAAAAGGAGAGAAAAAAGATTGTGTCCCTGTGGCTGCAAGAAATAAAGAACCTGGGGAAGAGTCCTAGATCTGGAAAGGTTCATGTGTTTCGCTGTCAACCCCACTTCACTTGCAAGGCTGTGGTGAGCATCCAATGAGCTGATATAGCAGTGCTTTTTCAATTGCTAAGTATTATAGGCACGTCACTTGAATACTACTGAGTACTTTGTCCCAACTGATACACTGGAAACCTGCACTGAAATGTATGCATGTAAGACTTACTCAGCTCAGAAACAGTACTCAAGTCTTGTTCTCTTTTTTTTTTTTTTGGCTTTTCTCCGGTACCGGGAACGGACTCACGACCTTGCGCATGCCAGGCAGGTGCTTTTGCCGCTGAGCTAAATCCCCAGCCCCTTGTTCTCTTTTTAAGACTAAGCAAGTTCTACCTGTTCCAAGAAGCCTTCTCTGACCACCTTAGTTACTATACCATACCATCTTCTAATTTTCATAGCAAAAGTTCCTATTATCTTATCTCTCCTGCAACCTGTAAAACCTTCTAATATTATTTACTGAACAAGTAAATATTTCTTTTCTGAACAAGCCTGATTTTATTCAGATTGCTTATTAAGACACAAAGCTATCTATTCATAGTAGTCATTAAATAAGCATTTGTCAAGTAGCGGTGTAGTAGACAGAGCTATGTCCACATCTTAAGCACTGTATCTTGTGAATATGTGACCTTATGTGGCAAAAGTGAATGAAGGTTGCAGGTAGAATTAAGGTGGCTATCAACTGACATCAAAGTAGTAGGGAGATTCTTATGGACTAAATGGATAGATGTAATGTAGTCAGAACAATGAAAGAGGGAGGCAGGGAACGTCAGAGTGAGGACATGTGAGAACACAACCTGCTGTGAAGATAGAAAAAGGAAGCCAGTGGCCAAGGAATGTGGGCATCCTTTAAAGACTGGAACAGGCAAAGAAACCAATTCTTCCCTGGAGTCTCCAGAAGGAATGTAGCCTGCCAACACCTTGACTGAAGCCCCGTGAGATTCACTGCAGACTCTGACATCCAGAAGTCTAAGGTAAAAAATGTATATTGTTTTAAGCCATCAACATTGTAGTGATTTGTTACAGCGGCAGTAGGAAACTAATACAAGTGGTAAGAAAAGGCTTTCTTACAACCATATTTACAAGCTTCAAACTTCCCACTCCACCTGGAACAGAAGGTAAAGGCACAAGTTTTTAGAGCTAAAGGTTAACAATCCACAGCCTCTACCATTAACATAACTTGAGATCTGAGGTAAATAATTTAGAACTATTGTGCATGTAAAGCAGGACGTAAATGATGGGCCTTTTAAATAAGTAAATGCAACTGCTTAAAAATAATTCCCTCTGTTGTATTAGAATACTTCTGCTCATCCTTAAGAGAAGGCACCTCTTCTGTTTCAGAACAGAAAGCAAATATTTATCCTTCCAGAGAGTATAAGATGAGGCTACCTGAATTTTGAAGACTGAGTTCTCCTACCTGTCAAGAAAAAACTTTAGGTTGTTTAGCATTTGGACTCTGGTTTGAAATTTTTAACCAGAGGCCATTAACATCTCTCAGTTTAAAAAAACAACAACAAAAAACAAAACAAAACAAAACAAAAAAAAAAACTGAATTGGGCTTAGAATAAAGAGGTTGTATTCTGAAACCCAAGGAAAATTTGGAGCTAGGGCAAAGAAGAGGATACTGGATGGATTAGGTGAGATGATCAGGGTGCTCACAGATGCAAGCCTAGAATGTCCTCACACCTGTAGCTAGCCAACTGGAGTAGGAAAAGAGCCCTGAGGAAAGGCAGCACTGTAGCCAGAACCTGTACCCATGGCAAGAACATAACTATCCTGCCTCAATACTTTAAAAACCACAAGGAGGGAGCAATGTCCGACTTCAATGAAATTCTGTATTGTAAAATACCTATAATATAAAATTTGCCATTTTAATGCTTTAAGAGAACACATTTCCATGGCATTTAATACATTCAAATTGTTGTGCAACCACTGTCCTATATCTGATTCCAAGACATTTTCATCACTATGAAAAGAAACCCTGTATCCATTGAGCATTACTCCACATTCTCACCTCCTCCAGTTCCTAGCAACTGTTTTTGGCTCTCTGATGTCTGTTTTTGGCCTCCATGGATTTGTCTACTCTGAACATTTAATATAAGTGGAATAGTACAATATATGATGATATATGACATTTGTATCTGGTTTCTTCCCCTTAGCATAAGATTTTCATTGTTCGTCTGTGTCATAACGTGTATCAGGACTTGCTTCCTTTGCTTTGCTAAATAATATCCCACTATATGAATATATGAAATTTTGTTTATTCATCTATTGATAACACATCTGGGTTGCTTCCATCTTTTACCTATTATGAACAATACTGCTATGAACATTTATATTTAAGTTTCTGTTTGAGGTTCTGTTTTCAATTCTTTTACGTGTGTATCTTAGAGTAAAATTGATAGGTCATGTGGTAATTCTGTTTATTTTTTGAGAAACTGAGAAATGGTTTTCTGCAGTGACTATATCATTTTACTTTTAAGATTTTACTTGGTCACCAACAATGTATCCAATACAGATGTCTCCATACAAAATCCTAAACACTTACTGTTGGAGATAACACTCTTTTACAGGTCTCTTGTGCTACAAAAAATCTTACCAGGTATGCTAAGAATACAAGGTTCTGACTCATTCTTTCTTCAAGTCATTTCTCAAATTCTCTAAGGCAAGCAGTCTTCTGAAATGAGGTAATATCTCCCCGTAAACCAAGAGTGGGCTTGCTTCTGCTTACTATAAATAAGTGAATACTTCAAGCCATGTGTCTCTGTGCCATCAAGCAAACACATTCTATGCACAGAATCTACCTTACCCTCCGCTATCACACTTACATGTCTCCTATGGGACTTGGAATGTCTGAAGAACCAGTACAAACCAACTTGAAACTCATGTTGCTGTGGTTAGTAAAGTTCTTCATCTTTGACCCAAGAATCTCACGTCTTTGCAAGCAACCATAACACAGGTAGTTTCACTTACTAGCTTATGAGTAGGGCAAAATCTTGATACATATAAAGCCCTAGACATCCATCAGGATAGTGGTGATGAGCTTCTACTTCTGTTCTGGAAGGGTTTGTGAACTGAGCAAGCTTAAATCTCAGGTTTGGGACACAGCAATTTGGTGTTTCAAGACATCTTTTTATTAACAGTCTAACTATAGTCTATTTTCAGTAGATTTTCCCCTAATAGTTCACATTAATTATTGCTTGATATTTTGAATAATACTTTAATTTTACTTTTAATCTGTCATCTATATAAAGTTGGTTGATTACATTTATTTGTGTATCCAGGAACCTATCTCAATTCTTAATTCTAATAACTTGTATGGACATTCATTCAAATGCTACAATTTGGAGGTTAAAGTTCATAGTTGTAGTATTAGAAACATTATTAATAGGCATTAGACAATATTTTTCAAAATATATAGTCTATGGGTAAAAGTGTAAGAAGTCCCAGGTTATAAAAAGTTTGAGATCTATCAAATTATGCTATCTTATCTTTTGACAACTTACATTTTTCATAGAGAATTGAATTTTATATTCAATATTTATTGGATGCCTGCCTGTTCTATGCAAGATGTGAGGAAGTCAAAGATAAATAAGGCATAGTCTTTTCCTTCAAAGAGCTTCCAGAATAGCAGGAGGCATGAAAGGTGAATCTTTAATGTTCTATTTATACAGATGGCACTGATTTTATGTCCACTGTTCATTTATCCCTCCAGGCACTAATGTTTTTTCTTTCATTATTGTTTATTTTCTCACCTGTGTGATTCAAAGAACAGAAACCAGCTCAATGTACTACAAGAAAAAAGGTGGCATATTTTCACTACCCTTTCTATGGAATACCTTCCCTCTTATCTCTATACCTTTTCAATTCTCTTGACAATTTTTTTTTGACCTGACCCCTTCTAAACTTCATGACATTCTTTCACTTTAAGTTCTAATGTTAACTAGCTCTGTTTCTGTTTTTTCAATTCCTGTTCCTGACTATAGAGTTTAATTGGTTTAACTTTTCTTATGCTGTAAGCCAGATGTGGTTACTGGCTTTGGATAGACTTGACTGGATAGAGTTGCATTCCTTGGGTCAATTAGTGAGTGTGATTATTAGTGCAGGAGTTGGCCATTCAGGAAGGAAGAGGTTATGAAGATTTTAGAGAATAGAATTAACATAGAGTAGGCAATCATTTATGTCTTTAGAATGGCAAATTCATTTTTTGAGCCCATTTTATGGTAAACTATTTTGTGGTATGAATTTCAGGCCTAAATGAATAGTTTTAGATAATTATTTTCTGTTCTTCTACCATGGACAAATTATATGAAAATTATTAGCTGAATCCTTAGTCAAGTAGTATCAGGATACCTAAAGCGTCTGTGAATACCGTGTAATACTATTTTCTAGAAGAAAACCATTCAGATCACTTTTGTTTCCATTACTTTGGAATTGTAGCTTCTTTGGACACAACCATATAATAACTGTTTTGACAGTTCCATTGTGCAACTTCTAAAATAAAACAATGTTGACTTCAGTAAGCCCAGAGCAGATAAAAAGTTCAGCAAAGTGTATAACAAAGGTCAGTTTAGCTGTCCCTTAAATTGTATGTTTTTTTTTTAAAGAGTTCAAGTATTTCTCTTCCATATTGTTGGGAAAGCCCCCAGATTGAATTTGGTGGTGCCGATAATAAAGCAAACAGACACCAAGAAATCTCAACAAACCATTTTGCTTCTGCAGAAGGGTGCAAGCACAAGGTAGCAGGCACATGGGACAAAGGAGAGCTGGACCTTTTATCTTTAATGCAGGAGCAGCAACTGATCCATGGGGAAAGCATTTTCCCCATTGGCTGGGTTGAAGGTTCACAATCTATCCAGATTGGTCAGTTTAAGTAGTGCAAGGGGAGGATCTGAAGGATTATTGAGATGGAGAAGCAGGAGGGGAGAGGGTGCAGGAAAGTCCTTAGTTATTGATAAGCTATCTTTGGTCTGCAGCTATGTTCCCAGAATTTAGGCATTTCTCATAATGAAATTTGGGAGGGGCCACCCGGGGTAGACTAAAGTTTAAAAGGAAGTTTAAAATGATATAAATGTTTATCATTTGATAGAAAAGACCTTGTTTTGTACACTCCCCACTAAAATAGCCCTTTCATTAATCTGGAAATTCTTACTGTCTGAGTTACTCATTTGAGGAAAATTTTTGCCTCCAGTGACTGTAGTTAAATTTCATTGTTACATTGTGGTAGTACAGGACTGAGGGATTACTCATCTGTGGAAGGGAAAAAGAAACTCATCAACTCACATCACCTGTTATTTATTATATTTTCACACAGAGCAAGTCCAGAGAGAAAAGGACCTAAAAAAGCAAATTTGAAGGTCAGGTAAAATTGGAAAGATCAGTAACAGAGGCATCTGGAAAGAAGTTAGATGGAGTACTGCAATAGAGGAATTTTAAAAACAGGAGTGCTCTTGAGAACACACTCTTAAGTGAAATAAATTAGACACATATGTGTAAATACCACATTGTTTCTCTGGTGTGAGAAGCTAAAAGTGTAAATAAGGGCCAAGATATATAATAGCTGTTGTGAAATAGGATGAAAATATTCAAATCAAAAGGAGAACTAGGGAGCGGGGAGAGGGAAAGGATGGAAGGGAAAAGAAAAAAATGAGAAAAGAAAGAAAAAATGGAAACAAAGATTTGTAAATAAGGAGGGAAAGACAAGTTGAAGGGAGGGGAGGGGAATGGGAAAAAAATAATCATGTTATATCATATATAGGTACAAACTCCCGACGATGAATATGATCATTACATATACCCTAAGATGTACCAATAAACTTAATTAATAAAAAATTAAATAAAAACAGGAGTGTTTTAAGCATTTGAAAGTTGGCTGAATCCACAGTTAGTGTCCAAATGGGGAGGCTTAAAGACCCAATGCCTTCCTCAGACCTACTGAAACAGAATTTTCAGTTTAACAGGATCCCCAAGTGATTCATCTGCGCAATTAAGTTTGACATGCATTGCTGGACCCGCAATGCAGAGAAATTTAAAAACTACTCCCTGAAACAGGCCAGAGAAAAGATTAAATAGAAAAAAATATTGGGCATTGATCTCACAAAATAGCTTAAATTCATTTCTCTCTTTACTTAAACATTAGTCTTTTAAGAAATAGTTTTTAAAAATCAACTTTCCTCCTTGCCTGACTTGAACCGTAATAAACCACAGAGAATCCCTTTTTTATTACAAGAAAAGCCCAATTTCAGTTAGATAAACATCCAAGAAGCTAGTTAGTTTCCTCTTCTGATGGTTAAAGAGATATGAAAACAAGCAATAATCAGAAACCCATGGGAGACTTTGTAAAGATACCGGTTTATCTTAGCACCAGCCATAGGACCTACAGCCCAGAGCTGGGAGGTCATGAGGTTTACCACTACTTTCAGGCAGAACAGAATTTGAAGTGGACAATTCTTTTTTAAAAATCATCTAAGGGATAAAACATAACCATTTCTCTGACTTAAAGTCTTACATTTAGAAATCTCAGTTGGAAGTCTGCTTAAATCCTTGGTCTTTTCTGAGCCAGTTGATATAATGGAAGGGATCTTTTTTCCTATAGGTTGTCCAGTCAGGCCCACTGACATATGCCTATGGGACTGAAAAGAACTAATAAGGCTGGAGAGACACCAGTCTCTGACAACTTGAAAATGTGCCTCTATCTTGGAACTGAACTCTCCTCAGCGGACTCTGATTTCTGCCGCCATCAGGTGGTTTTCTCATAGTACAAGTAGAGAAAAACATGTTTGGAAACAGGAGTAAAATTAGTTTATTGTTTTATAATCAATCCCTTAGATAAGATCAGTTTATTTTAAAGGGGGAAAATCAGTATCCACAGGAGTTTGAGATCAGCTCATTCTTTTTGAGAAAAACTTGATTCTGCTGTACTTTCCAGAAAGTACATTTACTCATTCAGTGTTCATTCAATGAACATTAAAAAGATTTCTTCAATAGAGTACATATTTTTGAAGTCATTTGTTATATTATATAATCAATAAATTCATATATATCATCTATGTGTGAAAACCTCACATGTATGTTATGAAAACATTTATAAAGCTTCTATGATCTAATTTATGTCTATTTTTCATTGACATATAATTGTACACACAATAAACATGAAATATTTACCCTCAAACAGGCACTGTGTTAGGAATTGATATAGAAGTATGTAAAATGGGAATGCTTCCTGTCATCATAGAATTTCTATTCTGAGAGGAACAGATAAAACAAAAAGAAATATATTTTGGGTCATAAGTACTATGAAGAAAATTAAAATAGGAAAGGGGGTATAGAGTGATGTGTATTTAAGAAAGGCTATTTTAGATAGGGTGATCAGGGAAGGCCTCTTTGAAGAGATGACATATGAGATGACATTTGTATGCTAAGGAAGGAATTGACATACTTTTTTTTACAGTTCTAGATGGAAGGATTAGTATTTGTAAAGGACCTGAAATAGAACTCAATGTTGTACGCCACAGGAACATCAAAAAAAAGAAAGCATTACGTGTTTGATTTTACCCTAAAATTCACAGATTGAAACCATAACACCAGTATCCTAGAATGTAATCTTATTTCAAAATAAGGACATTGTAGATGTAATTACTTAAGTTGAAGTGTGTGACAGTTAAGCAGGATTTTCAACTTGATTAGTTTCAGAGACACCTAGGGCAGTAGTGGCAAAACTATGGCATGCATGCTGCAGCAGACTGTTTGTATCATTGAAAGCTCTAAAAGGTTTGCCATCACTAACCTAGAGGATTAGGGTTTTTTTTTTTTGTTTTTTGTTTTTTTTTTTTCTTGTACCAGGAATCGAACTCACAACCTTGCGCTTGCCAGTCAAGCGCTGTGCCACTGAGCTGAATCCCCAGCCGACCTAGAGGATTAGTAAAGCACACTTCTGGGTGTGACTAGCTGGGTCATAAAGGCAAGACCTTGAGTACTACATCTGCGCCTTGGCCTCATTGTTCTCTGGCACTGTTTTCCTGCTGTTCTTCTCTGCCACCAGGTACTAAGTAGCTTTTTCTTTTACCACATGCTTTCAACATGATGTTTCTGCCTTGGAGCCAGCCAAACCATGAACTAAAACCTTTGAATCTGTGAACCAAAGTAAACTTCTCTTCGTTTCAGTTGTGGGTGTCAAGTAGCTTGTTTCAGTATTGGGAAAATTTGGTAAAAGAGAAAATTGGAACCACAGAAGTGAGATCATTTCTGTGGCTATATCTGATCATGTGGTTCATAACTTTTTGGGTCTGGTTTTTGAGAGGAGTTTAGAAAATTGGGCTGGAGAAAGCCTAGATGTTTATAAGTAGAGCTTGATGGATAATTCTGGTCAGAGCTCAGAAGACCAGAATGCCAATAAAAATGTGGAAAGTAAAGGCAAGAGTTGTAGTCAGGGTTTGCAAAGGGAACAATTTAATACAAGACATATAATTTATAGAATTATTTTGTAGTCACCCAAAGAGTCAAGTACAAAAGAGTGCAGGAAATCTGTCCACACACTAAAGACCCAAAGAATTCATCATTGTGCCTGGATCCTGTGGCAATGTCCTGCATGAGTCCAGCTAAAGACCTAGAGCCCATGACAGTGCCCCTGACAAGTCCAATTGGAGGCCTAGAGCCCACAACAATGTCTCATACAAGTCTATTTCACCAATCTGTGCTGGGAAGGCCCAAAGGTCAGTGATGGCAGCTGGAAAGTCTGTGCTAGCAGGATGAAGGATCTGTGCCAGTAGGCTGAGTGATTTGCACTGAAGCCAGAAAGCAACACTCAAAATAAGAACCAGAGTGCCTCCAAAGTGAACCATAGCCGTTGTCAGCAACAAAAAGGTCCCAAGCTCCTCTGATGATGAGAACAGCTGAATTCATATCAGGAAAGCCAGCATGAAAAGCTCCTCCAGGAGAATCAACAGCACCTACAGGAGGACAAACAGCTCCTTCTTCCTCTCCAGTTCTCCTTTTTATGTTGTTGGCAACAATCCTCAGGTGGGCCCTCCACACCCAGCACCACACTGATTCGGTTCAGCCAGGTGTTACAAATTGACCACCAGTTGTCAATCCACCACAGCAATTGTCATGAAGATTCAGTTGGGCACAAGAACTTTACTGGAATTTGGAGTAGTGGTCATGTGTATTATAACATCACAAAAAATGTCTACATATTGCCCATGCTTTGAGACACTGAGGAGGCTGAATTTAAAGATTGGGGACGAATTGGTCAGTCAAAGGAAATTACAAGGCAGCCCAACATTCATGTTGTGGCCTGGATGCTGCTGCCTACTTTTAGACAGATATCTAGTGAGAATTAGGAGTGAAAAGCAGAGCAGAAGTATTTGAAAAACCTCTATTTGACCCAAAAAGAACCATGTGTAGAGTTGGAACCAGAGGAGGTGTTTTTACTGAATAAATTAGCTCCATTAAAAAGAAAATAATAACTTTGAACTGGGAACAAGAATAACAATGTCTGGAGGGCATCTCAGGGATCAGCAAGACTTGAGGCTTAAGGGTGCAAAAGTATAAAAACAAAAGTGTAAAGCTTTAATTTGAGAAGAAAGTACCTAGGCTCTTTGCTGGAGAAGGGCCACCTAGAGAATTTGTTTTTCAGTATTCACTTCACTATTCTCAGATGTCTAGGTACTCATAGGCAGCTATATCAATGGTCCAAGGAGGCCTGTATACTGCTTATTCTGGTGACAGATGTTAGTGTCATCCATATGATGCAGGCTTTACTGGCATGCAAAATGATGGAGCTGTGGAATTATGGATGGATCCACCCAGATTTCAAAGGAAGGCTTGTGAGGCCAAGTGATGTACCCTTGAGAATAGGTGTGGGGTCTTGCTGTGACTATACCTGAGCATGTGGTTCAGGAGCCTTTGGAACTGGCTTGTGGGAAGAGTTTGGAAAGGTTTGGAGATGCCGGCTGAAAAAAGCAGCCCTGATATGCCAGAGACTGTACTTGATGGGACAGTTTGTTTAGAGCTCAGAAGACCAGAATGGTGATAGAAATGCTATGAGTAAAGACCAGGCTCAGGAGGGTTCTGCTGGAAAAAAGGACTGCATTAGCTATTAAACTCAAGATGATGTGTGTTATGACTTGGTAGAAAGTTTGACTGCATTTTGCTTGTGTCCAGAGACTTTGTCTGAGGGTGAGATTAAGGGTGGTGGAACTAATTAATCTTGCAGAAATTTCAGGACAATCTAATATCAAGGCAGTGGCATGGCCACTGTTGGGGGCTTTTAGGCAGATTTATGATGAGAATTAATTTCAGCAGAATGATTTAAAAATCTTTTGAGTTTGGTCAGAAAGGAAGCTCCAGAAAAGTTGAAGCCTGAAAAGATGGAGGCAAAATTGGTCACTGAAAACACTAGCAAGAAAAAGTCAAATATTTCAGAAGAAAACAAACAAAAAAATGGGCTGAGAACATCACAAGAATCAGCAGGACTCTACCCTTTGCAACTTCAAAATTGCAAAAGTGAAAGACTTTGCTTTGTGAAGAGCCCCAGAGCATCATGTTGCAGAATGGCAGCAGCCTGGGAAAGTTGTTCCTTGGGATTTGGTTCATAGGCACTAGACACCCTACAGCCAAGAGAGAAGGAAAGCGCAGCTCCAACTCCAGCTGGCAGCATGCCTTGGCATCATCCACATGAAGCTGGTTTTAGGTGCATGCAGATGCAAGAGTTGTGGGGGTCAGGAAGGCTTCCACCCAGACTTCAGAAGAAGTCCTGATAGACCAGGCAGTGTGCCCCTAAGAGGGCAGTGTGTGAAGCTGTGAGTGTGATGCTGGAGGTGCAGTAGAGACCCCAGAAGTTTATAGAAACCAGGAATGTGTATCTTCTGAGGAAAGTTGTAAGGAATGAGCAAAGGAGACCCAACAGAAAAGCCATGGAAGCTACAACAGCTGGAAAAGCAATAGGGGCACAGGCACCCAAGCCATTTTAAGTTTACATCTTGCTACAGTTTGCCTTAGACCCTGGATATGGAAATACAGGACTTAATGATTGCCCTGCTGGATTTTGGACTTGCTTTGGTCCTATTCCTTTCTATCCCTGTATTTGTACCTTTTGGAATGGTAATGTTTCTCTTGTACCATTGTATTTTAGAAGTACTTAACTTTCTTTTCATTTGTGCAGGGTCTCACAGCTAAGAGTTTGCCTTAAATCTCAAAGGACACTTTGTACTTGGACTTTTTAGCAATGCTGAAACTGCTAGGACTTTGGCAAATCTTAGAGATGAACTAAATGCATTTTGCATGAAAGGATGTACATGAGTCTTTGGGAGAGGCAGAGGCAAAATGTTATAGCTTGTATCTAGATGTCCCCCCAAAGCCTCATGCAGTCATAGGTGGTGCTTTACAAAGGTGGTTGCATCTAGGGTGTATGAAGACAGAATCAAGGATGTGATGCCAGGATTAAAGGTGTGAGTGTTACCCTCATTAAAGATGGGTACCCTAGACAGGGATAGAAAGAGGCTTGTCATTCACTCATCACTTGCTTGCTGCCTTTTACCTTCCAAGAACTATTTCTCCTTTGCGATACCTCTCAGCCATGCCACCCTGCCTTGGAGCCAGCCAATTATGAACTGAAACCTCTAAAAACTGTGAGCTAAATAATCCTTTCCTTTAATTTTATGTATTTGGTATTTCATCTCAGCAACAAGAGAAAAGTAACTAAGACATCAGCCTATCTTCTGCTTGGGTCAAGAAAAATCTATAAACTTTTCAATTTTGCTGTGTTACAAGCAAATTACCCCAAATCATTCTGGCTAACAGAAAAAATACAAACATTTATTATCACCAGGCCCTATCTGACAGACTAACTACCAAATGGTGAGATATAGGACTGCACAGAGTTTAAGGCCTTGGTGCCACTCCAAGTGGTGCTGAGCTGGGGGGTTAGTGTACCAGATTTTCATATTCTACTTATGCAAAGGTGCAGGTACCTGGACAATACTTTTAGTCATTGTACTTTTTTTTTTGGTACTGGGGATGTGTGGTGGATTGACAACTAACTGTTAGTCAACTTGTAATACCCAGCTGAACTGAATCCATGTGGTGCTGGGAATGGGGACCCACCTGAGGATTGTTCCCAACAACATAAAAATGAAAACTGGAGAGGGAGAAGTTTCAAAACTGTTGGGAGCTGTTGGTTTTACTGGGTGCTGTTGGTTCTCGTGAGGAGCTTGTCATGCTGACTTTCCTGATATGAATGCAGCTGTTCTTATTGTCAAAGGAGCTCTGGACCTTGTTGTTGCTGAGAATAGTTATGGTTCATTTGGGGGGAGCTCTGATCCTTACTTTGAGCATTGCTTCCTGGATCCAGGGCAGATCCTTCAGCTTGCTAGCACAGATCCTTCATCCCACTGGCAAAAACTTCCTAGATTCCACCACTGACCTTTGGGCCTTCCCAGGGCAAATCCATGAAACAGGACTGCGTGAGACATTGTCGTGGGCTCTTGGCCTACAGTTAGACTTGTTGGGGGTATTGTTATGGGCTCTAGGTCTTTAGCTGGACTCATGCAGGACATTGCCATGGGATCCAGGCCCTCAGTTAGATTCTTTGGTCTCTAATGTGTGGACAGATTTTCTGCACTCTTTTTGTATATGACTCTTTGGGTGACTATTATAAATTAATCCTATAAATTATGTGTCCTATATTTTTCTCTTGTAAACCCTGACTACAACAGGATGGAACCCAGGATCATGCATGATAAGCACATGGTCTATAATTGAGCTACAATCCTTCATTCTACATACATGGAACACAATTTTTTCACCAATAAAATATTATTTTGTACATTCCTTATATTAATTATGAACTCTGGTATAACATTTCCTAACCTTGGGTTCAGTGGATACTATTTGTAGAGGTTCTATGGACTTTGATGGGAAAAATTACCTTTTTATCTGTATCAGTTTCTAACTGAATATAGCCAGCAAGTCTGTCTTATTAGCAGTATCTGTGACTTTCTCACTAGCATATATCTAATATATTTTCACATCACAATATAACTATTGTCAATATCTAAAAAGATCACTACACTCATCTCTACTTCAAAATTGTGGTGATTATTAGAGCTGCATCTATCTGTTGTTATTTGCTGGGCAAGTAAAGAAGTGCCCATAATATTTTTAAAATGACTATAACGGGCTGGAGTGAGGCTCAGTGGTACAGCACTTGCACAGCATGTGTGAGGACCTGGATTCAATTCTCAGCATCACCAAAAAATTGTTCAAACTGCCCTCAAGGTTTACAGATTCAATGCAATCCCTATCAAAATTCCAATGACACGTTTTACAGAAATAAAAAAATCCTAGAATTCATATGGAACTGCAAAAGACACTTAATAAACAGATCAATCTTCACCAATATGCACAAAGTTAATGGCATCACACTATCTGCTTTTAAAATATACTTTAAAGATATATTAATTAAAACAGTAAGACATTGTATAAAAACAGACATATAGACCAATGGAACAGATCAGTGTTTGACATAGGTGCCAAGAACACCAAATAGGGAAAAGACAGTCTTTAATAAATGGTACTGGGAAAACTGAACATTCCTAAGCAGAAGAATAAAATTAGACTCTTATCATTTAACCACATAAATAAATCAACTCAGATTGAGGACTTAAATGTAAGACCTGAAACTGCATGACCATGAGAAGAAAGCATAGAGCAAAAGTTCTCTGATATTGGTCTGGAAAAAGAATATTTGGAAGTGACCTCAACAAATAGGATAATATCAAACTAAAAACCTTCTGTAAGGCAAAGGAAACAACAGAGCAGGGACAGCCTACATAATGAAAGAAAATATGTGCAAAGTGTACATCTGTTACCTTCTTTTTTTTTTTTTTTTTTTGGTTTTGGTTTTTCTCCGGTGCCGGGAACCGAACTCACGACCTCGTGATTGCCAGGCAAGCGCTTTTGCCGCTGAGCTAAATCCCCAGCCCCAAAGTGTACATCTGATAAGCGTTAATAAGCAAAATACATAAGGAACTCAACTAGATAATAAGAAACAAACCAAACTAAAAAATGCACATGGGCTTGAATAGACATTTCTCAAAACAACACATACAAATGGCCAATAAGAATATGAGAAATGCTCAACAACGTTAGTCATCAGACCAAAATAAACCAGAACCACACTGAGATATCATTTACTCCAATTAGAACGGCTCTTACAAAAAAAGACAAGAGATGCAAACTGCTGATGTGGATGTTAAGAGGACTTCTATACATTCTCCTTTATAGAAAAGAGTAAATTAGTACAAGGTATATTAATTAAAACAGTAAGACATTGACATAAAAACAAACATATAGACCAATGGAACAGATTAATTTTTGACATAGGTGACAAGAACACCCAAAAGACAGTCTTTAATATATGGTGCTGTGAAAGCTGTTCTTGAACATGTACAAAGTTTTAGTTTGACAGGATGAATAAAGTCTGGAGGCCTATTGAACAGTATGATGACTATAGTTAATGTATTATATGCTTGAAATTGCTAAGAAAATAACGATTTTAAATGTTCTCACCAGAGAAAAGTAAGGTAATTTATATGTTATTTATCTTGCCTTAATCATTTTACGATGTATCCATATATCAAACCATTACATTCTACATATAAATATATATGTGATTTTTATGTCAAGTATACCTTAATAAAGTTGTGGAGAGGAAAGAAGCACGTACATTAATATGTCATTAATTGTATATTTAATGTTTTGATGACTATGTCAACATAACTGACTTTAATTGTAATCACATTTGTCTTTTTTCTGTGCATTAAAAATGCAGCAGCTCTGAAAAGATATCATTAGTTGCCCAAAGGTGACTATGACATGAATAAAGTTTACGAACTCCTGATTATATTGTTTTTTGAGACAAGGTCTTGCCATGTCGCCCAGGCTGGCCTCAAATTTGCGGTAATCCTCCTTCCTCAGCCTCCCAAGTGCTGGGATTACAGGGGTGCACCACCACACCCATCCAAAACTCCTGATTTAATTCAGGTTCAAGTAGGAAAAGGTGAACTTCTTAGGAGACTAGCTGCCTTTGGGTGTGAACACCTGGGTAGGATTTTCAAACGCTTACTAGTGACTCCTGTGTATTTTTTCTTATTAGGGTAATTCAAATACTAACTAACAACCTCCAGTGTGTGGATTAAAACTAATTTACAATCTATCAAAACAATTGTCTATTAACATAAATAAAACTGGCTTCTCATCCCTTTGAATATAAATGTTTAGCAAAGAACTCCCTTCTTCCTATCTACACAACCCCACCCTCACTTAGATCTCCTGTAGACAGATACAATATTTCATTAAATAATTGATGTTTGAGTACAAAATGTCATTGGTTGTACAATCCATAATTCAAAACTCCGAAAAAGAATTTCTCTCAATTAAACTATAACATATCATTACTGGTAAAATTCACCCCAGTTTCAGAGGAAATAAAAATGTTTTAGAAATGTGTCTCAGAAAAGATAAGGTCTATCACACAGCTGATACTGAAGTGCTTTGAAGTAAGTTATAGACAATATAAAACATTGCACATATTGCAATAGAGCATGGTAAGGAGTATAAATCTTTTTCTTCACTTAAGATATCATAAATTCAGTTGTCAAGTCTGCTGACCTGCCACAAGATGGCGAGAGCTCCAAGGAAACACAGGGAGAACCAGCGACTAGAAGTAAAAGGCAAGCATCCAGGTGAAAGATCAACCACAAAAATAAAACTGAGTTTGTCTTTTGGGATCCTCCAATGCGTTTTCTTCAAAGTTGATAATAATGAAAGGAAACAACTACTTTAGCAGAGTATGAAAGTGCACGTTTAATGTTTCATTCTGCCTTGTGTGTACTGTGCTCTGTCTTTCAGACAAGATGCATAGGTGGACTCACACGGTTGGCGTAATAAGCCAAAAGTGTGGACTCACTGGCAATCAAGGCTGTTTTGCATGTTTCATTCAGATCTTTCCTCAGCCCCAGGCAGGTATGCAGTTTGACAAGTGGCTCATAATTAGGCGAGACTTGCCACATATCGCCTCATTACTACTGGGCAACCCACCAGGGTTTTATTTCAAAGTATGGAATAGGGAAAATAATAAGACATAAACTCTGGTGCATTTCTGCCGGATGAGTAGTGAGGAAGATGATGTCTCTCTCATGCCATAAAGGCCAGCATTACCAACATTATACACACGGGGTGTGCCGAGAGATATTGAAAGGGCTGGACTCTCATATTGTTGCTCAGAATGCAAAATGGTATAGCCTTCTATGAAGGGGGATTTGTCAATATCTAGTAAAATTACATGCACGCACTTCACTTCCCAAAAGTTATTCCAAAGACATACTGGAGAAAGTGCAAACTGGTATATGCGCAATACTATTTGTTGACATTATCAACAAGGTTAGTAGATGAAAAGAAACTCAGTACACCCACATAACGCAGTAATATGAGATCATAAAAAAGAACGAAGATAATCTTCGTATACTGATGGGAATAATTTCCAGACCACATTAAGTGCAAAAAAGCAAGTTAGAGAAATGTTTTTATACATCTTTTGTGTAGAAAATGGGAGAAATATACATATATGTATGGGTATGTATGAACACACACACACATATATTTTTTTAAATAAGAAACATCAGACTATAAACCAAAATCTATCAAAACTGAAGGAAAGAGCAAATGGGATGCAGTGACAGGAATGGATGCTAAACTTCTCTGAATACATTTTTTTTGCAGTACTGGGGATCCAACTCAGGATCTTGTGCTTGCCAGACAGGCGCTTATACCCCTGAGCTATATCCCCAGCCCCTCTGAATGTATTTTGTTGTCTAGATTTTACTTCAAAAGTACAATTAAAAATAAAATTAAATCAAAAGAAAAAATAATCTCTAAAAACTGAAAACAAACTGAAACAAATGAACCTTAATATATATAAAATTGGTGGCATAATCATACAAAGAAGAGAATATTGTCAAATAACTGAAACAGCATTTTTCCTGCATCTCCCTAATGATGTATGGTCTAAAGAGGAAAGGAATCACAAAGAAATCCTAAATTTCTTTCTGTAGTCTTAATGTTAATAATAATATTGACATTGATATTATTATTGAATAACTATTAGAAAGTTTTATTGATTACTTAGCATTAACCAAATAAGTGTGAAGTCAATATAGTTAGAAACTAAGATTGTCAGGTTGAGAAAAAAGATAAATTTGAAATAAAAAGTTAGCTAAAATCCCATACTATTAAATTTGAATTGGAAGCATCTTTATGAACTCATGATAGTTTTATTCTTTTTCCCCTTATCCTTTTCCTCCTCCTCCTCCTCCTCCTTCTTCCTTTTCTTCTTCTTATTCTTCTTCTTCTTCTTTTCTGTCTTCTCTCTCTCTCTCTCTCTCTCTCTCTCTCTCACAAAGTTTATTGTCTTTATCTGAAAAGTCTTCATAAAGTTTTTGTTTAGTTTAGCTCTCAGGAGCCCACTTGAGCTCTAAGGAAGATTGCCTTCTTCTGAGCTATCCCATCTTTCTTCTGGGAGAGAAACATCTGGGTATGATTCAGCCTTTTCTTTTGGACTTCATTCTTGGGCTTCTTCTCTTAGACTGGATTCTTTCATACAGCAGCATGAGGTTTTGTAATCATTTCCTCCATTATGTCTAGCATTATGTTGTTCCTTATCATTGAGAGAATTGTTCCTTACAAACATCTTCATCTTCTTCCACTAGGTAACATAACCTACAATATTCTGGCCCATGATGTGTTTCTGAGGTACTTCTGAATTAAACTCCTTGCTCTCAAAATCATAACCAAGGAATCATCTGGTACTGTGAGAGATAAATAAGTCTCCCTCGTCAGCTCCATTCAAGGGCCCAAAAACTTTATTGCTAGTGGTACATCCGGCAAGGCCTACATCTAAATAGCAGTGAAGGCATCAGGTGGACTATTAACGCTTTCCACATTGTATTCATAGCCTGTCACTGCCAGCTCGCCTTCACTGATCTCCATGCCAACATACTGTAAAGCCTGTGAGCCAGAATCATACCAGTACAAAATGCTGCAGTATAATCTTTCAAGCCAAAATTCACACCATATTTTAGTAGTTGGTGTACATAAGTGGCACAGACTACCACATTTCCCTCTCTGTTGACATAAACAACCTGACAAATGATATTTCCATTGTTAGAACGCACACGAACTATCATTGTATATTTGTGTATGCTGTAATATTTCTATCCTGTATCACAAAGGGATTCTAAGTGTAGTAATCAGTTTTATCCTTTTCTTCTTCTCAATTTGACTTGGTATCTCTTAAAGTAGGCTTCATGCTTGAAAATTTCAACAAAGCTCATCCTACAGAATGGAGACCTTGTGGCTTGACAGACCTGCAGGCCTAGCAGTGCTACAGAAGGAAAAACTGTTTTTATTTTTCAAAATTATGTTCTTCCTAGTACTTTCCATTAAAAAGCGTAGAATCAGTGCCAACCCAAACAGCAACAAACTGTCTTTGGCATGCAGACTTTGGTCTTTAAATACCTTTTCCCACTGAAAGGAACTAGAGTGCTTTCGAAAAACAGCTATGCAAATATGGGCAATAAGCATGCAGGATAAGCCAGGGAAATCTTGCAGTAGAAAGCAAGAAGCTATCAAAGATAACTGGGATTCTGTCAAAAGGACAAAAAGGAACCACTTAAAAGAGGATTCCCCTGGCCACTGATGTGATAATTTGTATATAAAATAATGAACATCCAGTTTTAGCTCACAAATGTTAAGAATGGCATTGCCATCCTTACAAAAAAATAGAAAGCTGGAAATTGCTAAAAATGATGGAAGAGGAAATTCCAGCATTCTATCCTTCCACAAAGGCATCTAGTAAGCTAGCAAAGTGTCAGAAGCAGCTTTCACAGAACTCTGGAATCTAGTAAAAATTTTTCAGCAAGAAAAGGAGAACTTAATGAAGAAAAAAGTTGTTGCATCACAGCAAGGTCCTGTGACAGATTAAATTGCCTGCTTACCATATTCTCCCTCCCCATCAGAGCAGTGGCAGCTGTGAAAACAGCAGCTTACACTCTTGGTGAAGACTGCTTGTACTGGAGGAAACAATATAGATGCTATTCTCAAAGAACTGTGTGTGTGTGCATGTATGTGTGTGTGTGTGTGTACATTTTGACCATTCTGATGGTTCTCTAAAGGTATAAATGGAAAAGTACAAGGACTTGCCTTCTTTTCAACTGACTTTGAATGTTCCAAGGGCAGCTCATTGTGAGGCATTTTTCAAAAGCTTTTCAAGGCAAAGGTATTGGTTACAGCAGCCTGTGACAAGAGGTAGCAGTTTGTATAAGCAAAAGAAAGACTGAGAAGCATGGGATGCAAGGAGTCGGGAAAGGAAATAGATAGAGTCCCAGCAATCTGGGAGGCTGAAATAGGAGGATCCCAAGTTCAAGCCCAGCCTGGAAAACTTGGCAATATCCAGTCTCAAAAAAAGAAAGAAAAGAAAAGAAGAAAGAAAGAAAGAAATACAACAGGGAGTGGGGATAGAGCTCAGTGTGAACATCCTGGGTTCAATCCCCAGTACTACTGTAAGGGCAGTTTTAAAACTTGTAACTAGACATTGGATTCAAGGATGGACCAAAACAAAAGAGCCAGTTCCCATAATTAGAAAGTAACAAACCTCAGCTAGCCTTGCAGTTATCAGCACAAGCTGCAGCTTGTAGGGTAAATGTAACTCATCAGGACATGTAGCTTGTTAGATTGTTTTGAAGACTTATCACCTAGAGTCAGACCCAAGCTCAGACAATGATTGATTCTCCCTGTTCACCCTAGCCCTGACCTCCCAGTTATATGATAGTAACCCCTAATTAACTTCCTTAGAATAATTCTGCCTAGCAAAATATGACAAAACAATATATAACCAATTGTAGAATATCTTGTTATCTGCCTTTTGTGCTTCCTTCTGACAACCTGTATGAGTGACTGTTTAACCCCAAGACAGAGCTGATGATTTGGAACTGGTTCCCATCAGCCCACTAGTGTAAATAAAGCTCAATGCCTCCCAAAATTCCTCGGTGCTATGTGTCTTCTATCTGATACAGTCTGATTTATATGGTCTTATTTAACACTACAAAAGAAAAAAAAAGATAGAGGAAAAAAAGCCCCCATATAACCAAGGAAATGAAAAGGCCATCCACATACTTTGGGCTGAACACATTCTGTGTAAAAGCCTGAAAAGACCTTAAACTTTCATTGCTGGCTTACTTTCAGACTTTGCACAGGCAGAAAATGAAGCCTGAGGCAAATGGGTTGCTAAGCACTTGAGGACTAAGCCCCAACCAAAAAAAGAAAAGCAATATATACTTATTACTCACAAAACTGACAAAGAGAAAAAAATGAAGCATTTATCCTGGCTTTCCTATATATACTGTGACTCAGAGTAATCAAACAGCTGATGAGAAAAGGTACCTATTTGTAGAAGAATTCTAGTTAATACATGAAAAGAAATGTCTACATTAGAAAATTCACCATTTTGCAGTTCTTTAATGAAATAAAGGATCTAGGCAATGATTATTTGGTATAAAGTTAATGGAGATCTTTATAATTACGAGGGGATAAGCTGGTATCACCTGAGCCCACTGAGGAATCTTACCATCCATCAAAATGAGATCGATAAATATAGTGCACTTCATCATGTGGTGCAGTAGGTCATATACAGTGTCACCTCTCTGGTGTGCTTGCCCTAAACTTGACACTGACTCTAATCAAACCTCTACATCTAACCATTGGCCCTTAGGAAATACAGGAGACAAAGCATAAGTTAAATACCACAAGGAAGCAATTGGCCAAATCCAGAGTGTCCATCTGCAGAAAAAAAAAGGCAGTTTCTTCAACAAATACTGAATAGGAAGGAAAGATGAACTATTAGAAAATAAAAGAGAATTAAGAGAATGTATCAACTAAGTGCAATAGGTGGACCTTTTTGGATCTTGACTTGAATAAACTAACAGTAAAAAGACATCTTGAGAACAATTTTGGAAGTTGAAATATGGACTGAGAACTAACAAATTATTTTTAATTTGGTTGACCTGATGATGGCATAATGGTTATGTCTTACATCAAAGTAAATTCTGTAAAATTTCCTTTGAAATCCTCTAGTTGGGGGAAAGAACAAATGATTAGAAGCTGAATGAAATGAGCGTGGCAAGGTGATGATTGTTGAATTTGGGTGACAGCATGTGGGGGTTCATTATACTATCTCATATTGTTTGAACATTTTAATAATAAAAACTTGGAAAAAGAAATTTGGATGAGGAATATGAGCCCTGGATTCCAGTATGGCATTTATCCTTAATGAGTGGTATAAACTGGCCAAGTCACTTCATTACAGTATCTCAACTTTATCTTCGGTAACACAGAAATAACAACCAGTGGAAATTGATTGCATTTACCCTATGCTCAGAATCATACAAAATAGTCCAAAACAAATAAAAGAACTATACATATCTTACCTAGGCTCCTACCTATTCTTGGAGCATCAAGGTGCAGATAGGAGAAGCAGCAAAAGAAAATAGGGCTTTTGGAAATTTAGAATATTATAGAAGAAGAAAATTATCACCTTTAACACCCCTCTGCAGCAATAATAAATTAAGATGTTGCTGTACATTTACACACTTTCCAGAAATTTTTCTGCGGATATAATATATACTGTATATGTCTTTTAAAATTAAAATTCAGACTATATCTGTATGTATTCTTTCATAGTCCATTGTGTATCTGTGTGTACTATTATACTCCATGAGTAATCATATCGAGTATATAAAAGCATTAAAGATGTCAACATTACCTACTTTAGTGTCACTTTCAGATGTCTCATTAACTACAGCCAACCTTGGAATGAATATGTACCACATGTGCCAAAGCAATAGTCATCTCTGGTTTGAACTCTTGCAAGTAGTGTGGTTTCCCATTTTATCCTCCTCTCACCCACCCTTCACACAAACACCAAAGTGATATTCGTGAATACTCCTAACCAAGTCATTCATCTTCCCAAAAACCTTCGGAGAAAGAGGTTATGTATTGTATGATCCCTTTATATGACATTCTAAGAATAACAAAACTATAGAAACGGAGAATGCAGCAGCGGCTGCTGGGCGTTAGAGGTATAGGGAGGATCTGACTCTAAGTAGTTAGCACAAGCAATTCTACAGGGTGTTGGAATTATTCTATGACTTGAATATAGTGAAGATAGCATAAATCTATATGTGTGTTAAAATTCCTAGAACTGTACATTATCTCAAAATGACAGTTTTTCTTTATGATAACTTTTAAAAGCCTCTAATAGATTTTCTATTTCCTACAGACTCAAAATTAGGATGCTTAGCCAATACATATAAGGGCCTTTTCATTTTCCCCAACTCCCAGTCTATCTTTCCTATCTCATCTCTGACTGGGCCTCATTCCTAAAATACTATAATGCAGTTATGCTGCCACAACTTGCTGTTCAGTGAATATATATATATATATATATATCATGAACTTTTACACTTGTGTGTTTTGCCTGAATTTTCTCTCTGCTCAAATACCCCCCTGCTCACTACCACCAGTGGAAATCCTACTTCTCCCCCAAGGTTTAGTTCAAATTTCATATCCCCTGTGCACCTCTCCTCATCTCCTCAGTTACAATTGAATCTCTCTTTTCCCCAGTGCTCTGCCAACACTCTGTTTATTTCTCATTTCCTGACACTGCTTTAGAGATTATGCAATAAAACAGCAAACCCTGCCCAGTAGTATCCACTACAGCTAAGCATTTGCATTCCTTCCATCCCTGTCTTAGTACCCCATGCTTTACTGGGTTTCTAGGTCATGCTACACCCATAGATTTTAGATATGCATTGCTATTCACCTTTGCATCCTTCCAACCTCAGCTTTCAACTTCATTTTTAATGAAATAAATTCCAACTTTTCTACTTTGGTGCTAAATTCCAGGCTTGAACCCCTAAGCACATAATTTTCCTTGCCACTCCCAGGGAAGTTTTACTTTTCTGGCAGATTATGCCTATGCGATCAACTCCTCTGTTTGAAAAACAGAGAAGCTCATCCAGTAGGTACGGGTACTTTCGGGTTGCAGCTGGTGGGAGGAGTGTCTCATCAGTGAGTGAGGCAATCCAATGGGGAAGATCCAGTTGAGGTATGAGATCGGCCGAGGTTGGTAAAGCAGAGGATAATTAGGTCAGGAAAGCCAGAATGACTGGAGCCCAAACTAAGTATGCGCACATGGAGGACAGGGAAACTCTAGAACGCATCAAACTATTGGCTTGTTTAAGTAATATTTTGGGAAAACCTAGTGTACAAACTGGCTATGCAAGGTAGAGATGCAAAAGACTGAAAAAAGAGATAGAAAAAGCCAGAAATGCACTAAATGCAACTTATTAGGGACTTGCAGACAGAAGCAGCAAATCAGAAGGCTCTCTACATTTCCTTATAGGAGGAAAGGGCTTATGTACTAAGCTATACAAAAGTGAGCTATATTCAACTGGAATATGCGATAGCTTTCTCAGAATTTTTTAACATGTCAAGCATCAGTAAGAAACAGTTCAGGAATCAGTGCTAGACTGGAAACATTCAGTTATTTTAATGACTTTTTTATTCTATGGAATTTGGAACTCATGTTAGCATTCCCCGGTGAGCAAGATGGCAGTTAGAACCAAAATGGCTATTGTCATATCAAGCTGAATCAGGATATCTACAGGTAAATACTAAAAATGAAACTTTTGGGCCTTTCCCATCTAGGTAATGTCTGAATGGACCTGCCCCTGTTTACAGTGTCAAAGATGAATATAAAATGCTGACTTTGGTTCTAGCCAGTCTAGACCATGAGACCTAATATTTATGGGAGAGAGTAGGGTAGGAAGGGAAAATGAGCTTTGGAAGATCAGAAAGGTCAGGGTTTAAACTCTGGTACTTTGTCTTAGTAGTTTTGTGACGTTGGGCAAATCACTCTAAGCCTCAGTTTCTTCATCTAAAAGACAGATAGACAGCATGTACCTCACAAGGTCATTGTGATGACAAAATGATACTCTATGAATGATCCAACATGGACCTGAGTATTTAGTAGGAATTCAAAAGGTGATAAACATCTTCCTTTAAGAGTACCTATCATAACTTGCCTTGTATTTCTAGTTAGTTATATGGAGCATATATGTCTTGCTCTATAGCTAGATCTTCAACCTCTTGGGGACATACACTATGTATAAATTACTTTCATGTATTTTTACTTTTCAAAGAAATGCATTTGAAGCTTAAGATATAGCTCAGTGGTAGATCACAAGCCTAGCATGCACAAGGCCCTAAATTTTATTCCTAGCACCACAAAAAAGTAATATTTTTAATGATTATGAATGTCATACAAAACTACACAAAATCTAAGTATTGCAAAATAATACAGAAGAAATCAATAATCTTTCTCATCTTCACAAATCAAGAACTGCTGGCAAAAATTTAGAACATTTCTCCAGCTCCTCTCAACCACATTTTTGGTATTATTTTGTTTCATACAAAAATGGAACCATTGTTAAAGTATGATTCTCAAAATGTAAAAGAGAGAGAGAGAGATTAAGGAAGAAAGAGTTTCAAACAAAGAAGTGAGCATGTGTGTAAGTTTTATTTAACTCTATGAGGAGGAAACCAGCAAGATGGCAAATGCAACTCCAAAGAGGATATGTACACTGATATTTTACATAGTCAATCAAAAAAATTCTAAAATAAGATTGTTAAATTTTAACCAAAGTTGGTGAATGTTCTACAGTGCAATAAGAACCAAATCTTGGTACTTTGTGGGGGTACTATTTCACATATACCTGAATATATGGTTTTATTTCTATAAATACACATTTAAAACTGTACTTTTAGAACTGAGACAGTCCTATTAATTGGTTAGCCCTATTGTTAGTTGTCAATACTACCACAATTAATTATTTCATTGAGTAATGTTATGTTCCAGGTTTTTATTTTATTATTACTAATTAAGTATATGTTTGCAGTACATACTGATTGCATTCATTGTGGGGATATATATATATATATATATATATATATACACATAATACATCTCAATTTTTTTTTCCCCCAACCCTTATGTTAGGTAAACAGTGATGACCCTGTAAAAGAACACAGCCAGCCTGAATTTGGGGGTTCTGGGTAGGACCTCTCGGAGTAACTGCAAAGGAGAGTCCAGTCCAATTTATTGAACTGAATCTTATGCATATAGTACAGGGTTAGTAGGACAGGTTTAGGTGGCGTGACATGAAGGGGAACATGAGATTGGAGGACCGAGAATGCCTGAGTATGTGGCTATAGCAACTGGTGCTGTCACCCAGCAGGTTGGGTGGGAGTGCCATGTCCTAGAAAAGTAGACATTGTTCCCTGGGCTCAGGCAGCTGGGAATCAGCCATTCTAGGAACTCGAGAAGCTGGGACTGGAGGGGGAGTATGACGATCACACCAAACACTCTCCATCACTTTTTTTGCCAGCATCAGATTCATGTATTGATCTTATAAGCCCATATAATTATTAGAGATACAAATTAACAGCCAGACTAAGAGGCTAATAAAACATAAAACACATAAGACAATTGCACTAAATCAAAATACACTTTTAGATTCAGTGTCCATGATGGATTACAATAACTTTTCTTTCTTTTTTCTGATTATCTGTTTTTTATTTTGTACTTTACTTATGTTCTGAGCTCTTCACATGACAGAAACCATGTGATATTTAAACTTGTGTGTCTGATTTCTCTCACTTAACATTATGATGTCAAGGTGCATCCACTTTCTTATGAATATCTCAAGTTTGACCTTCTTTATGGCACACTAGTTCTTCCTTGTGTATTATTAGCACATTTTCTTTATCCACTCATCAGTTGATGGACATATAGGCTGCTTCCAAGATTTAGCTATTACGAATTGTGCTGGTATAAATATGAGTATGCTTACATCTCTGTGGTATGATGTCTTTAACTCTTTTGGGAAGATATTCAGAAGGGTACAAGTTTTTAAACAAGAGTACCTTTAAGATAAATTTTAGATTCACAGAAAAATTGAGATGAGGTCACAAAGATTTCCAGTATACAGTAGCTTTTGCCCCACATATGCACAGCCTCCCCTATTAGCAAGATGGCCCACTAGAGTGGTGCATTTTTTACAACTTAGGAGTGAAACGACATTAACACATCATTATCATCTAAAGTCGATAGTTTACGTTAGGATTCACTCTTGTACATTCTATGGGTGAGGACAAATACATAATATGTATCCATGTATCTAATATCATATAGAGTAGGGCTGGGGATTTAGCTCAGCAGCAAAAGCGCCTGCCTGGCAAGCGCAAGGTCGTGAGTTCGGTTCCCGGTACCGGAGAAAAACCAAAAAAAAAAAAATATCATATAGAGTATATTCACTGTCCTAAAAAAAATCCTCTGCAATGCACCTATTCATTATTTACTCTCCCATCCCCACCCCTTGTGGTACCTTCTTTAGGAGGATAGAAAGCAATATCACTGCATCTTATCAATTTTACAGGATTGGAAAATGACTAGAACCCTAGACAATTACACTGCAGTATGATTCTCTACACTTAGAAAGTCAGATCACTCTCAGGCCTGTTAGAATATGTTTTTAATGTGAGATTAAAGTATCAAGTTATCATCTTTCTTTGTGTATTAGCTTCTCGTGCTGCTATAACAAATTACCACAAACTGAGTAGTTTCAAACAACATGTATTTATTCTCTTACAGTTTTGGATGTCAGAAGTTAGAAGTTTGTTTCAGTGGGCTTAAATTGAAGTGTCAGTGGGATCACACTCCTTTCGGATGTTCTATGAGAAAAATGTGTCCTTGTTTTTTGCAGCTTCTACAGAAGCATTTGTGCATTTCTTGGCCTGTAGCTTCTGCCTCCATGGTTAAATCCAACAGCAGAACATCTTCAAATCTTTTTGCCTTCATCTGCATATTACCTCTCTTCTAAGGACCATTGTGACTGCATCAAGTCTATCTGGGCAATCCATTTCAAGGTCAGCTGTTTAGCAACCTCGATTCTTTCAGCCATGTAATATAACATATTCACAGATTCCATGGAGTAGAATGTGGGTGTCTTTAGGGGTGTGTGCATGTGTTAGGAGTCATTATTCTATCATGCTCCTATTTCCAAATTTTGAATCACATTTTTGGAAGGTTATTTGTCAATATTTTTCAAAATTAAATAAGCACACATTTTGTCTCAGAATTTTAACACAATGATGGAATTTCTAGAGTTCAATCACTTCCCCATGGATGAAAATTTGTAATTACTTTTTCATCATTATAAAGTGGTACAAAGAACATTCCTTGTAAAAATCCCTTTGTACAATTGTGCCTATGTTTTGTTCTGTTTTACAGTACTAGGGATTAAACACAGAACCTTCACCCTGAGCTGCACCCCCAGCTCCTTTTTATTTTTAACCAGGGTCTCACTAAGTTGATTAATTGCCCATAACGGGCTCCAACTTGCAATCCTCTTGCCTCACCCTCTCAGAGCATTGGAATCACAGGCATACACTATCATACCCAGCTTCCTCTGCTTTCACAGGACAAATTCCTAGTGGTTAAAATTCCGAGAAAAAATGTATGCCCATTTAATTTTAAAGAATATCACAAATCACCATCCAAAAATGTATGACAATATTTTATACTCATAGTAACAGAGTGACCATTTGTCCACAGCATTACACCAGATATTTAGGACTTATTCTTGAGTCTTTCAACATCTACATAGCACTTTGAAATATCCATACAGGTTTTCCTGGCACAAAATAAGAGATTAATGATATTTAGGTAACTGAAGATAAAGCAATGCAAATCCATGTATAAAACTCAGAGGGCCTGTCCTATTAACATGGCATTCGTAACACATACTGTAGGTAAATGTGTCTGTATATTACAAAATCTGATTAAGATTTTATTTTCATGCATGGAATATGTTCTTTTCATACTTAGTTTTCATACCTCACACAGATTGGACTCACTAGTTCTGTTTCACATGGCCTGTGCTTGTTCCCAAGGCCCACAACATATTTTCACTGTGTATCACAGAGGCTCTAAGGTCTCAAGTGTGTGACTGATTGGGTCAGTCCTTCAGTACGTAAGGAGTCAGATTATGAACATATGTGTTCTCTAAAGACAGTAGGAAAACACAATAGCAAAAGCTTCAGAGAATGGGGATTCTCACTATTGGATAGATATTTTGGAGAGTTCAGAGTCAACCGATTTTGTACTCAAAGATTTTTAAAAGACGTAGATCCAAGGTCTCACATGAACCATCCTGGTGAACATCCAACCCTAGGTACCTGCCCAACCCCAAGAAGTGGCAATAAACTGTGTAATACCAAGAACCAAAACCTTATAAGGTACAAGTATGAAGGTACTAGCAAAAAGGGCACTAAAAGCTTGCCTAGGCTCTCAGGACTGTGGCAGCAGACGGATGGGCATTAATCTCCACCATCCATTTCTGCTAGAATTAGGAGTTAACTTCTCAGTAGCAGTCAGGGTACTGCAGACAAAGGAAGTATAAAAGAATGGGCTTCAGAACTTCCTTGGGTGGTTGTCTCTGGGGTGAGGGCTCATACAAGCCTGAGTGGTTATTGTTCCCCCAGTTTTCTTCCCACAACCAGGGTTTGGAAGGTATACATTTAAGAACATACATGTGAATAGTCCTGAAACTGGAAAATGGACCCTTTTGCCATCCTTCCTCTCACTCCCTCAATACTAATCTACAAGTGTATGCAAACACTCACTTGGTTTTCATCCCAGTTTTTTTAAGAACTTGACTCTTCCCTCTTTAGAGGGAATTGAGTGGTGTCCTCTAGTAAGAAGTGGTTGTAAAACTGGCAATGGTGAAGCATACCTGTAATTCCAGCACTCTGGAAGGCCGAGACAGAATGATTGCAAGCTCAGATCCAGCCTGGGTAACTTAGTGAGTAAAACCCTGTCTTAGCGTAGGCCTGTAATTCCAGTACTTGGGAGGCTGAGGCAGGAAGACAGCCACTAGTCTGAGGCCAGCGTGGGCTACATAGTGAGTTCAAGCCCAGCTCCTGAACTGCATAGCGAGACTATGTCTCAAAAAAAAATCTGTCTCAAAATTTAAAAAAAAACTTTAAAGGACTGGAGATGTAGCTCAGTGCTAACTACAGCCCTGGGTTCAATGTTCGGTACCAAAAAGAAGTGTTTATGGGAAATAATGTTTAGCACAAACTCTATTTCACAAAATATTTCTAAAACTACTACCAGTAAAATAATTTCACAAAGACCGAAGAGGATCTATAGGCTTGGGTAATGATTAAGTGTCTATAAACTGCAGGATCTGTGTGGCTAAGACCTAATGCTGGCTCTGATACTGTAACCTTGGGCAGGTCACTTAACCTTTCTGTACCTTAAAACATGTGAGTAGGGGATAAAAAAAATGTCTACCTGGGGGCTGGGGATTTAGATCAGCGGCACAGCGCCTGCCTGGCAAGCACAAGGTCGTGAGTTTGATTCCTGGTACCGGAAGAAAAACAAAAAAAAAAGGAAAACAAAAAAATAAAAATATCTACCTGATCAGAGTGACTGTGAGAATGGAATGAAATAAATACATGAAGCACATAGCACTATGGCAGGCATAGAGTAAGTGCTTGTAAATATAAGCTATTATTTAATTCTCCCACAGAGCCTCACAGTTATGACCCTATAGTCTCTAAAATATTTGAGAAGTAAATGAAATTGACAACTATTAGTTTATTTACTGTGATTCCATTTCTGCAATATGCTAATGTGCCTGTACTTAGCCTACCAAATTCCCAATAATAGGAGAATTGCTACTGTCACAATAGCCAACGTCTTTTCCCCAAAATTGATGATTCTGCCTTCCTTTTCCAGAAACCATCCACTGGCCCCATCTTTACCTCCTTTCCACTCAACAAGACTTATCTCTCACATGTGCCCTGTATTGCTTTAAGATTTGAAAAGGTAAAAAGAGAATGATCAATTAGTGTTTACCAATGGAAGGTACCTATGTCACCCATCACCCCAGATTGCACAATTCCTTCTGTGTATCAGCAAAATTTCTGTGGAATAGAAAGACAACCACCTAAAGGAGGTTCTGGGAGTTCATTTGCATAATGTATCAGTAGAATCTCCTCTCCTTGGGTGGGGGAAGCAGGTTTTTCAGGTTGAAACGTACCTCACACCCTTCGTCCTAAACTCTACGCATTCCTAGAATATTAAGTCATCAAGGCTGGGAAGACACATGAGGGGTAATTTTTGCCTGGTCCAGTACTGAATCACACCTTTCCTCCACGTACATCTCCATTCTAGGTTAATTAGCCTGCCTGACTCAGTGTGTATGTGTGTGTACATGTTTCTATGGTATCCTCCTAAGTAGCTGATTCATGTGACTTTTATAGACCAAATTACTGTTCTGTGGTGCTCCTGTTCTTAATCGAGGGCATGCTTTTCATTGGGAAGAAATTCTTTCCTTTAATTCCACAGAGATAATATTTTTTTTTGAGGTCTGATAGATTATTTCTTTCAAGTTCACCTTGAGTAACAGAGTTGGTGTGAGCTTTATATAGCAAAACCTAAATCATTTTTTCATTATGAAAAATGGAATAAGAAAATTTTGATTGTGAGAAAAAAGTCTCCACTGTTCTAAAATGTACTAGTCACTTTCCTACCACTAGAAAAAAATTCCTGACACCGACATTTTAAAGAAGGAGATTCTTTAAAATGTATAAAACTCAGAGGGCCTGTCCTAACAACATGGCCCAATCAGTCACACACTTAAGACCTTAGAGCTTTTGTGATTTTGCCTCACAGTTTGAGAAGTTCCAGTGTACAGCCTATAGGCTTTAAGGCAAAAATGGCATGAAGGAGGGACACGGCAGAGGAAAGCTGTTCACTTCATGTTGGCCAGGAAGCAGAGACAGAAGGGAGGAGCCAGGGCTGAGAACATACCCTCCCACAGCACACCCCTCGTGACCTGACCCTTCCAGTCAGACCCTACCGCCATGCATGAGATTGGGGGACGGGTATTTTAGATCTAAACCACAGCACAAAGTAAGACACTACATTCTCCCCTAAATTCATTAACTAATCCTTTTAGCTCCAAACCCTCAGTGGAAGTTGGGGAAACCGCGTTAGCCATGCCAAGAAATGAGATAATTCTGGTTAGCAGCCCTGCTGCTTTAGAAGGAAAAGCTCCCTCTGATATAATGCCCTGATACTGTATGAAAGAAGCGGGGAATGACTAAACATAAACCTCTAGCATGATCACGAGTAAAATTGGATGGGGCTGGAGAACCCAAGGTCATATTATTTACAATTTCATGAAGCACTGTGGTGCCACAACTGGCACACACTACTAGGTGTTCTCCTCACTTTCTTGATCTGTGAGGGATAAGCATTAATTAGGTAAATGATGGGATACTTGGTCCCAATCAGCAGCAGTCATAGTAACCTCAATTGCTGGATTACTTTAGAGGCATTCAGCCAACATGTCCATCAAAATATCCAGCTGACATAAGGTATAAACATAGAGATACATGAGAAAGGGAGACATGCTTTCATCCACTGGTGCTGTGGGAATGATCAAAGAGTTGACGAACCTATACTACATATTAGAAAGTAAAACCTTGCAGGCAGAAATCAGTACTGATGATATTTAATGCAGTCTAGGTTCTCACCGCTTTCACTCTACCTCGGAAGTGTTAGCCAACAATTCCAACCCCCAGCAACATGAAGGTGACATCCCAGCCATTATTATTTTCTCTCCTCCCTAAAAAAAGCAATGTTAATACTCAGGACATTAGCAGACACAAAACAGTCTGCATTTCATTCACACACCCGAAATATTTTCAATTAGATTTCAGCTTCCCAGAGGTGAATGTCAAACAGTAAGAGCACAGAAAAGCTGGGTCGAAGGGAATCCATATAAATGAAGCAGTGAGAGATTCCACTCAATAATTCCGCTTGACAAGCTGGTGGCTCATGTAAGTTCCTAAGACGAGTCATTCTGGCTTATACGCTGAAGAAATTCTACTCTGTACACCCTCCTTGCTTAATGACTATTAGTAAAATTCGAATGGAGAGCTAACTCATTTGGGGGACAGCTCTTTCAACAGTGAGGGTTTTCTTTTGAGGCAGAGCTTCTCATTCAAATTAATATCCCAGGCACACAGATTCCATAATAGTCAGATTGTTTCCTGGGAGGTATCCATAGTTAGCAAGCTGTTGCCTCTACTTATCAGTCAGGAGATTCTCTGCCTCCAGTTTAGCAAGGAAAAGCTCAGTAATACCTTAAGCAAATGGGCAGATGAGAAAAATCACAGAGATTAATGTGCTTGCAGGTAATTAATCCCAGCTGACTTGGGTAACAGTGATATGAACAGAATTTCAGACCCTTTCAACTATATAGTGGATATCATAGGTGTTATGGTTTGTTTCTAGATGTCCCCTCAGAGCCTCATGCAGTTACAGGGTTTTTTTGGAGGTAGCTGAATCAAAAGCATGTGATTGATTCATAGTGCAACACTGAGATTAAGTGTGCTGGGATTAAGGGTGAGTGGTTTCCACATCAGTCCACTGATTGGATTGGCACTGCCCTAATCCCAGTAAAGTGGACACAATATAGGCGACAGAAAGAGGCTTGTCTTGCTTTCTGTCTTACTGATTTTGCTGTCTTCTGCTGCCATGAACTGTTGCCCCTCTGCTGTGTGTCACTCTGCCTTGGAACCAGCAAATTATGGACTGAAACCCCCACAAACTGTGAGCCAAATAAACCCTTCCGCCTTTAACTTTGGGTGTTGGGTATTTTGTCTCAGCAATGAAAAGAGTAACCAAGACACCTGGTATCTAAACATAACAGTAAATCTTTTTTTTCCATTTGTGTGGTATTAGTTATTGAACCCAGGGCATTGTGCATGATGGGAAATCACTATACCACACAGCAACATCACAACTTATTTTATTTACTTACTTACTTACTTATTTATTTATTGTTTCATTACATTGCCCAGTCTGGTCTCAACCTTGTGATCCTCTTGCCTCAGCCTCTCCGAGTAGCTAGGATAAGAGGTGTGCAACACTAGGCCTGACTAGCAACAAATCTTAAAGAAATAAAACCTTATTTGGGGGTCACTGTTTCTTCTGATAGGCTGGCAAGAAAATGTTACGCTGATTTTTCACCCATGAGTCTCATCCTCGCCTTCAATTTCATAGCTCCTCTTGGCAACCCGCAACCCATCCCATGATACCCAAAAGACAGAATCAGACAATGCTTTGTCTTGTTTCGGCTTCAAAGGGTGGCTCTGAGTTCCCAGCCCTTCTCTGACGGTGCTGGTGGCAGCAGACACAGTGCAGGTAGTCCACTACATTACGAGTAAAAAGTGAGCGCAATGGATGCAAATACTGGAAGAAAAGGAGCATGAAGACAATGGAAATCAGATATGCAATAATGAGTTGCAAGGCAATGAGGGAATGACAGTAATTCAGTAATACTTTAACTCCAAAGAACTTGAAAACCAAGACCATTATCACATTTTCTACCAACCTCACACTGTAGTGTAGGCCCATATGTCCCCAGTTCTGACCTTTGTCAACAAGGTCTCTGTCTGCCAACCTCAACTGCAATGCTGACCAGCAAGAGAAGTTGATGCCAGCATAGAGGATGGTGACTGAGATTAGCACCACCAAAGTGCCAACCCGGCTGATGTTTTTCTCAATATTATTGGGCATCTGGGCACCACTTCTCCAGAAGTTAACCCAGGGCTCAAAGAAGATGATCAAGAAGTTGAGTACCAAGAAGGGCACAGCTTTCAACTTCAAGGTGGCTGAGAAGAGCACCAGAATCATAAGGCGAGAAGTAATCTCCAATGTCCTCCAGATGGTGATGCAGAGGACTTCTAGCGGACCAAGGCGAATCTTGTAGTCATCATACTTGATCTGGATAGCCAACATATTGCAGAGGGTAGCGCCATATGTGACAGATATCAAGGAAAAGATCATTAGCACACCTGGAAAAATAAAACAAGGAACAGGAAAAAAACAGGCAATCAGTCAATGTGAGTGCTGAACCCTGTATTCAGACCCAGAGGTCCAGAGTGGTGATAGGTAGGACTTGAGAGCTTCATTTAAGAGTAAATTCATGTATTATCATGGCTATATAAGCAAATAGAATGCACTTGAATAGACATTTCCCCAAATATAGCATATAAATGGCTAACAGATATATAAAAGTGTATTCAACATCATTATCATTAAGAAAATGTAAAGCAAAATCACAGTGAGGGGTAAAGATGTAGCTCAGTGGTAGAGTGTTGCCTACCATGTGGGAGGCCCTAAGTTTGATACCTAGCACTACCAAAAATAATCACAATGAGATACAGTAAGTCTCTAACTTGCAAATGAGTTCTATTCCAGGAGTATATTGCTTTGCACGTCCTAGCAGTCCCTTCCGTATTGCCACTGTTTTTCCTCTTGCTTTCAGACATCCTGTGCTCTGATTAAGCACTGTGCTACTGTACACTATCGCATTGTACAGTAAGCACACAGCAGCACAACTGTGATAATGTCTGGCAGACACATGAGCCACTTCCATGATTTCTTCATGTCTATGAATATTTTTAATGAGAGGTCCCTTCATACTTGTGAAGGTCTGCAACTCAAATGTTCATAAGTCAGGGACTTAATATATTGCCTCACACCTGTTAAGATGGCCATAATAAGTTGTTTTTAAAGATAAGTTTGAAAAAGATGTGGAGAAAAGGGATCTTTGGTATACTGTTGTTAGGAATGCAAACTGATACAGTCATTATAGAAGATAGTACGGAGATTCCTCAAAAAACTAAAAATAGAACTACCACATGATCTAGCAATCCACTTCTGGAGTTACATCCAAAGGAAATGAAATCAGTATGTCAAAGAGATATCTGTACTGTCATGTTCGTTATAGTACTATTCACAACAGCCAATATATGGAAACAACCTGCTGATGGATGAATGGATAAAGAAAACATGGGATATATATTCTCTCTCTCTCTCTCTCTCTCTCTCTCTCTCTCTCTCTCTCTCCCTCTCACTCTTGCTCTCACTCTCTCACTCTCTCACTCTCTCATGCAATTGAAAGTTATTCAGTCACAAAATGAAATAAATTTTGTCATTTGTAATAACATCGATGAATTTAGAGACATACACTAAGTGAAGTGAGGCAGACTCAGAGAGATAAATGCTGTATTATCTTATTCATATGTGACATCTTAAAGACAGAAACAGTAAAACAATAGTTTCCTGGGGCTGGGGGTTGGAGAAAATGGGAGATTTTTGGTCAAAGAGTACAAACTTTTAGTTATAAGATGAATACGTTTGAGAGATCTAACATACAGCACAGTGACTATAAAGATAATAATGTACTGATGACAAAATATTGAATAACTGTAATTTTCTAAAAGAGTAGATCTTAAGTGTCTTTATAGGAAATATACAAATGGTATTTATGTGAGGTTATGAATATTCCAATTAGCTTGGTTGTGGTAATCATTTCATAATGTATACATATATCAAAACACCCCAATCTAGACCTAAAAGATATACAACAAAACAAAACAGCATGTACAGAAATAAAATGCAAAGAAAGACATACAAATATTTGATGTTACAAGGTTTTAAATCAGTTTTTAAAGTCTTTTGGGGGAGAGATATAGACCAGTGGTACAGTAATTGCCCAGGATATGTGAGACCTCAGGTTCAATCTCCAGCACTACCAAATAAATAAAAATATATTGATATGTTTCTCTATTTTCTACTTTAATAATAGTATAAATATACAATAAACTTTTTTAAAAATTGAAAAATCACTAACATGGAAAGAGCACATATAAAGGTATAGTGCAGACCTACCTGATAAAGCAAGATTCTGAGAAAACACTGAATGAGCCAGAAAAAAACACTACCTAAAATATCCAGTCTTTGAGACTCAGAAAAAAATGCCCTTTCTAATTGAAGTCCTTTCTTTGATGTTTACCTTCTTCAAGGAACTAATCCTGTTTGTGATTCCAGAACATTTAACTCTAGCAGTATGTGTCAAAAAGTATACTAGAAATCCCATGAAGGATTGTTTATTGCTGTATCCTGAAAGTTTTACACACTTCCTAAAACAGAGTGGGTGCTCAATAAATGTAGAACTAATGAAAAATTGACTTTACAAGAGCATCATAAAATACCTAGGATTAGAAACCCTTAGTTCATGCTGGGTGTGGCGGTATACACCGGTAATCCTAGCCCTCAGGAGGCTGAGATAGGAGCATCGCTTCTAATTTGAGGTCAGCCTGGACTACAGAGTGAGTTTAGGCCAGCCTGAACAATATAGCAAGACCCTATCTAAAAAAAAAAATCCTTCACTGAGCTGTGTAGGAGCTTGTGGAAGTTACTGAATATCTATGTGCTTCAGTTTCTTACTTCACTGAGATAGTCTAGAGTTGCTTGATTATATTTGCCATTAGCAATGCCAAATTATCACCCCCATTCATTACTATACTTTAGGATTCTCCAAATTTCCAACAGAGTAGTTCAAAAATTTTAAATCCCTGTCATCTCATAGCCTCTATAACACTATATGTTAGAGTAGAAGCCCAGAAGGACTAGAATGCTCCATAACCTACTTTACCTCATCCTTAACCACAGACTACACATGTGACCCTTCCATTTTCTTCCAAATTATAGTGATACATATGTCAAATGATAGTGATTACTAACAAAGATTTCAGAGCTTTTTTTTTTATATACACAGGGTCTCATTATGGAGTTCAGACTGGCCTCGAACATGCTATGTAACCTAGGCTGGCCTTGAACTCGCAGAAATTCTCCTGGCTCAGCCTCCCAAGTGCTAGGATTACAGGCATGTACCAACACACCTGGCTCTCAGTGCTCTTAAAGAAAGTGGAAAGTTTAAGGAGTACTCACCCAAAAGAAAAGCTGGAGCTCTCTGTTCCTATAAAAACACTGAATCCAAAGAAACCAGAGCCATAGAGATGTATGTTAATTTAATCTGCAAAAAAGTGGAACTTTCCCCATGAAAATTAAAAAAGGAAGTATAGCTCTGTTTCTAAGATCTTCTTCAGCTGTAAGTAGAGTGTAGGACTTTCAAAGACTAGAATCTCAAAAGTGACTATTCTTGACTTTCTAAACTGCTGAGTCCTATCCTGAAGAGTTGATGCTCTTTGTGGAGCTTAAAACATCAGAGCATGTATCCAGCCAAGTGAGTGAAATTACCCCTTAAATTAGAACTCATTTGTTGATGTAGTGTAGTGTAATAGGAGGAAGAAAACCTGCTGGTTCTAATAAATGTAAAAACATTTCCTATCTATCTCCATACAAATAGACTCATGTCATAAGAGGTCAAAATGCTGCTCTGGTTAAAATCATGGGCTCTGGAGGCAGACACTTTGAATTCGTATTCAATCTTTGCATCTATTAATTAGGAGACTTTGTGGAATTTACTTAACTTCTCAGTGCCTGTTTCCTTCTCAGGAAAAAAAGATAATAACCTCATAGCATTATTATAAATTAAATTAAATAATTATGTGTAAAGAGCTTAGAGAAATGCTTGGAACCTAGTAAATGCTAGCTGCTTCCTCTTCCTCCTCATCATGATCCTCATCCTCCACTTCCTCCTATTTCAAAAAGTTTAGTAGGTACATTTATTTTACCTGGATATTCTGGAACTTACAAGATCAAATTACTTAAAAACTGATAGAACACTTAGAAATAAGCCTTACAAAAAGGAGCAAGACCCTTAGCAAGAAAACTATGTAATTTTGTTAATATAAATTTAAAAATACTTAATGAAGGTGATGCATGCCTGTGTTTCCAGGATTCTAGGAGGCGAAAATAGGAGGATTATGATTTTGAATCCAGCCTGGGCAACTTAGCAAGATCTCATCTCAAAACAAGTATTAAAAATGTGCTGGGGATGTAGCTCAGTACAAAGACCCTGTGTTCAAACCCTAATCTGCAAACAAAACAGAACAAAACAAAAACCTTAATGGAATGGAAGTATATCCATCTTTTAAGATGAAATAGATTAATCTTATACCCCCATAAAAAATAACTTAATTCAATTCTAGTCAGAATTTCAATGAAAATTTTCTCTTTCCTTTTTTTTTTTTTTTTGCAGAGGAATTGGCAAATTGTCTCGGAAATTAATTTGGAAGAACAGAATAAATTGCTCTACCATATAAAGAGCTGTGAAAGACCTTTGTAAAAAAGACACAAAATCTGAAATCAATATAGAATTTTAATACATAAAAATTTCATATCTCAAAATGCCAGAAGATACTATGAAGTTTGTTGTATATATTCAACAAAAGTGTGTTGCACATGTATTTCATATATATGCACACTTAAAATGTGCACATAAAGATGAAAAATTATACAAATGTATAAATACATGCTCCTCTTGCACAACAGACAAAAGATTAATAGAATAAACAAATAATTACTACAAATCATTATGAAAGATAAATAACCTAGTAGAAATACAAGTAAAAAATATACATGGGCAATTTACAGAACATATACACTAATGAAACATGAAAAAATACTAAGTTTCAATCACAAATAAAGCAAATTATGTTAAAAGTCAGTTACTTTATAATTATACAAATAAATACTAAATTTGATTTGTGAAATAATAGGTTCATTCATGAACTATGAGTAGAAATATAAATTCATACAACTTTTTTGGGGGGTTACTGTAGTATCAATAATATTCTAAATATTTCTTTTCACTGCTGCTACATATTTATCATATAATATCTGTTACCCAGACATTTACAAAGATACTAACTATAGCATAGCTTGAATTTAGAGAACAATTCCTTTTTTTGTAAAAAATTAGAAACTTTAATCCTAACAATTAGAAAATTAAGGAAAGGAAAAAGAATGATCTAATTCATATAAGATAAATATCTTTTATATACATATATATAAATACTATATATTTATTTACTTTTTAAAAAATGTTCCTAAACAGAATGTTTCATGCAGTCTGTTTTTGGGCAAACCATATACATATATTATATATATTTATAGTAACATAGTTAAAAGAAGTCTCATGCTCTAAGAGAAAACAATTTCCAATCCTGACTTATATATCCTGCAAGACATTCCTTTAAAACTGATGGAGAAATAAGGTCTTTCCCTGAAAAGGAGCACTTCAAGATATTCATTGCCACCAAATCAGCATTACAAAAAATTCTCAATGATGTCCTAGAAAAAGACAATGAAGCCAACAATGTCAATAAGTCAAAAAGAATGAGGGTACCTGGTGAGACAAGTAGCTAATAAAAAAGGGGGAAATGAGAAAATCATCAACTGAAAAATAATGAGATGACAGGGACAAGTCAGTATCTCTCAGTAATAACTCTCAATGTGAGTGGTCTCAATTCCTCATTTGAAAGACATAGATTGGCAAAATGTATCAAAAAAGAAACCCCAACAATATGCAGCACACAAGAAATACATTTAATTTAAAAATACTCACAGATTAAAAAGTAAAGAATAAAAAACAATATTCCACATAACAGGAACCCAGAAAAACGCAAGAGTTGCTACCCTAATTTCAGAGAAAGTAGATTTCAAGATCAGAAGAGACAAAGAAAGTCACTACATATTGGTTAAGGGAACAATTCAACAGGAAGAGTTAACAACTGTAAATCTATATGCTCCAAATAGTGGTGCACCCAACTTCATTAATGTTCAACAAACATTAATGGACATGAAAAGTCAGATAAAAACCAATATAATAGCAATGGAGAACATCAATACCCCACAGTCACAAATGGAAGATCAACTAGACAAAAAATTTTTAAAAAATCAGAGTTGAACCAAACCATCAAACAAATGGACTTAATGGTGTTCCAACCAATAACAATACACATTCTTCTCAGCAGCACACAGGACTTTCTTTAAAATAGACCACATACTAGCCAATAAAGCATGCATAAGTAAAGAGAAACAAAAAAGTTGATGTAATCCAGCATAGATAATGCATCTAAAAGTATACTTCGATTTAGCATAATCATTTTATGTGTTCTATAGGTTTTTTGGCCTTTAGTATTGCTGTTAATCTATACATAAGATACTTAACCTTATAAGGACTTATTAGATGAATAAATGAATCTGATATGGACAAAAAAGGGAGGCTGTAGAGGGAAAAGGGAAAAAGGGACTTGTGACATGTTGCGTACATATACCAATTCCCTACAATGAGTGTAATAATGTGTGCAAACATATACTAATAAAATTTTAAAATTCAAAAAAAAAAATGAAAAACAAAAGAAGATTGGTGAGCGGTTGCCAGGTACTGGCAGGTGACTGATGGGAGTTGAGTAGTGACTGCCAATACATATGGCTCTTATTTTGAGGTGATAAAAATGTTCTAACATTGTGGTGATGCTCCCATACCTCTGTAACTACACTACAAACATACTGAATTATGTACTTTACATGGCTGAATTGTGTAATATGTGAATTATAAAGAGGTAAAACAGAAAGAAAAAGTAAGTCTAGAAAGATGCACACAGAATGGTTATAGAGACTACCTTTGCAGTGTGAAATTATATTTCATATTCATCTCTGAGTTTTGTAATTAAAAATAATGATTAAAAATAGTAGCATATGATCATGATAAAAATTTTAAACTATATAGAAAGATTTAAAGTAATAGTTTACTGATTTCTCAATACCACTCCCCAAAGGTAGTTTATTTCAAAGCTTTCCTGAATTTTTTTTGCATATACAATTATGGGTAGGTCAACCAGTTTACGTATGCATGTTTAATTAGGTGATTTAATGACCCTCCAATTTTTCAGGAACAAAAGGATCATCATTTCCAGAAATTTGCTCCTCAAACTACCATCAATTCCATGTATGTGAAAAAGTGCAAGACTATTTACACTCCGTGAACAATTCTTAGTGGACAAAAAAGAGAAAAGAAGACAAATTTCCTACATGCATTTATTTAGGATGGGACTTTCCAAAAAGGGTCACCACCCAGTAATAAGGAAATGGTCAAAAGCTGTATTCACATTCATAACAGCTTCTGCCCAAGCAAATTAAGTACATTTCAGGCTGTTAACCCTCATTAAAATCACTTTCATCTTGACTTTGAAAACACTGACTCACATTTCAACCACTGCTGGAAATCTTACTCATCTCAGGATTTGTCTTTTACAAGTGGGAAATTAAGGCAGTAACTGCTTTGTACTTCCTTCAATATCACAGAGAAGCTCAGATCTTGGACAAGGCCTGACTCCATCAGCAGTCATCTCAGCAAAGGGAAAAACAAAGCACTCTGGAAAGTTCACTGCAGCTCCTGGGGCGGGGGACCTGTTTCCATTGATACAAGGTAAGCTCAGACAGTCAAGAAGAACCAATCAACCAGGCCAACAGCACTAGCCCCAAGAAAAGCCCAAGAAGAACCAATCAACCAGGCCAACAGCGCTAGCCCCAAGAAAAGCCCACAATTACTGTTAGATATAAAAAGTGCATAGGGTTTTATTTAAAAAGTGATTCCTTCCTCGCAGCTTCAAGAAGAACCAATCAACCAGGCCAACAGTGCTAGCCCCAAGAAAAGCCCACAATTACTGTTAGATATAAAAAGTGCATAGGGTTTTATTTAAAAAGTAATTCCTTCCTCGCAGCAGGCTAGAGTTGGAAAACAGAATCAGTGCAGCACCAACCATATTTGGGAAGGTTTAATCTGGATCCATTTTGGGAAGGGGCTAATTGTTCAAGACTAAGCCAAAGAACAACTTCACTTCTAGGTTTCCAGTGTTAGCCTACCACAGTGACTGGGTAGGAGAAAGGCACAAAAGACCATTACAGAGAGGGTGTGAATTACATAGACCCCTAAATAATTTAGGTAGTTTATTTCAAACTAAATAATTACATATTATTAAATATTAAATAATTATTATTATATAATAAATCATATAATTATTAAATATTATCATATAATTATTAAATATTAAATAATTTCAAACTAAATAATTACATAGAGATGTTTAAGCTCAGGCTGGAAAGGACATAAGGTCCCAATCCCCTAGGTCAGAAGACAAGCCCAGGGCTGGGGATGTAGCTCAGTGGCATAAGTGCTTGCCTGGCAAGCCTGAGGTCATAAGTTTGGTTCCCGGTACCAAAAAAAAAAAAAAGAAGAAGAAGAAGACAAGCCAAGTGTGTATGGCTTTAAGTGGCAACTGGGGATGAAAATGCTGGCTTTAAATCCAATGGTCTGCTTGAACCACTGGCCTGCTGTCTGCATCCATCATAGAGATCAGTGGTCTGATTGCTTTCCCCATCTACCAATAAGATCGAGGATATGCCTCAGCTTATTACAGCCTAAGGTGTACAGACTGAAGGGCCTCTGGAACAGGATGAGCACCTCACAAACCCACAGGTCATAAAGCTAGGTGGAGAAAACTTGACTTATTGGATTCCAAAACATAGATGCTAGAAAGAAATCCATCATACAAAAATACACAGGAATTTTCATTTGGTCTCATTTCCTTTTTTTCTCCCCCTACATTGGTTATTCTGGGGGTTGGGCTTTTTCCTATTTTTAAATCTTTTTTTTGCTGTGTTTTGATATTAGGCAATTTTTCTTTTTTTATTTTAAAGAGAAAAGAGCAAAAACAAATCAACAAACACAAAGACATAAATAAAACAACACAAAACAATAAAAGCGATACAGAATTTCAAAGAAGGTGATAGGAAATTAACAATGGTTGTTGTATCACATATTCTTATCTTCAGATTGGTTACTCAGATAACCAGATATAGGCATGTAAAACTAATCAAACAATTAAACATTAACTACTCCTTTCAATAAACCAATAGAAATTAGTAGTACAATTATTTTAGCTATCTTGTATATATATAT
>NW_004955503.1:7048226-7049765 GCF_000276665.1 Chinchilla lanigera
TCTCCCAAATAAACAGAGGTGGTTGGATCTTGGAATGGGGGAAAGGCTTATAGTTAGCGAAATCCAGAGTGCATCACTGAAAACAGATGCTAACTAAAGAGATCTCCATAGTAGCAACAAAATCTTTCCTCTAATTGACTTGCAAACACCAGCACAAAAAATAAACATTGGAAGGCAAGGCAAAAAGTACCACCCAAAACCTCCCGATTTCCCCAAAACTGATCCATAGAACATCAATAGGAAGGAAATACAAAGCTAAACATGTGAATTACATAAAATGACAAAAAAGAAATAAATCAACTAGATAAAGAAATCAACAAAGAAATATTACAGTTGAACAAAACCCTGAAGCAAATGGACTTCAATCACAAATGTTCCACCCAATGACAGAATATACATTCTTCTTAGCAGCACATGGAACTTGCCCAAAAGTGGACAACACATTAGCTCATAAAGCATTCATAAGTAAATGCAAAAGAATTGAAATGATCTCACACATATTATAGGAACATAGTGCTTTGAGAGTAAAAACCAGTAGCAAAAGTAACCATAGAAATTATGCAAATATATGGAAATTAAACAATGCACACTTGAATAATCAATGAGTCACAGAAGAAATCAAGGGAAAAATTAGACAGTTCCTAGACTCAAACAATAATGCAAGTACAACACACCAAAATCTACATGACACAATGACAGCATTTCTAAGTGGTAGTTTATAGCTGTGTATCCACACACCAGTAAAACAAAGTGAGCCCAAAAAACTTAATCAACTTTGACTTACCTCAGTGTCCTGGAAACAGAAAGAAAATCCCAATCCAAATGTAATACAAAGAAGGAAAGTATAAAGAGAAGAGCATAAATTCATAAAATTGTGACCAAAAAATACAAAGAATCAAAGAATCAAAAAGCTGGTTCTTTGAAAGAATAAACAAGTAGAAAAACTTTTAGCTGGTCTTATCAAAAAAGAGGGAAAAAGACCCAAAGTAATACAATTATAAATGAAAAAAGTGAAATCACAATGGACACCACTGAAATCTAGAAGATAATTAATAACTACTTTGAAAATACATACTACAATAAATTGGAGAATGCCAAAGAAATGGATAGATTCCTTGAAAATGAGGATTATCCAAACTGAACCAGTAAGATATTAAAAACCTTGAATAATCCAATCACAATCAATGAAATTGAAGAAGTAATGGAAAACCTACCATCTAAGGTCCAGGACCCAATGGATTCATACTTAATTCTATAAGAACTTCAGGGAAGATCTAATGCTAACACTTATCCAACCTCTTAACAAAACTAGAAGAAAATGAGTACTCCCAAAGTCATTCCTGGGTGCTAGAATTACCATAATTCCAAATCCAGACAAAGATTCAACTACAAAAGAGAACTACAGGCTTATCTCCCTAATGGACATAGATGCAAAAATCCTCAACAAGATACTGGTAAACAGAAAGCAACAAATCATCAAAAGGATCATACATCAGGACCAAACAGGAGTTTTCTTATGATCAAATAGGATTCATCCCA
>NW_004955503.1:7050085-7075798 GCF_000276665.1 Chinchilla lanigera
CTATAGAGAAAAGGTAGTCAAATTATCATTACTTAAAGATAGCATACCTTTACATAAAAGACTCAAAATTTCCACCAAAAAGAGTCCTAAAATTAATAACCAAATTCAGTAGTGAAGCAGAACACAAAATTAATATCCAAAAATCAATAACATTCCTATATACCAATAATTAACCCACTTAGAAAGAAATAGGTTAAAAAATACTGTTATTGTTTGTATCTGCATGTTCCCCCCAAAGCCTCATGTGGTCAGGGGGGTGCTTTTTGGAGGTGGATGACTCTAGAGTTTGTGATTGATTCATTGTCTAGTGCTGGGATAATGGGTGTGAGTGCTACACCCACTCTAGGGTGGGTAGCCTACATACAATATAAGGAACAGAAAGTCTTCTCTGCACTCCTCTATCTTTGCTCTTGCTGTTTTGCTGTCTTCTGCCACCATGAGCTGTTGTCATCTGCCATATGCCACCTTGCCTTGGAGCCAGCCAAGTATAGACTGAAACCTCCACAAACTGTGAGCTAAATAAACCTTTCCTCCTTTCATCTTGGGTGTTAGGTATTTTGTCTCAGCAAGGAGAGAAAAGTAACGAAGACAAATACCATTCATAATAGCCAGAAAAAAAGAATTACTTGGGAATTTACTTAATGAAGGAAGTTAAAGACTTCTACACCAAAACTATACTACTCTGAAAAGGAGATTGCCAAGACAATGTATCAACTATTTTCATTGTCCTACTAACCTGTTTCAAAACTGGAAATGTATCAACTACTGTAACAACTAATGCATCAACTATTGTGACCGTCCTATTAACCTGTTTCATAGTTTATCTTTTTTCTCTTTAAAATAAGAAAAGAAAATGCAAATATATTCCCTGTTCCTTGAGGGGCAGAAAAAATACTATTGTCAAAATGGCCACACTTCCAAACCTAATGTACAGATATAATGGAATCTCAATTAAAATACTAATAGCATTCCTCACAGAGGTAGAGAAAAAAGTCCTAAAATGCATATGGACCAAAAATAGACCCAGAAGAACAAAAGCAATCCTGGCTAACAAGAATAAAGTATGAGGGATCCTAATCCTAAACTTCAATTATATTACAAAGCTACAGTGATAAAAGCACCATAGCACTGGCACGAAAATAATCATGAGAATCAATGAAATAGAATAGACAATGCAGAAACAACCCCAGGCACATTCAGCTACCTGATCTTTGACAAATGGGCCAAAAACATACTGGAGAAAAAGTAGCCTCTTTAATAAATGGTGCTGGTAAAACTGGCTATCCAACATGCAGAGGATTGAACCTAGACCTATAACTCTTACCATGCGCTAAACTAAAATCAAAATGTATCAAAGACCTAAATATTAAAACAGAAACAATCTGCTAGAAGATGAAATAGGTAAAACACTTCAAGACATAGGCATAGGCAATGACTTTCTGAACAGAACCCCAATTACATAAGAAATAATAAATGGAATCATATCAAATTGACAAGCTTCTGCACAACAAAGTGAACAACCAACAGAGTAAGGAGACAACCTACCAGACTGGGAAATAATTTTTTTCAGCTATTCCTTGGAAAGAAGACTAATGTCTACAATACATGAAGAACTCAAAAATTACATCCACCCCCAAATAAAAGACCCAATCCAAAAATGGGCAACTGACATGAACAGATACTTCTCAGAAGACAAAGTACAAATGGCCAATAATGAAAAAATTATTTGGAGATCCAACATGGCTGAATAGAGGAGTCACACTGGAGAGATTCAGAGAAAATCCACTAAAAACACAGGTAATTGGAAGAAGGGGAGGGATGTACACCCTGATGCAAAAATTAATTTGAAAGAAGAGACTTGTAGATCAAACAAAACATATGCATAGGAGTTTAAAAGGGGTCCCACAGGACTGCGTGAGGGGCCTCAGCCGATGCCCCACACAGGAACTGCCATTTTGTGAAGTTCCCAAATAGGAGGTGGGATGCAAATAGTGTGGCAGACTAGAGTGACACAGGATAGGTTTGGTGTATATGGGCCCTTTGCCTCATTGTCCCCTTTCCAAACAAGGAATGCTGCAGTCCGGCAGCATTTTTTGCCAGCACACAACAGGGACAAGTGACCTGAGACATGCTCCCACCTCCTACCTGCCCATTTGTTCTCAGGCTCTGAGCTGAAAAACAAGCAACTGCTGCCTGAGTTGGGAGTCTTTAATATTGGATCCTGAACACACCTGAGACAGCACTGGGAGCCCAAGCAAACTGGGACACTTATCTGGCAGGCACACAGAACTAGCACTGGTCTGGTATGAGTCTGTACTCAGCATGTGACTCACTTGGACCTACACTGATCTCTCACTGCCCTGCTCTAACCCTAGACCCGCCGGAATCTGTCTGACATCTAACACCAGTCCTCAAGCAACCAGGGTTTACACGGGGATGTTCTAAGCACCCTGGGCACAGCACAGTCCCTACCCTGCATTTGGCCAGTGCTCCAGACACAGTTCCTGACTAATACAATAGGCCAGTCCTCTGCCTGGTTAAGCAACAAGGGTTAATGGCTGCCTATTCTGCCCAGCACTCTAGACACTCATGAGACTCCACCCAGTGCACTCCACCCTCACTGGGCTTGTAGCAATCTGCCCACATTAATCTGCCCACATTTGTTTCTCCTCTGAACATCTACAGGTCTGAGAGTCAGGTCTGAGAGTACATAGGAGTCTCCACATATTGGGAGCCTGGCGTACAGACATTAGAAAATATATCTGGTAACCAGCATCATCCCCAGCCAGAAGGCCCCACACCTTCCCTGGTTTGGCTACCCACCTTGAACAGCTGCCACAAACAGGGGACTATGGAAAGAAGCCCCTTTGAATTGAGTACCTCCATACAAATTCACAGACTATAAAGAGGGGCAAAGAGGAACGTGACTTGTAAGATTGAAGACTGCTTATCTGGGAAGAAAATAGGCCTCTGAAAATACATAGGAACTTTTCTCTTTTTCCTTTCTTTTTTTTTCTCTACTATTGGTAGGTTTTGTATTTTCACTATTATTTTTGCCTTCAGTGAAGTTTGGAGATTTACCATTAATTTTCTTGCCCCTCCCCTTTCAATATTACTTTGATTTATTTGTTTGAATAGGGCCTCCTTTTACTCTCTCTCTCCCCCTTCTTTTCTCACTTTCTCTCTTTCAGCTTGCTCCTTTGCTATTTTTTATTATTTTCTTTTCCTCTAGTTTCATCTCCATACCCTATAATTTTTCCTTATTCTCAGTGGTCATCTGTTACTGTTAGTTAATACCACTGATTTCCCTTTACTCCTTAACAGGAACTTCTACATCAATCTTACCACATTCTTCACATTTTCCATTGCTTTACTTTTCATAATGTATTTCTTTTGGCCTTTTTTCATCATACTGCCACACCTGTACCACCTATCCTTATGAATCTATTGGTAGTTAACTATACCTTATTATGGCTGAATAATGCTTTACGGTAAGAGGGGGTAAGTTGCTCTATGGAGGGGAAATTTACTGTATATAATTCTTTGATTTGTCTTGCATCTTATTATATAACTATAAATCTATAGGATTAAAGGTGACAAATTATTAGTTATTTTAGTTAGTCATTTTCCAGTTTGTGATTGGTACCATAGTTATTACTGATTATACTAAGGTAATCAAGGTAACACTGCTGTTGTGATCAACTGGTCCTCCTTGCATGCCAATATCTAGATTGTCTGGGGACCATAAGTGGTGCTATAGCCCAGTACAAAAGAACAGGGTACTGGGTCAAACAGGCTGCAAACTGAAGAGGCAGGATCTTGGACATATTCATAGGCCAAAAGCCAGCTATGCCTAAAAGGTAACTCTGGAAAGCAGTCATTTCCTAAAGAGGTCTCAATACCAGTAATAAAGCAACATACCATAAATAATTTATAAGCCTCATCACAGAAAACAAAAACAAAAATAGAAAATGAGAAAACACAGAAGCAAGGTGCAACCTGTAATCCCCAACTTACCCAAGGCAAATTGAGGGGGCACTGAGGTGGAAGACATCAAAAGCTTCCCAGCTGAATTTTATGAAATGGTAGCAGCAGAGCTAATAAAATAGATCAATAAGTCTCTTGACAAAAACAAAACAGAGATAAAGAAATGATGACCGTAATGAAGAAAATGATGAGTGAATCTAGAGTAGATACAAGTTAAAAAATGGAGGAGCTTAGGGAAGACATAGAAACCATGAATGCCCAACAGAGAAAAGAACAGGATTCTATAAAAGAGACTCAAAAAGAAATTCAGGAGATTAAAAGTTCTACTAAAAGTATATGCAGCAGAGTAAAACAATATAAAGATAGATTATCAGATCTAGAAGACAGGGCTGTGGTTGGCAATCATCAAATGAAAGACTTTTTTAAAATACCAAGAGACCATAAAAAAATCAAACAGATGCCAGAAAATTCAAAGAAGACTAATACAAGATTAACAGGAATCAATGAAAACTCAGAAGACAACGCGAAGGATCTCAAAAACCTCTTCACAAAAGTAATAGCAAAAACATACCAAGCTTGGAAAAATAATACGACATACAGATATGTGACATATATACAACTCCCACTAGCCATGATCAGAAAAAATCCATACCAAGACATGTAATAATCAATATTCCAGAAATTCAACACAAGAAAAGAAAATTAAAAGCTGTGAAAAGAAACAAAAGAAAAAAGGAATAAATCACCTATAAAGAAAAGTCCATCAGGATACAGCAGACTTCTCAACTCAAGCCCTTAAATCAAGAACATGAAGTATTTTAAGCCCTAAAAGAAAACAATCTGCAACTCAGATTGTTGTAGAGTGCCTAATTATCTTTCACAGTTGATGAAGAAATAATATACTTCCATGCTAAACAACACCTGAAAAATTCATGACCACAAAACGAGCACTCCAAAAAGTTCTGAAGGATATTCTAGAAAAAGACAATGAAGATACAAATTCCAGTAATCTCAACAGAATGAATCCACCAGGCAAGGCACGAAATTAAATAGAAATAAAGGTAACCAGCACAAGAAAAGTAATAAAATTACAAGGGCAAGTCACTACCTATTAGTTAAAACATCTCAATTCACCAATCAAAAGATACAGATTAAAAGAATGGATCAAGAAACAAGATCCAACAGTACGTTGCATACAAGAAACATATTTAATTCCAAAAGAAATTCATAGGCTGAAAATCAAAGGATGGGAAAAAATACCCTATGCAACAGGAACCCAGAAAAAAGCAGGAGTAGCTATTCTAATTGCAGACAAGGTGGACTTCAAGCCAAGACTGATCAGAAGAGACAAAGAAGGTCACTATAGACTTGTTAAGTGAATAATCCAAGAGGAAGAGATAATAATCATATGTACATAGGTAACAAATACTGACATATGCAACAAGAGAAAACACACACTAATGAATATGAAAAACCACATAAACACTAATATATTAATGGGAGACCTCAACACACCACTGTCATGAATAGACAAGTCAACTAGACAAAATATTAACAAAGAAATATCACAGCTGAAACAAAGTTTTGAACAAATGGACTTAGTAGATGTCTACAGAGGTTCTCCCAACAACAGAATACAAACTGTTCTCAACAGCACACATGACTTTCTCACACAGACCACATACTAGCTCATAGAACATGCAAGGGAATTGAAATTATCCAACACATATTATCAGGTCATAGTGTAATGAAATTGAAAACAAATGGCAAAAGAAACCAAAAAAATATATAAACACAGGAAAATAAAACCATACAAACCATACCCTCTTGAACAACCAAAGGATCACCGATGAAAGCAAAAAAGAGATTAGGCTGTTCCTACATTTCAACACTAATGCCAATATGACATACTGGAACTTATGGGATGCAGTGAAAGAAGTCCTACAAGGGAAGTTTATAGTAGTGAGTTCCCTCATCAGAAAAATAGAGCAAGATTACATAAATAACCTAATGTTGCATCTCAAACTTACATGAAAAGAAGATTAAGTTCAACATGTAGCTCATAGGAAGAAGCAAATTATAAAGATCAGAGCAGAAATCTATGCAATTAAGACTAAAAATCAATACAAAAATCAATGAATTGAAGAGTTGATCCTTTGCAAGATTAAATAAAATAGACAAACCTTTACCTACCCTTATCAAAAAAAAGGAAGACACAGATCCATGCAATTAAGAATGAATTATATGAAATCACAACAGATCCTTCAGAAATCCAGAAGCTCATTGGTATGTATTTTGAAAATCTGTACTTAAATAAGATGGTGAAATTTTAAAAATGGATAGATTCCGAGATACATATGAATTACCAAAACTGAATCAAGGGGATATAAAAATTCTAAACCAATATCAGTCAATGAAATTAAAGAAGTAAAAAAAAAAATACCACCAAAGAAAATCTCAGGTCCTGCTAGATTCTCTGATGCTGTCTAAAAGAAGTTTAGAGACGATCAAACACCACTACTCCACAAACTCTTTAATGAAATTGAAAGGGAAGCAGTACCCCCAAAATCATTCTTAGAAGCAATCATTATCCTGATATCAAAACCAGAGAAGGATGAACAAAAAACAGAATCACTGGTGAATCTCCTTAATGAACATAGATGCAAAAATCCTCAATAAGATGCTGGCAAATAAAATACAACAAATCATCAAAAATATTATACACCATAACCAAGTAGGATTCATCCCAGGGATACATGGATTGCTGAATCTGTATAAGTAAGTAAATGTAATACACCATATTAACAGAACCAAGAATAAAAACCACATGATCAGCTCAATAGATGCAGAAAAATTATTTAACAAAATCAAAACACATTCTTGATAAAAAAAACTTCATAGAAAATTAGAATAGAAGGTCTTTAACTCGATCAGATAAAGTCATCTATGACAAACCAACAGCCAAAATTGTGCTAAATGGTCAAAATACTGAAAGCTTTCCCTCTAAAATGAGGAACAGGACAAGGATGTCCATTATCACCACTTCTTTTCAACACAGTTCTGGAAACATTTGCCAGAGCAATTATATAAGAAAAAGAAATAAAATGAATAAGGATAGGAAAGGAAGAAGTTATATTATCATTATTTGCAGATGACGTGATACTCTGAATAGAAGACCCCAAAAGCTCCAGCAAAGACTTCTAGATTAATGAACAAATTTGGTAACATAGTAGGATACAATTTCAACACTCAAAAATCAATAGCATTTCTATACACAAATAAACTCAATGAGAGACAAATTAAGGAAACAACACATTTCACAATAGCATCAGTGAAAATGAAATACTTTAGGAATCCATGTAACAAAAGAAGTAGAAGACCTCTGTATTGAAAACTACAGCACTCTGAAAAGGGAGATCAAGATGGATATCAAAAATGGAAACATATCCCAAGTTCTTGGATAGGCAGTGAAAATAGCCACATTTCCAATACTGTTATACAGATTTAATGCAATCCTGATTTTAAAAAATCCGACCCCCAAATTCAAAGAACCAATCCAAAAATTGGCATTTGAGATGAATATGCACTTCTTAGATGAAGAAATACGAAGGGCAAATAAATATATGAAAAAGTGTTCCACATTATTAGTCATTTGAGAGATGCAAATTAAAACAACACTGAGATTTTATCTCCCCCCAGAAAGAATGGCTATTATCAAGAAATCAATCAATAACAAATGCTGGAGGGGCTGCGGAGAAAAGGAACCCTTCTCCATTGCTGATGGGAGTGTAGACTGGTGCAACCACTGTAGAAATTAACATGGAGATTCCTCGAAAAATGAGAATTAGTGGTTCCATTCGACCCAGCTATTGCCCTTCTGGGTATTTTTCCAGAAGAATTAAAAATATCATATCACAGCGATATATGTTTACCCATGTTTATAGCAGCACAATTTGTAATAGCTAAATCTTGGAAACAGCTCATATGCCCATCATCAACTGAATGGATAAAGAAAATGTGTTTTTTATATACAATGGAGTACTAGTCTACCATAAAGAAGGATAAATTTGAGACATTTTTATGTAAACAGATGCACCTTGAGAACATAATTTTAAGTGAAATAAATCAGGTGAACATGTTCTAATACCATATTGTTTCTCTTGTGTGAGAAACCAAAAGCATAAATAAGGACCCAAATGGATGATAGATATTGTGAAGTAGGAAGAGAATGTACAAGTGGGAAAGGGAACAAGGCAGGGGAGAGAGGAAAGCAAAGGAAGTGGATAGTGATTAATAATTTTCAATAAAATGGAAGTTAAAAAATAGAAACAAATTTTTGTAAATGGAGAGGGGACGAAAGATTGAAGGGAAGAGAGAAGAATGGGAAAAATAATTAAGATACATTACGTACAGGTACAAATTCCCTATGATGAATGTGATCATTATGTATGTCAAAAATGTACCAATTACATTAGTTTTTAAAAAAAGAAAGAAGAAAAAATGGTTAACACCTCTGGCCATTATAGAAACACAAATTAAAACAACACTGAGATTTCATCCTACTCCTGAAAATATGACTGTCATCAAGTAATTAATAAGAAATGCTGGTGAGGTTGTGGGGAAAAAGGAACACTTCTATATTGTTGGTAGGAATGTAAACTAGTACAACCACAATGAAAATCATTATGAAGATTTCTCAAGAAACTAAAAGTAGACAGCCTTTTCAACCCAGCTAGTCCCAATCTAGGCATCTTGTTGAAAGAGTTAAAGACATATTATAGTGATATATGTATACCCATACTTATAGTAGAACAAGTCATAATAGCTAAATCTTGGAAGTGGCCTATATATCTATCAACAGATTAATGGATAAAGAAAAAGTGACATTATACAAAATGGAGTACTACCCTGCTATAAAGAAGGATAAACTTGAGTCATTTATACGGAAATGGATGCACCTTGAGGCTATAACTTTAAGTGAAATAAATCAGACACACAAGATTAAATATTGCATGGTTTCTCTTATAAAATAATTGCAAAATAGAAAGAGATAAATAAAATATGGATAATAGAAAATAGGAAGATAGAACTTTTGCAAAAGGGAAGGGGATTAAGAGATGGAGTGAGGGGAGAGGGAAGGAAGGAGATGAGAATGAAAAAAGAACTAAGAGGTGTTATGTACATGTACCAACTCCCCACAACAAATGCAATCATTATGTATTATAAATATACATCAATACAAATAAAAATTTAATTTGAAAGTATTCATCTCAAGCCCCTTTTTTCTTTTCACTGACGTTGGGAGAAATTATTAAATCAGTGATTCCCAAATGAGGCTGATCAGAATCAACTACAGGACTTTTTCTACATGCAGATTCCTGGCCTCCCCACACTCTTGAGCTTGACTCATATCTGGGGAGAGAATATAAATTTCATTCTTTTTTACTTTCTTTCTTTATTCATTCATTCACTCACTCACTCACTCATTTTGTTTTGTTTTGTTTTTTGAGGCAGGGCCTCACGATGTAGTTCAGGCTGCCCTTGAATTCACTGTAGTACAAGCTAGCCTTGATCTCATTATGATCCACCTGCCTGAGCCTCCCAAGTGCTACGATTACAGGTGTGTGCCATCATGACCAGCTATGAAATCGAATTTTAAAAGAACTTTATCACATGATTCTGATGATCGATAATATTTGGGAACTTCTATAAAGATAGCCATTCCTAAATAACCAAAACAACCAACATAATTTAAACATTCTAGGCAATGGAAAATATTCTTCCTGCTGGGTTACTAGCTTCTTCTGTGGTCAGAGAGGGTTTGCTATGATATTTTTAATCTAAACAGTTTACTCTAGTTTAGGAAATCTGACAGTCCTAAGATGTCTGACTTTCTACATTTCTTGAATTTCTACTAGTGCTGTCCATTAGAGCTTTCTGTGATGAAGAAGATGTTCTAAATCTGTACCACCCCAAACAGTAGTCAGTAAACACATGTGGTTATTAAATACTTGTGATGTGTCAAGTAGTACTGAGGAAGTATGTTTTAAATTTTGTTTAATTTTTATTTGAATTGCTACATAAAGCCAGTAGACAGTATATTAAATAACTGAGGTCTTAATTTAGACCCTTGATTTAAGTGGAACCCTCCCTCTCCTAACCCCACTCACCTCTACTCAGGGGGACTTCTGCAGAGATCAAAGACACATATAGCTGATAGGTCAGCTGGGGCACTGAGCCCAGGAAGGCTTGGATCTGTGATACACGTTTGTAGGCATTTCGATGCATAGCCAGGGTCCGGATGGAGTGGCCCACCTCCCATTCTATCAGCACTTCCTCGCCATCTATTAGCATTTTCTTGCGGGTGAGGCTGACATAGGGCTCCTCCTGCCCTTCTTTCTTCCACAGTGTGAGGTACTTTATCATGGCTTCCAAACATCTGCAGGAGTAAAATATTATGGGAACTTAACTAAAGTTGTCCGGGGAAAGGAGGTTGTAGTGAGGAGGGAAATACTTGGGGAGGTTGTGCTACTTTTTACCATTTCCTCACTTCTGTCCTGGGGGGTTGCTTATGAGTGAAAGGGTTCTTCCTTCTACAAGTTAACTTGAATCTAAGTTTGTATTTGTTTGGTCACTGACTGACCTAAGAACATCGTTTCAGAAGCACTTCTTTGAGGACACAGAATTGCTTTGTTTCCCTTAGCAGCACAAGTTGTAATAGCTAGATCTTGGGAAAAAAACAAATGCCCATCAGTTGAGAAATAGATAAAAATGATGTGGTCTTTTTATACAATGGAGTACTCCTCAGCCATAAAGAATGATAAACTTGAGACCTTTATAAGTAAATGCATGCAATTTGAGACTATACTCATAAGTAAAATAAATCAGACTCACATATGTAAACATCACATTGTCTCCCTGGTATGAGAAACTGAAAGAGTAAACAAGGACCAAAATGTACAATAGATATTGTGAAATGGGAAGAAACTGTTCAAAAGGAAAGAGGAACTAGGGTGGGGGAAAGGGGAAAGGAAGGAAATGAAAACAGAAAAAATACAAGACTGTTATACTACTAGTTTCTCTTAATTCATTGAAAAGAAAGGTTTATGCTAATATCGTTTGGAGAATTTTTTATATCTATACCTTATACTCTTAGTAACTACTTTGAAGATAATGATACATAATGAGATAACTGTTGCTATTCTTCTATTATTTTGTTATAAAATTTTGTTTTATTTTTTTCCCTAAAATAAAGAATAGGTCTGTGGTTTTTAAAAAGTCCTTTGAACACAAAAGTATTATGAGACTATTATATTCAGAGAGAAGGATGGAGTCTCTAGAAGGCCTTGGTTTTCATAACACTTTAAATTCTTAAGGTGTTCTTTATTCAAAGCATTTAGATCCATAATCATGGTTTTCAGGTTCTGCTTTTGTAAGAAAGCCCCATTTTTGTGTCTCTTGACCTATTTTGGACAGCTTTTTACACCTGATTCATCCTTTACAGAGAGGAAAACATCCTTGTGAGAATCTATCATCCTGGAAATAGCAAAAAGACCACACTTTCTGCTGTTCCTTTTCCATCTACCCTTTACAATCAGAAGTCTTTAGTAGTTCTGATGCTGTGAATAGAAGCAACTAGAATATCTTGTTTTGGAATACTTGAGTTACCACTTCCCGTACTCACCCTGAAATGAACGGAAACTGTGAGTTGCTTCTTATGGCAAGTAAGAACACCTGTGGTAGAAATGAAGCCATTTTTCCCAATAGGCTGAGGGTACAGGTTGTATTTATCTTGTTTATATCTCCTATCACACAGTGGGAATTTGGTAAATATTTGGTGAATAAATGAACGAAAGAGAAGAAAAAAATACAGGGTAAGAAATGATGAAAAGAGGATAATAACAGCAATATGATTTAACAAAAAAAAAATCAAAGATAAGCTCAGAGATTTATGTCCTCTCTAGGTTTTTGTCCCTGATAGGATGTTTTGGAACATGTATTGGCCAGTATTCTCCATACGATCTCCTCAAGAGTGATTCATGTGTAGCAGTCCAAAGTGTTAGGTAGAAACTTCCACTTTCTAAAGACAAACTCTAAGTCATGGGAGAGAAAAAGAAGGAAAGAAATAACCAAGAAGAAAAAGCAACATTCTCTTCCTATTTAAGGAGAATGTTCAAGTACCTTTGCAACAAAACATTTAGGTTTTAACCCTAGCCCATCCATGCTATTGTTAATGCTATATTGGGGGAGGTGGTGGCATGGAGCATTCTGTTTATGCTTCTATTCTTTTTTTATTTTATGGAAAAAAAGGGAAAATAAAATTTCATGACAAGTTGATAGGAGAATAACAATAATTAATACACTGCATACTATTATCTTTAAAGTAGTTACTCAGAATACAAGATACGGGCATAAAAATTCTCCAGTTAATATTAGTATGCTTCTATTCTTAAGGCTCTTCATTGGTTTATGTGAGGGTATTTGCCTTCTTTATAAGCTTCAATAAACCAAGAGTATATTTTCATTTCCAAAAGAATGGTTGCATTTCATGTAAGAGAGCTAACCCTACAAACACCTTCATATGCCTGATAGCACTAATCCTACTTACCTAAAAATTTTTATTTACCTAAAAATTGGCCCTAAAAGAAGCATATAAAGAATATGATTTCTGAGTTTTAACATTTTCCCTGTTGTAGACTTTGGTGACTGTGGTTATAAATGTTTCCCAATCATTTCTAATGGAAGTTATACAAGAAAAATGAAAAACAGTGAACAATGCTCCATATAGATAGTGCAGATCAAAGATAGTTTGGAAGGCTACAAAGCAAAAAGACAGAGACAGACAAAGACAGAGACAGAGAAAGGTCAAAGCTGGGTGCTGGGTACTTGCTAGAATTTGCATGTTGAAAGTTCTTCATCTGTTAACTCAATATATTACAATTCAAATATTTAGAACTAGAAAGGACCTGTAGATCACCAAGTCTAAAGATTGCATATGACCAGCTGAGTCACTATGTGACCAGTAGGTGTAGCTTGGTCCATACTGTGTTGCTTTCAGTCATTTGTCAAAACTAAAAATCATGATATTTCCTATAAAATCCTATCTCAGGAGGTTCTCCTATAAAGTTAGGAGGTATGGCAATACTAGGTCTAAATCCCAACACTGAAACAATGGGCCAGACCTGTAGAGTGGCTGAATCCTGTGTAGGCAGGTCATGGGCTCAAAATTGCCATGGTACTTATTCTTCCTTTTTCTAACACTGAGACTTCATTCTCATTTATCATCATGCATGACATTATTAGATTTCTCATACTTGGCCCACTTCACTCATTTATGACACCTGCCTGGCCGCCTCAATTAGATTAGAGTTTAAGACTCATGATGTAGTCCAACTCATTTAATTTACAGATGAGGGAACCGAGTCCCAAGGCATTTTCAGAGATTTGACTAAGGACACACAACTAGTCAGTGAGAGAGAGGACTAGACACCAGGTCTCCTGACTCCTTACCATTGTTTTTTAGGCTTATTTTCTGTGATAGACCCTAACCAATTCTTTTCCACTTAAAACTACACTGTAAGTACTGTACTTTTTAAGCTTTATGGAGATAGAATTGAGAAATAAAAACTATATATATATATATATACATTTACAGATAAAAAAATTTTATAAAGAGGGGAGTTCCATCGTTTATCAGTTTCACAGTCCATTTATAATCCTCTATTGAGATACCTTCCTATTGCCAGTTACAGCATCAAAAGTGACCCATCGCCCTCAGCTACTGCAGGTGTTTGTACTCTTGCAATCATGACAAACTTGGTCCATTCCTCCCTCCTGATCTCATAAGTATTGCAACACCGCTCCACCTTGAATTCCTCATAGTATCCAGATGAGACTGATGATACAGACACCTGTCTCCCTTTATTTTCATCCTTTCAAAGGAACTTGAATAGGAACACCTGATACTATATACCATGGTACTGCATCCAGATAGATGAACTACCTTCCTTTACCTGCTTCCAAGTATGTATCATTATCACAGAAATATACAAAGCGATAAACAGGACAGTAATGAACTAGAAGATAGAAATAGGAGAGAACAATGAATTATATCATATTGGGTACCAGAACACTGCAGATGTCTTAAAAATTTTTTTGTAGATGTCAAATAACTGGAAAATTTAAAAATAGCAGCAGCTTTTGTCCATGAGCTCAAAGTAAAACTCAATATGGGATGGGATGGAATCAGAAAGGAATTTTATTCCAATTTAAAGAACATCCAAAATGCAGAGTTAAAATTACACACTCTCAGAATGGGGTTGTAGCCCAGGGGTAGAGTGTTTGTGTAGCATGCCTAAAGCCCTGGGTCAATCCCCAGTACCACACACACAAAAAAATAACTCTGTAGCTCTATGTCCTGTGCACACAGGGTGACCACATCTGTTGGTTCCATACCAGTTTCTATAACGAAAAGTCAGACAGCAAGCATTGCCTAAAGAAGTCCTATTGATGGTATCATTCACAGTTTGGGAACACAGGCATATACCACATGTTCATCATGGTGGCAGTTAAAATTTTAGGTAAGTTATTTTGGATGGTAAACAGGGAAGCTAAGAGTAGGAGGGAATGGATGAATCAATTAGATCAGAGGCATAGTATCAGTCTAGTAAATATTAGCATCATCTTTTTCTGTTTAGATTAGGTGGGGAAAGATTAAAAAATTGCTCACCTGATAACAGGTCCCAAAAGGATTAGATGCATAAATAATGATAGCGGCTTATCTTTGGCCAGATCTCTGTGGACAAAAATGAGGGTCAACTGCACCATAATAGATGAAAACATAAAGAAAGAAAATGTATATGTCATCCAGAATGTTTCATTATTCTTTCGATAGACTCTAACCATATACAGGGCAGATGCAGCCTCCCCACAGTACAAAAAGGTGGAAAATAGGATACCAAATGGAAAGGTAAAGCGGGGGTTGGCCCCTCGGATGACATCTTCCTCCACAGATGAAACCGGATCCACGTTTGGCTCGTCAGGAATTTCATAAACTCTATCCATTGTGAAGATTCTGAGTGCTGCGCTCTAGTGTTCAGAGCATCCCCCGAGCCATCCCCCAAAGAACCCTGTAGCCACTGCAGTCCAAGTAGCAGTCAAATTAGCTCTGTCAAGTTGAGTTCCAGAAGCAAGATCAGCTAGTGAGGAGACCCATCTCTTCTAGACTCAGTTGGAATTGGAGTCTGGACTGGAGAGCCCCGGAGTACCACTTTGAACTTGACTCTTGCTTGGCCTCCAAATCCAGTTGTCAACATCTGTGCTGAGAAACTTGAACAAGATAAAATCAAGCATCCCAGCGCCGAGCCTGGAGTCCAGTTGCAGGCGTGTGAAGAGGCATGGGAACAGCTGTTTCCGCGGAGGCTCCTTTCACAGCGACCCCCCAGGCAAGGAGGTAGCCACTCAGTGGGGATACTGCTCTATAAACAGTTCCCTGTGAGGAATTCTGCTAATGTGTGCCTTCTAAGGTCAGCAGAGAAGGAGCCAGGGCAGAAGAGAGGGCGCAGCGTGAGTGTCCCCTGAGAGATTCAGTTCAACATCTAGGTACCCAAGCTACTGCTACAGCTAAGTTTTGTCTAATTAGCTGGTTCTCTCGCCAGCGCACCCACGCGCTGTCCGGATGGCGCCTACTCGAGGGTTCTAAGGATGGCTCCTCGGATTCCCCAAGCCCCGCCCTCAGGACAGCCAGGCTTGGGGCAGGAGCAATGCCACCGTTCCGCTCCCGACCGAGCATAGTCTGGGGGAGAGAAGCCGAGCGCGCGGGCAGTAAAAAGGGTAAGAAAACGCTGGAGGGGCTTCTGCTCGGAAAAACTGCGAGTGAGAGGCACAACACGCGGAGCGCCAACGTGGCTGGGCAGAGGTTGCTAAACTCTTGGACGCCGTCGGCGGTCTAGCAGCAAGAGGGCAGCGGCTTCGGGAACTAAGGCACCTGGAGAGCGGGGGCGGCTGCTGGGGCCAAACAACACCGGCCACAGAGTTCCAGGACGACCAGCCAAAGGAGGCTCCTTGGGAGAGGCACGGCAAAAAGGAGCTTGGGCTACTCTTCAGAAGGACTTCTCATCATGACCCACAAACCAGGAGGGAACCACATTTTCCCTCTTCTCCACGAACAGTAGTCACCCACTTCTACCCCACCCTCCCTTGAGAGACTGGTTCCCACGCTAGCTCAACCCACGCGGTTAGACAGGTGTGTCTGCCCTGGCCTCAGGGTTGAGCCTCCCTGGGTCCTATTGCCCTCTGGTTACCGTCACAAGAAAGGTAACCTGGGAAGCAATTGTGCCAGAGTTTTCCTTTCAAGCAAGACTGCTACAAAGGGAAGGCTGAACATGGTAGAGGTCAAGACCTGAGGCCAGCTCACAGATACTGAAAGCTGCTATTGTATGCCTTGATTTCTCCACTCACAAAATGAGGCCGATAGAAACTGGAGAATGAAATGTCAGGTCTTTGGTGGAAAGGTTCTGAAAAGGCGCCAAATTCTAAATAGATTGGCAAGAAGCCAAGAGAGCTGCTAGGGAAAAAAAAAAGATGTGTCTTAAAGAACTCTGAAAGCCGCCTGGATTCTAAAGTACAGTCCGCCCTCGCTTCACTGAGCTTTTGTTTTTACGCCTTATTTGCATAATTCTAAACCCCAGGAAAAAGAGAAGACATCTCCTCCTGGTGATAATACAAATGTAGCAGAGCCTGTGCCAGTCTCCTTTCAATGCAGTAAAAAGAATCTGTGTGTGGAGTGGCCAAGTAGCAGCCACCAAAATGATGGCCTCAAGATAGTCTTGCCATTTGTGCTGTTTGTTAAGGTTCCCTCGATTGCTACCTCCTTCACCCAGAGTTGATTAAGTATTTCAATATTCTTGCCTTGTGAAGCACGTTCTCCATCTTGGTCTGCACCTGTGTTTGCAGCTGCGCTGCGAAGCTGACACTTCCTCCTTTCTGTTTTAGGAGGGAGGACAACTTCAGACAAAGTGTTGATTACTGGAATGTTTCAACTGGGAGGAGGTTCACCACGAGCAGTAAATAGTATAGAACAGTGATGGTGAACCTTTTAGAGCTTTCAGTGACACAAACAGCCCACTGCAGCACAAATGCCATAGGTTCACCACCACTGGTACAGAACCTCTTGAGGCTGCTATAACAACCTATTTTTAAAGTGGATCTGATGCAGGCTGACCAATTCATTCCATTCTGCTGTGATAGGATGAATTTATTGGTCACCCTAACAGAAGAGAATGAAGCCAGGAAAAATGTAGAATCCCAGTGGCCTTTCTTTCTTGCCCATGGTGTCATCATGCCCCAAATACCTAGGGCAACAATGCCTGCCTATTTTGTTACGAAATGACTCTCTTTGTCTTCCATCCAAGTCTGTCTGTAATCACCACACTGCTTCCCTCTCAAACTATAATCACCGACACTACACTACCACGTACCTTTGATTAAATCCAGCAGGTTTTCTTGCTTATCATATTCACCCTGCTCACTTCCACCTTTTGTGCCCTGTTGATATAGTTGATAACTCCCTTCACCCTGCTCTCTACTACTCCAAACTAACCTGCTTTGAAGGGTCAACTCAAGTCTAACATCCTACAGGAACCCTTTCTTACCTTCTCAACTCTCACTTTCCTATTGGCGCAGGCTGCCTTGTACTAGTCCTTCAACTTTTTCTGTTTGTTCTGCTTTCCCAGTAGAAGTGTTAACTTAGTGAGGGAGGTATATCCAATAAATGCTGTGGCTCTTTTTGATGGCAACAGTGATTGACAAATTGTGATTATGAAACTTCCTCCCTCATACTTCTCCCATGAAACCAGGCAAGACTCATAGACACTCATCTCTAAAACCTGTAGCTACTGGAGCTGGGATATAAAGTCCTTTGGCTGAATGAGCACTGTTGTATTCAGCCTTTAGCTTTCAGAGTATGTCAGTCCACGTGACCTGTCCCATGTCAGACATTTTTGTCAATACCAAAGTTTAGCGCCAAATTACAAATTATTTCTAGTGTATTAATTTTAATGCCCCAACTAAATCATTATGGGCCCCTTGAGTGCAGAGCTCCTGCTGTAGTTTTTGTTGGATCCCCCTCCTCCATGGCTGGTATAGACCTATAAATTTCCTGCCATTTAATTCCTTTCATCCACCAGCTTCTCTCATTTTCCACCCTAAGACTTTCTAGGGCTTTAAATCATTAAATCATCTGGTCTCTTATTTCCATGTTCCTTTGCCTAACTAGGAAAAGCTAACTGAAAATTTGCCGTTTCTGTCTCTTTGCTCTTTCAGGTAATCTCTAGATTCCAACATTTTTAATCTTTTTTAGATGAGCAATTCTGGAAGTGTTGGCAGTCATGACACCACTGAGGCCTAGGAGCCCCTTCCCCATTGAAGTGTAGATCTCCTAAAGGCTGGTAAAGGGAGATCATGCTCTAAGTGACCATCTGAATACTAGTAAGTGCTCAAGAGTCAGTTTCCCCCTTCGGGAAGCACCAGAGTTCTGCAAGGTAGACTCAAGATCTGACTCGTCACCCACACACACAGTCAACCCCTGACAGCAGGAACAAAAACAACAGGAACAACATAAACAAAAACACCTTTAAAAACCATCTGGTCTAAAAGCTCTTGACATCTTTAGTGGCATTCGGAGTTCTGCTGAACCACGTAAGACTTGGGGACAGGGCTGATGTTTCCAAGCCACAGAAACCTGAAGAAGACTGCTCATGGGCCTCCCAGGAGCAGCTCTGTAAGAGGTGGCTGGCGCCCACAAGGGAAGAGGAAAGGAAGGAAGATGTGTACCAAGTGGCTCATGTGCAGTTACAGAATATTGGTTGGTGGAAGGTGATGGGCAAGGCCCAGAGAATCAAACTAGGAAGGAAGGATGGCTTCCTTCCAAAGATTGCTTAGTTTGGGCGGTGAGAATCCTTGTATCTAAGGCAAAAATCATTCATTTCCTCTAATCTTATTTCTGTTCACTATAAGTTCCTTGAAGACTCTTACCTTCTCGTGTGTGTGTGTGTGTGTGTGTGTGTGTGTGTGTGTGTGTGTGCGTGTGCACAGGTGTACATGTTTGCATCATATGATGATTACATAGACTCTTGCCTTTAAGCTCCGGCCTACTCACTCAGTCAGTATCATACATAGGTTAGATCTGGGCCCAAAGTAAAAACACAAGTGAATTTCCTCTATATCCCTCACACCCAACATTTTACTTCAAAAAACTCTAGTAAAATGAACATCTAAATTAGCCTTGAGGAGAAAAAAGAAATTCCGTCACAGAAACACAGCATGGAATTTGGAGATAATGGTGTTGCCAGGCAGTTGGCAAGCTCTATTGAAATTGCCTATGGAGGAAGGAGGAGGAGAGGAGGGACATAATGGGTATGATTTATTTTAAGATAATTTTAAGATATAAATCACATACCATATAAATGCATTCAAAGTGTACAATTTAGTAATCTTAGTACAAAGTCATGCAGCCATTACCACAATATAGTTCCAGAACATTTCATAACCCCCAAAGAAACCCATGTCCATTAAGTACTTCCTCACCTCCCTTCCCTCAGCCCTAGACAACCACTAATCTACTTTCCATCTCAATGAATTTGTCTAATCTGAACTGCATTAGTCCATTTTCTATTGCCAGTAGCACAATACCACAGACTGGGTGACTTAGGAAGCAAAGAGGCTTATTTTGGCTCACATTTCTGGTCAAACAGCACTGGGCCATATCTGGTGATAGAGTCCTTCCAGAGACCCAAAATGGCACAGGGTATCACATAGCAAGGGACAGAGAGCTAGCACTCTCTCTCTCTCTCTGTGTGTGTGTGTGTGTGTGTGTGTGTGTGTGTGTATGCTGTGTGTTCTCTTTCTCTGTTCTTATAAAACCACCAGGATTCATTCATAGGGCCTCTATCCTAACAGCCTGTTTAACCCCAATCACTCCCTAAAACCCCCACCTCTAAACCCCATAGTTTTAAAGTTCCTGCCCTCTTAATACTACACAATGGGGATTCAATTTCAACCTGCAAACCTGGAGGAGACCCCAACTGTATCCATTACATGAACATGTCACATAAATTGAATAATACACTATATGATCATTTCTATCTGGCTTATTTCACCTAGTGTAATATTTTCAAGGCTCAACCACATTGTAGCATGTATCAGTACTTCATTCTTTTTTATGATCATTAATATGCTCCTGTGCTGATATACCACAGAGAAACAGAACTGACTGGGTGGCTGGTAGTCCTGAAATTCAGGGCAGGTTGGTGAGCTGGAAATTCAGGAAAGAGTTGGTGCAGTCTTCAGTTCAAAGGCTGGAAGCTCACAATTTCTATACTGCAGTCTTGAGGCAGAATTTTGTCTTCTTCAAGAGACCTTAGTTATTGCTCTTAGGCCTTCAAGGAATTGGAAGAAGCTCACCCACATTATGGAGGATAATCTGTTTCACTCAGAGTTAATGGTTTCAGTGTTAATCACATCTTAAAATACCTTCATAGGAATGTCTCTACTGGTACGTGACTAAACAACTGCACACGAGGGCAGTCAAGTTGACACATAAAATTAAGTACCATAGGAATGTTTTGACTTTTGGGCTCTTATGAATAAAACAGTTAAGAATATTTGTGTACCAGTTTTTGTATGAATATATGTTTTCAATTCAGTTGTGTATATCCCTACCAGTAAAATGTTAGGTCATATGGTAACTATGTGTGAACTTTTGAGGATCTCCCAGACTTTTCAAACGTGGCTGTGCAACATTTTGACATTTCCATCAGCAGAATATGAGATTTACAATTTCTAAACATCCCCAACAACAGTTACGTGGTTTTGCTTAATCATCCTAGTGGATTTTGATTTGCATTTCCCTGGTAGTAAAATTGCTTGATTGGTTTGTGTGTGTGTGTGTGTGAGTGTGTGTGTGTGTGTGTGTGTAAGGGTATTTAAAATACCATGGTATTTAAATGCCTACATTCATTCACTTCAATGAACATTTATTTGTAAATATTTATAATTAACAATAAGCAAGATAAAGATCTCTGCTCTCAAGGAGTTCACAAAGAATAGTGGACATCTGTCCTTTTGTGAGCATTGCTGTCCAACATCTGGACACTTTATTTAGGGAAGAAGGTTTAGGGACCTTGGTGGGAAGCAGAACCCCCTTGTATTCAGAACCCAAATATGTAACTTAGGCTCTCAGTACATGGTTCCATCCCACGATTTGGAAGTCACAGACCCAAAGCAATAGAAAAATCTTCACTGACTGAAGAAAATGTGCCATGGTTCTTTCAGTGTGGGAAGTGTATTTGTGTAACCTTGACCCTAGCTGCTATGCACTAAGTTCATCCCAATACTTGTTGCTTTTTTCTAAGGCCACACTAATATCAGCAAATAATGAGCATAACAGGACTATTTCTGGGAAATACAGAGCTATTCTAGTAGGTAGGTGGCTTTGGCTTCAGGATTCCCCATTAACCTGGCCAAAACTTACTACAACTGTATTTCAGTCTAACATACTTCCTACAAACTTCTTCTTGCTTTCCATCAATAAAAAAATGTGGGATTTATATTGTAGTCTAACAGTTCTCCCACCTTTCTTTAGGTCTCACCCTATTTTCTTCTTTTGAATTTACCACTGAATATTTTTTAAAAATTACTTTTATTGGTACATTTTTGATACACATAAAGGTCACATTCATCATAGGAAATTAGGACCTGTACATAGTATATCTTGATTCTTCTTTCTTCCCATTCCCTTCTCCTCCCTTCAATCCTTTCCCCCTCCTTCTTTACAAAAGCTTTGTTTCCATTTTTCCCTTCTATTCTTTCTTTCCTTTTCCCTTCCTTCTCTTCTCCATCCTCCCTCCTTTTGTTCCCCTTCCTATTTTTATATTTTCTTCCTACTTTCCAATATCTATCATCCATTTTGGTCCTTTATTTGAGCCTTAGGTTTCTGTCACAAGAGAAACCATGTGGCTTTTAAATATATGTGCCCAATTTATTTCACAAAAAAAGTATGGTCTCAAGGTGCATCCATTTACCTAAGAATGTCTCAAGTTTATCCTTTTCTATGGCAGAGTAGTACTCCATTGTATATAAAAACCACATTTTCTTTATCCATCCAGCTGATGATGGGTATATGAGTTGTTTCCAAGATTTAACTATCATAAATTATGGTACTACAAACATAAGTGTGCATATATATATCACTATGGTATGATACTTTTAACTTTTTGGGAATGATACCAAGATAGATATTAAGAAGGGGAATAGCTGGGTCAAACAGAACCTCTAGTTTTAGCTTTTGAGGAATCTCCATACTAATTTCCATATTGGTTGTACCATATTACACTCCTGCCAACAGTGGAGAAGGGTTCCTTTTTGCACACATCCCTGCCCTCATTTGTTGTTGGCTGATTTCTTGATGATAGCCATTCTTCCTGGAGTGAGATGGAATCTCAGTGTTGTTTCAATTGGCATTTCTTGAATGACCAGTGATGTTGAAAATTTTCTTCACATATTTATTTGCTGTTTGTACTTCTTCATCTGAGAAGTGTCTATTCATTTCACATGCCCATTTTTGGATGGGGTCTTTAAATTTGGGAGGGGGGTCTGATTTGTGTTATTTATACATTGTAGATATAAGTCCTTTGAAGAATAGCTGGTATAAAAATTTTCCCATTCTGTGTGCTGTCTCTTCACTCTATTGGTGGTTTCTTTTCCTGTGCATCCCGCCCTATTTTCTATGACAGGATTTTCTCCTATAAATCTTTAGCCTGTCTAATCTCATCTTGGTGTCTGCTCCTCGGAAGACTGAGCATAGCAGTAGCACCTGTAGTAGCAGTGACAGCTGTGATGTTGGCTGTGTAGCCCTGAGTCTGGTTCTTCAATAACTGGTGTTTCTGTGATCTATTTAATAGACTTCCAATACATACATTTTTCTGCCAAAAATAGCCGGTCAGTTTCTATTGTTCACAACTAAGAACCTTTTGTAGTATACAGGTAAAGGATGAAAATATTCATTTACAATATAGCATGGTCAATCTTATGAATAAGGGGAAGAGATAGTCTAGTAGAGCCAAAAGGAGAAAAAGACTTCTGGTAGACCGCATGATGACTCAGCAAATGAGATTAAGAGTAGACAGCAACAGAAAATATCATGAATCTTGGGCCACTACTAGATCACTTTCTAGGCACTTCTGCCTCTCCAATGTGTTTTTTTTTTTTTTTTTCTGAAAGAGACTTTTCACTTCTTCAAAACTGCACGTCATAAACAGCTTTCATTGAAAGCTACTAACAATACAAAAAGTGCAAAATTTACAAATATGTGAAACTCATAGCCAACAACTGACCATAGCACATATATGCAATCTGAGCACTCAGAAGGCTGAGGCAGAAAGATCACAGGAGTGTGAGGCTAGTCTGGGCTACATACTGTAGTGAGTTCAAGGCCAGCCTGAACTGCATAGCAAGATCCTCTCTCAAAATAAATAAATAAATAAATAAATAAATAAATAAATAATCAAACAGCCAACCACAGGTTAATATTCAGTGAGCAGAACAATTTATCTTCTGTTTAGATTTACTTTATGAAGAATAACTATATGTTAAATGAGTAAAGCATTATATTTTAAATACAAATTATTAAACAAAAAGTCTAAAATGCAATTTTAATACATCAAATGAGCAAATGTAACACTTTTTTGTGAAATGTAATTGACTTTATTATACAAATTGGAATACAGAACTGTACTTAAATGATATTAATACCAACATTTATTGAGTGTTTACTATATGCCAGGTACAGTTATAAGCCCTTTATGAATTAATTTAACATTTGCAATACCTTTATAAAACAGGAATAATGATAATCTCCAATTTATTAATTTAGTCTTTTTGAGACAGGGTCTTTCTGTGCAGTTAAGGATGGTCTTCAACTTACTATGTAACTCAGGCTGGCCTTTAACTCACAGCAATCTTCCTGTCTCAGCCCCCCCAAGTGCTGGGATTATAGGCACGTGCCACCACCCCAGGCAATGTCAAAGTTTTATACAAAGAAATTGAAGTACAAAAAGTTAAGTGACTTGTCTAAGCTGAAATAGTTCAGATAGTAGAGCTGAGATCTGAACCTGAGAAATTAGGCTCTGATTCTTAACTCCTAGTCATTTAAAACAGAAAATAAACTTTTCAAAATTTAAATATGGCCAGCCAAGAAATTTTAGTAATTGATTTGACAATTCCAAGGATAGCAGCCAGAAAGAGCTAGATTTATGAAGTTCATATCTGATCAACTTTAACAGTCACCTAACTGGTTTTCTTAACCCTACTTTCTAAAGCCTATACCTTTCTATCTTATTAAGCTTCCTAAGATAACTCTGTCATCAGGTTATTCCTTTGATCAAAAGCTCAGGACTCCCTTCTTTCTATCTAATAGATCTCAAACTTGTATATACATCATAAACACCTGAGAAGCTTACTTAGAATACTGATTATTCAGGCACCAAGTCAGAAAATTTGATTTAATAGGTGGAGGTGACCCTAGGAATCTGTGTTTTAAGAAAACTTTGTGAAACATTGCTCTTTGTGGATAGCATATACTCTTTGTGCTAGAGTTCAAAGCTGTCGATGACATGCCCCAATGCCAGCTAACTCCTAATGTGAATGCTCTATTTTAGAATGTCCATTATCCTCAAACTTCTCATATATTGGGTATTTCTAACTCCAAGCCTTTGCCTACCCTTTCCAACCCATCTAGAATAATTTCCCGCCTTCTTTCCTCCTATTCAAATACCATATATCTTTCTCATTTAAGGTCAAGTTTCACCTGCTTTATGAGACTCTGTTTAAATTATCTAGGCTGGATGATATCACTTTTTTCTAAATAACCCTCTACTGGTCTTAAGACTATATCCCTTCCCTAACTAGACAAGGCTTCTACAGGGCAGCCAGAGGTGCACTGTCCATTTATAGTAGCTACTACCTACATGTGACTACTTAAATTTAAACTAACTAAGACCTAATAAAATTAAAATTTCAGTTCCTCAGTCATTCTAACCACATCACAAGTGCTCAGTAGCCATATATACTGAAAAGTACAGGTATAGAACATTTCTGCATCACAGAAAGTTCCAGTGGATGGGAAAAAAAAGAGTCTGCTATGATTGTCACAGCTGCAGCCTCTTAAGTACTGCCGTAAAAACATTGTTTATTCAGAACTTAAAGGAAATATGTACCCTGAAGACAAAAAGTGATGGATTTTCTCTGTAAACTTTAATTCACATTTCCAATAAAAAGGAGTTCAGAATATAAGTCCTAAGTGTAAATATCACTCAACATGTCTAATCACATTTCAAAATCCTTGCCTTTTCTCAATTCTCATCTTCCTTGAACTCTCTGCTGCACTTGGCATTATGTACAATATATTTCTCCCTCCTAGTCAAAAAAGTTGTCCTCATTGGCTTGCATGACACTGTAATAGAGAAAGAATTATCATTAATAACTTCTTGATTATGTACTCCCCTTGTGCTAGGTACCATAGTAAAGACTTTAAATACCTCAACAAATATATAAGTTAAATATTATTGCAGGTTTTTATCTAGGTGTACACAGAAAGCCTCATGTACTCAGAGATGGGCTTGTGGAAGGTGACTGGACCATAAGGGCACTATAGCTGACTTCTTGAGGGGG
>NW_004955503.1:7077178-7136144 GCF_000276665.1 Chinchilla lanigera
AAGCGCAAAGTCGTGAGTTCGGTTCCCGGTACCGAAAAAAAAAAAAAAAAAAAAAAAAAAAACGGGCTGCTCCGAAAAGTCTTCCCAAGTTATTTCTACAGTGGAAAAATCAACATGAATGTTACTCATTTTTTCTTTTTTTTCTTTCTTTTTTTTGAGAATGGGTCTCATCATATAGTTTCAGGTTGGCCTTGAACTAATTATGTAGCCTAGGCTGGCTTCACACTCACAGTGATCCTCCTGGCTCAGCCTCCAGAGTCCTGGGTTTACAGGTGTAAGCCACCATGCCAAATGATATTCTCCCCTCCACATTTTGCTTCAGTCCTCTTTTACTTTTCCAGCATCATATTTATTTATTTATTTCATAAGATGTTATAAAGTTACTTATATACTGTGATAACTCAGTTCACAAACTTAATTTATTCCACAATTCTGATCACGAACCAAACTGATAATGAACTGAATCAAATTTCCCAACAAAGTTCAGTATAAATAAAGTTAATCTGGTCTGACCCCATGAATATGATTGCAGACTGATTTTGGTTATGCACCAAATCAAATTTTCCCATAAGGTTCAATGAAAATAAAGTTAATGTGCTCTGTCCAATATGCATTTTTAAACCACAAAAATATGAAACAAACTACAGTACTGTATAGTATGAAAAGAGAGCACCCTAATCTTGCTTGAGGTGACTTCTATCGTGGAGGAGAGGAAAGTTAGTGAGGTGGAGGTCATTATTTGGAGGGAAAGTCCCCCTCCATAAGGACATCAGGGAGCTCTCCTTCAGGGGCTTCTTCTCTTCTTTGTCTCTTAGTTGCAGGGTCAATTTTCAAAAAAACTCTGTCTAATGTCACTTGTTTTTTACTTCACTGCATAACCCTCTGGAAATGTGGCACCACATTACCGTTCATCAGATTCAACCCTTTGTTCATTACAGTTATGTTGGAATGCTGTTTCTCAAAGAAATCCTGGCACTCATCCCATCTTTCCATAATGCATTTTATCACATCATTGCTAACCTCCTCCCTGTCTTCATATTGTCTCCCTGGTCTGAGAAACTGAAAGAATAAATAAGGCTCAAATGTACAATAGATATTGTGAAATGGTAAGAAATTGTTCAAAAGGAAAAAAGAACTAGGTTAGGGAAGAAGGGAAAGGAAGGAAGGGAAAAGGAAAAAATGCAAGTTAGCTATACTACTAATGTCTCTTAGTTAATTGAAAAGGAAGGTTCATGCTAATATTGATTGGAGAATTTTGTGGCACCATATCTTGTACTCAGAGAAACTACTTTAAAGATAACAATATGCAATGAAGTTTGCTGCAAGCCACAGGCAGGGAACTAGACCAAGCCAGCTTCCTAATGGAAAAGTCGAAAACAACAGTGAAAAATCAAACCAGCAGGTGAACCAAGGGCCCAGAGAGACAAGGCCAGGCCCAGGTGTGAGTGCACATGGCAGTGGGTAGGACCAGTGTGATCAAGACCAGGCCCTTGCCAACATATACACACAACCCCAGGCAAAACCAGCAGTGTGGAAGAAGATGAAGCAGTGGTGAGGGTGAACCACCCTAAATACCATAAAAAAAGTTTGGTGAACCAGCTTGGTGCTTTGGCACACAGACATGCAGAATAGAAGAAGATGGGGCTGCCATTCTACACCAAAGGGCTCTGGAGAACTTCAGCAAGAGATCAGCTCCAGCCACCACATCCAAAAGCCAAGATCAGCTCCATACCCAGCACAAACCCTACAGCAAACCTGGCTAGAGTGCACAGTACACTTCTAGGAACTGACTTAGACACTACCACAGACCTTTGAACACCTTAGGAATTTCACTAATTTTATTTCTGTTTGTCTAATTGGTTATCCTTTTTCTGTCTGGTTGGGGTGTTTTGTTTTGTTTTGTTTTGTTGTGGTTTTCTTTCTTTTGTTTGGTTTCAGTTTTTTGTTGTTGTTTCCTTCTCTTTTTGTATTAGTTAGGCTTATTACTTTTCTCTTTGTTTTCTTCTACTCTTACTCTTTCTCACTTTTCTCAACTATGCCTTGAAATTCTGAAACTTCAAGTGAATAAACATTGTCTCTTTTCTTCCTGATTCATATCAATACTCCTACATTTTCTCTGTCATCTTTTCTCTCCTGTGTCTTCCAACATTCCAAAATTTGGATGATCGTCTTTTGCCACCCAGCATTCCTTCTATGATATTTGACCTCAATAATCTCTCTATCTTGCCCCCTTACCCTCTTGCAACCACCCCCCACCACAACTGGGTGAAATCACTCCACTAAGTGGAAAATCACTACACACTAGTTACCAGTATATGTCAGATTTTTTTCTATAACTGCAGAGTTTGCTCCTATGGGTAGAGGTATCAGATTAATAGTTACCATAGTTTGTTAGTAGCTTGGCTGTAATTGATGCTATTGCTATTGACAGCTGAACTGCTTTATCCAGGATGTCATACATGTTATAATCAGTTTTTCTCCCTTACATAATAACACTGATTGTATTAGGTCATAATCATCACCATAGTCTATCACCAAAGGACTGGGTGCTGAACCATATAGCAACTTTTTATCCAACAAGTAGGGAAGACTGGTTCTTAAGATAGACAGAAAGAACCACTTATATGTGTAAAACATCCCAGAAGAACATACATTGCCTAGGGAAGCCTCAATACTAGCGATAAAGCTATCTACCATTAGAAATTGGCAAACAGCAATTAAGGAAATAAAATGAGAGAAAAACTAGAAAACAGAAAATAACAAGAAATAGAAGCAAAATGCAACTCCAGACTCCCAGCCCACCCAGGGCAGGCCCAGAACACAATGAGATAGAGAAAACTGGGAGTCAAGCACTGGAAATTTCTGAAATGATAGCAGCAGAAGTGAATATAACAAATGGAAAAGGCTATAGAAAAAATTGCTCAGGTACAAAAAGAAATGATGGTGAAAATGAAAGATATTAGAGTATATATAGATTAAAAACATAGAAGACTTCAAGAAAATAATGGAAACAATAAATGCCCAACACAGGAAAGAAATAAAATCCATGAAACAGGTCCAAGCAGAAATCCAAGAAATTAAAACCTCCACTGAAAATATATGCAACAGATTAAATTGAGACAAGGATAGAATAGCAGATCTAGAAGACTGCATTGCAGCTAACAACCAAGAAAAGAGAGATATATTAAAAATACCAAGAGATCATTAAAAGTCAATCCAAGCTTTAAGGTGAATGAAAGAAAAAAACATAAGATCAATTTGGGTCAATGAGAAAGCTGACACACCCCAAATACCATAAAAAAAAAAAAATCTCTTCACAGAAATAGTGGCAGAAAACTTCCCAAACATTGACAAAGAATTTGACATACAAATAAATGGAGCATATAGAACTTCAAACAGCCCAGGACAAAATAAATCCACACCAAGATATATACTAATCAAGATTTCAGAAATTCAGCAGAAAAACTGGTTATTAAAAGCACTTAGACATAAGAAACAAATCACCTATAAAGGAAAGCCCATCAGCATAACAGCAGATTTCTCAACACAAACCCTCAAATCAAAGAGAGATTGGAGTGAGGTATTTCAAGCCCTAAAAAAAAAACAATCTCAAACCTAGATTGATGTACCCCACAATACTATCTTTAAAAATTGGTGGAGAAATAAAGTATTTCCATGATAAAGAACACCTGAGGAAATTCATGACCACCAAAGGAGCTCTTCAGAATGCTCTGAAGGACATATTAGAAAGACAAAATAAAAACCAGAGTTACAGGAACACCAATAGAAAGAAAGCACCACGTATGGAAAGGAATTAAACAACGGGGAAAGACAAGGAACCAACAACTAGAAAACAATATGAGAAAGATAAGCAATATACATCAGTTATAACCATCAATGTAAATGGTCTCAATCCACCAATCAAAAGAAACAGACTGGTAGAATGCATCAAGAAGCAAGATCCAAAAATAGTTCTATTCAAGAAACACATTTAATTTAAAAAGAAATTCATAGACTGAAACTCATAGGATGGAAAGCAATCTTCCATAACACAAGAACCCAGAAAAAAGCAGGGGTAGCTATTTTATTTGCAGACAATGCAAACTTCAAGCCAAGACTGATCAAAAGAGACAAAGAAAGTCACTGCATTCTTGTTAAGGGAATACTCCAAGAAGAGGAGATAACAATCCTAAATATATATGCACCAAACACTGGTGCACAAAACTACTCAAAACAAATATTAACAGACATGAAAAATCAAATAAGCACTAACACAACTGTCGTGAGGAACCTTAATACTCCACTTTCACAATGAGATAGGTCAACCAGAAAAAAAAATCAATAAAGTAGTAACAGAATTTTTAAAAATCTGTGAACAAATGGACCTAGTAGATGTCTACAGAGTGTTCCACCACACAACATCAAAATACACATTCTTCTCAGCTGCACATGGGACAGTCTCCAAAACAGACCAAATATTGGCCCATAGAACATGCTTAAGTAAATGCAGAGGAATTGAAATTATCCCATGCGTATTATCTGATCATAGTACAATGAAATTGGAAATCAGTGGCAAAGGAAACCACAAAAACTACATAAATACATCGAAATTGAACAAAACCTTCCTGAACAACTAATGAGTCATAGAGGAAATCAAAGAAATTAAACAGTATGTACAATTAAATGAAAATGCCAATACAACATATGGGAACTTATGGGATGCAATGAAAGGGAAATTTATAGTGGTAACTTCTCACATCAGGAAGACAGAACAAGCTCAAATATACAATTAATGTTGAACCTCAAACTCCTAGAAAAGAAAGAACAAAACAAACGAAAAGCTTGCACAAGAGAGGAAATGATAAAGATCAGAGCAGAAATTAATACAATTGAGACTAAGAAAACAATACAAATAATAAATGAATCAAAGAGTTGATGCTTTGAATCATTAAATAAAATTAATAAACTCCTAGCATACCTTATCAAAAAAGGAAAGAAAAGACTCAAATTCAAGCAATCAGGAATGAAAAAAGTGAAGTCACAAAGTATCTTGTGGAAATCCAGAAGACCATCCATACCTACTTTAAGAACCTGTACTCTAACAAAATAAAAAACACTGGTGAAATGGACAGATTCCTAAACACATATGAATTACCAAAACTGACTCAAGAAGATATAAATATTCTAAATAACCCGATATCAGTCGATGACATTGAAAATGTAATAAAAAATCTACCAACAAATAAAAGCCCCAGCCCTGATGGATTTGCTGCTTAATTCTTCAAGAAATTTAGAGAAGATCTAATGCCTCTAATGCCACTAATGCTCAAACTCTTTAATGAAATTGAAAAAGAAATAATACTTCCAGAATCATTCCTTGAAGCAAGTACTAACCTGATATCAAAACCAGAGAAAGATCAAACCAAGAAAGACAACTACAGAGCAAACTTCCTAATGAACATAGATGGAAAAATCCTCAATAAGATACAGGCAAACAAAATGCAGCAAATTATCAGAAAAATTCTACACTATGATCAAGTAGGATTCATCCTATGGTTGCAGGGATGGATCAACATACACAAATCAATAAATTTAATACACCATATCAACAGAGCAAAACACAAAAACCACATGATCATCTCAATATACCAACAGCCAACATCATATTAAATGGTCAAAAACTGAAAGTTGCCAATGTAAAATCAGGAACAAGACAAGTATGTTCACTATCACCACTCCTATTTAATATAGTTCTAGGTACATTAGCAAGAGCAATTAGACAAGAGAGTGAAATAAGTGGAATAAAGATATGAAAGGAAGAATTTAAATTATTGTTTTTTGCAGATGACATGGTACTCTGTATAGCAGACCCCAAAAACTCCATCAAAAGAGTTGTAAATTTAAAAACAAAATTTAGTAGTGTAGCTGGATACAAAGTCAGCACTCAAAAATCAATAGTATTCCTGTATACAAACAACTCACTGAGAGAGAAATTAGGGAAGCCACTCCATTCAAAATAGCTTCCAAAAAAATGAAATACTTAGGAATAAATCTAACAAAGGAAGTAATAGATCTATACTTTGAAAATTACAGGACTCTGAAAAAGGGGATTGAAGAGGATATCAGAAAATGGTAAGATGTCCCTTGCTTATGGTTTGGAAGAATCTGCATAATGAAAATGGCCATAATCCTAAAACTGTTGTACAGCTTTAATGCAATTTTGACTAAAATACCATTAGCATACCTCACAGAACTAGAGAAAACATTCCTAAAATTCATCTAAAAACAGAAGAGACCTACAATAGCAAAAGCAATTCTAGTCAACAAAGGCAAGGCGGGGAGCATCACAGACCCTGACTTGAAATTATATTACAAAGCTATTGTGAAAAACTCAGCATGGTCCTGGCAAAACATCAGACCTGAGGAACATTGGAACAGAAAAGAAGTTGCAGACACAACTATAAACACACTCAGTCACCTTATCTGTGATAAAGGGGCAAACATTTTCACTGTAAGAATGCTTCTTTAATAAATGGTGCTTGAAAAACTGGCTTTCCACCTGCCAAAGACTAAAGCTAGACCCATGTCTATCATCATGCACTAAACTAAAGTCAAAATGCATCACAGATTTAAATATTAAAGCAGAAACACTAAATCTACTGGAAGAGAAAGTAGGTTGAAATCTTGAAGACAAAGATGTAGGCAGAGTTCATGAGCAATACCAAAGCTGCATGGGCAATACTCCAAAGAATCAACAACTGGGATCTCATCTTATTAAGAAGTTTTTTGCATATCAAAAGAAATGACCAACAGAGTGAAAAGACAACCCACAGAGTGGGAAAAAATTTTAGCCAGTTTTCTGTTAGACAAAGGACTTATATCTAGAACATATAAAGGACTGAAAAAAAATCAGACTCCCCAAATTCAAAGACCCAATCTAAAAATGGACATCTGAGATGAATATGCACTTCTCAGATGAAGAAATACAAATGATAAATACATGAAAAAATGTTCAACATCATTGGTCATTTGAGAAATATAAATTACAGCAACAATGAGATTCCATCTCACCCCAGAAATAAATTCTATCACCAAGAAATCAACCAATAACAAATGCTGGAAGGGTTGTGGGGAAAAAGGAACTCCACTGTTGGTAGGAGTGTAGATTGGTGCAACTGCTGTGGAAATCAATATGAAGATTCCTCAAAAAGCTAGGATTAGAGGTCCCATTAGACCCAGCTCTTCCCCTTCTGGATAACTTCCCAGAAATATTAAATCATCATACCACAGTGATATATGGCACCTATGTTTATAACAGCACAATTTGTAATAGCTAAATCTTGGAAACAACCCAAATGCCCATCAAGCAAGGAATGGATAAAAAAGATGTGGTATTTTTATACAGTGGAGTACTCCTCAGCCCTAAAGAAGGATAAACTTGAGACTTTTGTAAGTAAATGGATGCAACTTGAGACCATACTCCTAAGTGAAATAAATCAGATTCACATGTGTAAACATCATATTGTCTCCCTGGTGTGTGAAAGTGAAAGAGTGAATAAAGTATAAGATGTATAATAGATATTGTGAGATGGGAAGAAATTGTTCAAAGGGCAGGGGGAACTAGGATGAGGGAAAGGGGGGAAAAAAGCAAGTCAGTATATTATCACTGTCTCCTGGTTCATTGAAAGAGAAGGGGGCTGGGGATTTAGCTCAGTGGCACAGCGCCTGCCTGGCAAGCTCAAGGTCGTGAGTTCAGTTCCCGGTACCAGCAAACAAACAAACAAACAAAGGATTGCCTTCCATTTATGGGGCTGGGGATTTAGCTCAGTGGCAAAAAGCGCCTGCCTGGCAAGCGCAAGGTCGTGAGTTCGGTTCCCAGTACCAGAGAAAAACCAAAAACAAAAACAAAAAAAAAGAAAGGGAAGGTTTGTCCTAATATTAATTGAAGAAAATTGTAATGCCTGTATCTTATACTCTGAATAACTTCTTTAATGATAATAATATGCAATGTATTAACTATTGCTATTCTCCTATTGTTTTGATATGAGATTTCATTTTATCACTATTCTATAAAATAAAAAATGCAATGTATTAACTATTGTTATTCTCCTATTATTTTGGTATGAAATTTTGTTTTACTTTTTTCCCATAAAATAAAAAAGAGTTACAGTGTTAGGGAGGCTTCTTCCATCTAAATTTCAGAAAAATGTCTGGAAACTAGGTAATGTGCCCCTAAGAAAGCAATGTATGAAGCAGTGATAGTGAATTTGAAGATCCCAGGAAGCTGGAAAAGCCATGAGCATGGAACATCTAAGAAAACTCACACATAATGAGAGGGGCCACCTTAAGAGAAAAGCCATGAAGGCTATAACAGGTGATCCTAGGGGCAGAGCTACCCAAGCCATTTGGAGTTCACATGTCTCTACAAACTGTTCTGAATACTGGGCATGGAACTACAGGAATTAATATTTGCCTTGCTGGGTCTCAATTTTACTTCATTCCCATTGGTTTTTATCTCCATATTCCTCTCTTTTGGAATCAGAATGTTTACCCTGTACCTTTGTATATTGGTTGTATTTAACTTTTTTAAACAGGGCCTCCTGGCAAAGAATTTGCCTTGAGTCTCAGAGGATACTTTGGACTTGGACTTTTTAGCACTGCTGAAACTGTTAAATAAAACTTGGGGTACTCTTAGAGATGGACTACATCCATTCTGGCACAGAGATGTGCATGAGTCTTTAGGGGGCAAGGGTGGAATATTATGGTTTATATCTAGATGTCTCTGCAAGGCCTCATGCACTCAGAAGGAGGGCTTGTGAAAGGTGATTGGATCATGGGGATGCTATAGCTGACTTGCTGTTATGAGGTGGGGCCTGGTCAGGGGAGGCAGGATGCTGGAGGTGTGTCCTTGAAGGGTGTATCTCCTTCTCTGATTCCTCTCTTCTCTGCCTCCTGACCATCATGGTGTGAGCAGCTTTCCTTCACTATGCCTTAGTTTTGTCTCATTGCTGAGACAAAATAACAGACACCCAAAGTTAAAAGGAGAAAGGTTTATTTAACTCACAGTTTGTAAAAGTTTCAGTCTATAATCATCTCATTCCAAGGCAGGGCAGCATATGACAGAGGGGTAACAGTGGAAAATAGCAAAAGCAATAAAAGAAGGCACCAAACAGGCCTCTTTCTGTCCCTTATATCCACTCTAAAAGGATTGTGGCAGTGCCAATCCAATCATTGGACTGATCTAGCAATGACCCAGTCTTAATCCCAGCACCTTTAATCCCAGCATTGCACTACAAATCAATCACACACTCTAGATTCAACCATCTGAGAAAAAACTCTATGACTGCATGACCCTCTGGGGGAACATCTAGACACAAATCATAACAGTGTCCCTCTGGCATGCTGTGTTTTGTCTTGGAGTCAGCCAAACAGACTGAAACTTCTAAAACATAAGCCGAGATAAATGTTACCTTTAAATTGCCAGTATCAAGTACTGTGTCTCAGGGACAAAGAAAGTGACCAAGACACAACCCTAAGCCAGAAATCCAAATTGTGAAATGTGTTGAATTTAGATGTATTTCAAATTTTGAAGTATGTCAGAGTTTGCATTTTCTGATTAGGGATGCTTAAACGGTAAATGGTGCAATTATTCCAAAATCTGAAAACTTCTGAAATCTGGGATATCTCTGGTTCAGATGAGATATACTTCACTTTATAGATGAGGTACCTGAAGTTCAGAGTTTAGTTGATCTTTTCAAAGTCACTGACCTAGTGTTACTGAAACTAGAACTCAAATCTCTTCCAAGGCTCTTCTCATGAGTCATTACTAGGTCACATGTACATATTAGGTGGTCCCGACCACCAAATTTCCAAAATCAAAGAACAGAAATTATCTATTGAAAACACCTTCCTTTTATTCCTCCTATTTATCTCTATTCTTCTGAAACTTTCTTACACTGTCTCACATACTTCTAGGATACATTTTCTTTAAAAAAAAAAAAAGATTAACTATACTTAAGCACAAAATGAAAATATTAACATCTTCTGATAATTGTATAGTTTTCAGCTTAAAAGAAATACACTTATGTTTGCATATAAAAACTAATACAATAGATGCCCATTAAAATATTTTTACAGGCTTCTAAATTCACAAAACTTTTTGTTTATGATAATCTGAACATGCCTGAGGCGTGCTGACTGACTTACATGGCAGTCTTCAAGGCTTATTATTTCAGTATTTTCATTAGATCCAGAAGCTGCAATACATCTAACTTGTCTGAGACCTCTAATGACAATATTGAAATATTAAATTAATTTAGTTGTGGTATCCACACTAAAACTAATGTTTTCATTCTATGTAAATTATTCTATTGACCAAAACAAACAAACAACTACTTGCCTAACATTTTCAGAAATATTATTACTTTGTACTTTACATATCACTGCCAATTGATTTAAAGTCAGCCTTGTTTGTCTAAAAAAGAAAGTCGTGTAATTCATTACTTTTCTTCGGAAGTAACAGAAAAACAGAAATAAGTCTTATGTATTCCTCATAAGAGTTGATAATGGGCTGCCTCATGCATTTGAAGATTTCACTTCCAATTCAAGATTTTACTCTATAGTAGTGTGTGCATGTATGACAACTCTATCATCAACAGGTATAAAACCTATTTTCATATCATTTGCTTAAACAACCACTTTATGATCTACAACCTGATGAATTCTTCATCTGAAAAGAGGGAATGATGATCCTCAAGGCTTAGTGGAAAAGATCTAAGTATTGGTAACAACTGACATAACAGTAAATCTCCAGAATGTTGATCATTGCGTTTATAGTCTCAGCCTCAAAGACAAAGACTGCTTATTTTTGACAGTTAGGCATATATTCCATTGAGGTGGATGAGTGTTCTTAGAAATCTTCTAGAAATTCCTAGAGTACATTTTCAGGGTCTGAACAACCTGAAAAACTGACAGACAATTACCAAGTTATTGAGAAAAAACTAACCACAATACGTCCAGGAGAGCAGAAACTGTGTGCTGCCTTTCATTTCCCAAAATTCTGTAGGCCCTTTACATTAAAATCTGTCTTGTTCAGAACTTTAAGTTTTGATCCAAGAACTTTGCTAATGGCCCATTTTAATTATACCAGGGACCACCTACAGTTTCTTGGTTCCAGGGACAGGGTTTTGTGTCCATATCTTCTGCCAGAACAAGACAAACATGACTGAAAAATGCTGGAGTTCAGCTTTAGGTTGGAACAGACACTTGCTTACTACTCTTTCACATTATGCTGCTTACTAACAGTATTAAACAGATCAAGATCAGTACTCCTGGCCAGCAGACAGAAGGCAAAGATGTGTAAAAATTTTATAGTAGCCTTACCCCTTGCCTTCCTGTGAAAGTGATAATTAAAAGTACTCATCCTGCAAACTCACCAGGCTCTCATAATGTATTCTAAGCAATGCAAGGCCCAGCTACAGGTGATGGCAAGTCAACTTAATGACTGTGCAGACGCTACAGGTTTCAAAGCCATTATTCTTTATTCAAGTTAAAGAACAAGGAAAATTGTCTTCTTGTCCTAGTTCTGGAACATACTATGTATGTATATGTGTATTTAGCAAGAATTTTTTTCTTTTATTATTTATGAATGCTCCATGAACAATATCTTATATAATAGAATAGAGATGTATGCTCTAATATTTTACATGAAAGTTACTATACAGAATTTTCTGCAAGTTTTCCTTCAACAGTATAATTTTGACTATTTTGCACTAGTTGTCTGTTGCTATGTATGAATACAATTAATTCATTTTAACTATTTATGGAATCCCCACACAAAAGATGAATACACCATAATTTATGTATTCATTTTGTTGATGGCCTTTGTTACACTTGAAATATGAATTGTCCTCTCACAGACTCATGTAACGAGGGCTTGACACCCAGTGCAGCAACATTCAAAGGTGAAACATAGAGAGCTAGCTGGTGCTAACCTCTTTATTGATGAATTAATAGATGAATGGGCTAGTAGGAGAAGTAGGTCACCAGAGGCATGCCTTTGAAAGGAATATCTGGTCCCTGTTCCCTTCCTCTCTGGCTCTTTCCCTTTCTCTCTGCTTCCTGGCTACTATAAGAGGAGCTGAAACTTCTGAACTCATTAGCCAAAATAAACCTTTTTTCTTTAAATTGTTTCAGGTATTTTTTCCAAGCAATGGAAAAGTTACCAATAAAGCCATTGTCTTGGTTACTTTTCTCTAGTTGCTGAGACAAAAATACCTGATGCCCAAAAATTAAGGAAGGAAAGGTTTATTTAGCTCACAGTCTATGGAGGTTTCAGTCCATACTCAGCTGGATCCGAGGCAAAGTGGCACATGGCAGAGGGCAAATATTCCTGGCAGTGGAATACAGCAAAGCAACAAGAACAAAATGGAGGAAAGGTGGGAAGAGCAAGCCTGTTTCCCTTACACATGCAAACTATCTGCCCCAGGGCAGGTGCAGCACTCACACCCAATCAATCAAAACTCTAAATGCCTGCCCCATGACTGCATGAGGATTTGGGGGGGACATGCAGACACAAACCATAACAGTCATTTAGGTTGCTTTCTATTTCTTACTCTCACAAACAAACTTCTTCAATGGATATCTATATTTGCATGCCTATCCTTATGGCCATGTGGGAAGTTTTTCCTTGATTAAATATCTAGGAGTCTTATTACTTGGTCATTAGGGTATGCCTAAGTTCAGCTTTAGCAGATACTGCCAAATAGCTTTTCAAAGTTTTCATACCAGTTTACATTACCAATAGTATACAAAACAGCCAATAAATCCACATCTTTAGAAATAAATGGTATTTTCAGTCATTTCATATCAACAACTCTGACAAATACGGAATAATAGCCAGCTTGCATTTTCCCAATTATTAGTGAAAAAGAAAACGAAAGCCTAAGACATGAAATCAAACAATCTGGTTGGACCATTTTTTCTGAGGACCAGCAAATTATACACAGATTTGGGATTTTTCAAGTGCAGTAGCTAATGCTATGTCTTCCCCCCCCCCCCAACTGGAATCAAACTCAAGACCTTGCACTTGCCGGGCAGGTGCTGTGCCGCTGAGCTAAATCCCCAGCCCCTTAATGCTACCTCTTTAAGTGCAAACACAAAATGCTCCTGGCAATGACCTAAGGCCAAATGCCATTTTCCACAACAGTGGCAATTCAGGTTTTCTCCTGAGATCTCTCATTATGATAGGTCCAATACTGACTGTAAATGCCTTTGTGTCAAAACAACAGTACTGGCTTTTTCAGATTCCAGCAAAAAGGCCATGTGATCTTAGTATTAAAGAATACAGCTTGGTAAATGCTCTTTCCACCAAGCATCTATAAAACAAAATTTTCTATATTAATATATAAAAGGTAGACCATAATACCAACATGGTTTAATGTAATGCTTTCCAAACTCTGATGCACATGTGAATCACTTGGAAATCTTGATAAAATGTAGATTTTTGACTGATAGTTAAGGTGAAGCCTGAAATCCTACACTTATAATATGCTTCTCAATGCTGCTGCTCTAAAAACACACACTTTCAGTTTACAACATAAACCATGAAGTGAGACAGACCTAAATTTTAATCTCAGCTCTCGTGCTTTTTAGCTGTGAAATCTCTAAGAGGCTACTTAGTCTCTCTAAGTCTTAGTTTACTCACTTATAAATAGGACATTTTTTAAAATTGCCTGTTTTCTATGGTTGCTCTGCAGATTAAGTTAATGCATAGAAAACATGATTACTGCAGTGCAAAGGGAAGAGTAAGTAATTAATGAATGTTAATTATTATTATTGTATTTCATGAACTGGTAATCCCACATGTCTCTGATTCTCTGAAGACTGCAATTCATAATGACTATCTGAAAGCACCACAAAGCATAGATTAATCAGAGAGGAGGGGATTGATACTCATATTTTGTTAGCTTTCTTCATTGTCTTCTAATTCTTTAAAAAGTGAGACCTCATTTATATCAGTCAGAGTATCACCAGAAAAGAGATGACACACTCCAATTAGCATAATTAGCAGAAAGTTTAAGAAAAGGACTATAGACAAAGGTACGGGCAGAGGTGACAAAAGCAAGAGAGAGTGTACAGTAACTTGTGCTATTGCAATGCCTACACCAAAAGGATAAAGGGAGAGGCAGACACTGTATAAGAAAAAAGTGAGAATGTGGTATAGAGAATCTCTTTAAGAGGAGCTGTAGGAAAGAACAACTGGGATGAGGGAAAGAAGAAAAGAAAGAGAGAAGAAAGGGAAATGTGTGTGTATATATATACATATATATATATATATATATATATACACACACACACACACACACAGTAGCTAAGATAATTATACTAGTAATTTCTATTGGTTTATTGAAAGGAACAGTTAAGGTTTAATTGTTTGATCAATCTTGCATACCTATATCTGGTAATCTGAGCAACTACTTTGAATATAACAATAAGTAATACAACAACCATTGTTGATTTCCTTTCACCTTGTTTTGAAATTCTGTATCATCTTTATAGTTATTGTGTTGTTTTATTTTTGTCTTTCTTTCTGTTATTTTTTGTTGTTTTCTCTTTAAAATAAAAATAAATAAATAAAAAAGAAGAGCTGTGACCTTTAGCTAAAGGGCAGTAGCCAGCCTGGGGCAACAATGCAAAATGAAAGCCAGGAACAAATAACCTGACATCCCTTATTTTCTTCCCTTCCTTTCACATTCTGCCAGGGGTCCCTATTAATCAGACCCATCCGAAGCCAGGACGGGAAAGAGACTCATGATGTAATTCATATAAGTTAACCTCCCAAGGCACAAAACCAGGTATAAAAGGGTGGAAATTGGATTGGAAGAATTAGGCAGAAAATGTCTGGTATACTACCATGACACATATGAGATATGATAGAAAATAGGTGAATGTTTACATTTTAAAATAATTTACTACAGTAAAAGAACAGTGCCATGGACCCCCTCAAAATATCCCCCCTCACTTCACACACACCTATCCAACCATATTGCCACTTCCTGAAGCAGCTCTGGAGGTATTCTTTCATGAGTGTCTTTAATTGTGTTGTTGAGGCTGCTTCAATGTCCTAATCCACTTAAAACATTGACCTATCATGGTCATCTTGACTTTGGAAAACAGCCAGAACTTGCACTGTGCCATATCTGGTCAATAAGGTTGATGAAGACACAACATAATATTTTTATTTGACAGAAATTCCTGTAAACATTTTGAATCAACTGCATCTGTGAAAAGAAATAAAAGAATACTTCCAGAACTGCTTCAGGAAGTACCAAGAACAATGGGATAAACGTGTAGAATACATTAAAAACAGAACACCGTATTTCTCTGACCAAACCAAGAGAGAACAAACTACTTCAGACAAAGCTAAACTTGACTGTTTCATCACTAAATGAGAATCAATAGCTTCCAGGGCATCTCCTCATTGAAAGTCTTATAATCATCCAAAACTCATCAAAACTAATGCTGAAATTATCTTCTTCTACCACAATAACTCTTCCTCTACCACATTAACTCCCATTTGCATGCATGATAGCCTTTGGATATGTCAGTCTCTCAACCTACAACATCCTTCCATTTTCTGTACATTTAAATCCTACTTATCCTTTAAGATCCAACTCAAATAGTTTTCCCTCCTACTAGAGTTCTCCCCTGCCAATATTATATCCCACATTGATGTCCCATGACTATGAAGCACCATTACTAATAACTTAATCATTGTTGCAGGTACTGACGTTAACTGTATTGTGTATAGATATTATCATACCAGCCAATAATGGACTTCTTGAACAGGAACTATGTCTTAACTTTTTTTTCTCCTTGAGAAAACCAAGCATCTTGAAACTTATTGTGTATAAGTGTACAATCAACACCTGAAGCAAGAAGATAGGGAAAGAGTAACAAGAGACCAAACATCCAACCTTATTTTTCCATAAGAGTTTCTGAGGAAAGGCCCAACAGATAGCCTTGCCTCTTACCTACCTACTTAGCATTTTAAATAACCCTTCTAAATAACCCTTAAATTAAATAGCAAATCAAAACACAAGTTAGAAACTGTTTAGAAATAATCAGCAGGAAAATCAGCACTCATCAAAGCTTATGATGTGTAGCTAAAGTGATACACTTAAGAAAGTTGTAGCATCAAATTCATTTATTCCAATACATTTAATAATGTGTGAATTACTTCAACTAACAATAAGTAGTCAAGTAAGTAATGAGTTAGAATATCAAAAAGTATACCCAAATAAAGTAAAAAGAAAGAATTAATTTTTTAAAAATCAGGGGCTGGGGATTTAGCTCACCGGCAAAGCGCCTGCCTGCCAAGTGCAAGGTCATGAGTTCGGTTCCCGGTACTGGAGAAAAAACAAAAAAAAAAAAAAAAAAATTTTTTTTAAAAATCAATAGTTGCAGGGTTAGGGGTATAGCTCAGTGGTAGAGCATTTGCTTAGTTTGCGTAAGACCCTGGGTTCAATTTCTAGCACGCTCTCCCACCCTGAAGTCAGTTACTCATTCCTCAATAGTCCTCTCTCTTAAAATAACAATAACAATAATAATAGACCTTGATGTAATAATAATTAAGCATAAGAAGACACTGAAAAGTAGAAAGGACAAGCTGGATAGCCCAGGGACCTTAGGACACAGAGGACACTATAGTGATGAGCTATCTGGAATTTTGTTTTGCCTGCCATACATTTCACATTGGGTACAAAGAAAAGCCTGCCACATGAAAAAGCCTACAGGCTCAGACTAAAAAAAAAAAGCCTCAAGAAAAGCTTCTTCCCTTTAGTTAAATGACCAGGAAAAGGGTAGACTAGTGGGACAGAGAGCCTTTTTGATAATAGCCACCCTACTCTAAACATCACAGGAAAATCTGCCCTTTCCATACAATGTCAACTATTCCAAATTAAATTAGCATGTCTGGTACCATATAGCAGCCATCAGGCAGTTTCAGTAGGCCCTTGGCCTTCCCCAAAAGGCAGTGTCAGAAGGATCAATGAAAGTCAACTCTCACTGTGCTTCTTCAGTAGCAAAGAAGCAGAGCAAGGCTATGATAGGTAGTGCTAATTGATACTCCACTTCATCTACCTGGACAGTGTCAATGGGTCTATCCCCATCTGGTCGAAATGAAGCAATAAAATCAGTCCTTCTTTCCCCATTCTCCTAGCTAGTATTGGCAGGAAGCAGAGCAATGGACTAAATTTCTACCCCTCCCCACACAGTCATAACAAGGTAAAACAAGACAGGTTAGGCAGCACTCTGCTTCCATTCCCTGTGGGGCAGAATTTAAGTCTGACCCAGCAGTAACAAACTGATGCAAATAACATTACATAGTTGCCAGGACAGTGTCATTAAGTAGAGTGGGGAGAGGAATTTTTATCCTTTTCCACTGAAACAAAGTGAGCAAAAGCAGTGTTTTGTTTTGTTTTGTTTTTACTTCTGCCAGAGTCAGCATAGTCAAACAGGGAGCTGTATATTTAGTGCAACACAGTACAATACATCTAAATAAGATAACTGCCTGCAAAAAAAAGAAATAAAATATAGTCTCACAACCTAATACCCCTCATGTCCATAATACAGTAGGAAATCACTTATTATACAAAGAACTATAAAAATCTCAACTTGAGCGAGAAAAGAAAATCAGGCTACTCTAATGCTCAGATGATACAGATGTTTGAATTATCAGACAATGATTTTAAAGTGACCATTATAAAAATGTCTCAATATGCAATTAAAAATATTTACAAAATGAATGAGAAATAGAAGTTCTCAGGAAAGAAATAGAACATATAAAAAACCAAAGGGAAAAATTTTAATTCAAATATAATGATAGCCTAGTGTGGTGAAGCACTACTGTAATCCCAGCACACAGGAGGTTGAAGCAGGAGGATCACTATGAATTGGAGGCCAGTCTGGGCTGCATAAGTGAATTCAAGACCAGCCTGAACTACTACACAGGAAAGCCCTGTCTCAAAAAATAATAACAATAAAAATATTAAAACTCATTGGATAGATTGTGTGAGAATTAACATGATAGAGGAAAGGATCAATGAACTTGAAAATAGATTAACAGAATTTACTCAATCTATAGAAGACAAAAAATATACTAAAAAGAAATAAAAAGCTTCAGGGCTCTGCAAAAAAGTGAAAAAAGAATAGAATATTCATATTACTGGAGTTCCAAAATAAAAGAAATACTATAGGGCTGAAAAACATTTGGATAAATAATGGCTGAAAACTTTTCAAATTGAAAATCTTGAAGCATGGCACATGCTACAGGCAAGACCAGCCATCAGCCCAACGCAGTGCACACTGCAGGTGGGACCAGCAGTGCAGAAAAGTCTGAAGCAGCAGGGAAAATGACAGCTAGCAGTTGGTGAGTGAGTGAGGTGAATTGGAGTTGTGCTTTGTCACACAGACACATGGAACAGAAGCAGGAGGGTGGGACAGCCATTTTATTTCAAAAGGCTCCGGACCAACTCCAGCAGTAGAATGGTGCCAGATCACAGGTCTGGAAGTAACCTTGGGCTTTCCTTTCCTAAGGGCACCATAGCACCTGGGAGAGTGCCATAGAGTAAGTCACAGTAAGGAGAAGTGGACATTCAGAACATGAATCTTCTTAAGTCCAGTCTCAGCTCCCACATCCAGAGGCCAAGATCATCCCCATACTCAGCACAAATCCTACTGCAAACTTGGAAGATTAAACAGCACATTTCTGGGATCTGACTTGGACACTACCACAGAACTGTGGACACCATAGGAATTTTATTAATTTTCTTTGCCTGCTTGATTGGCTTTCCTTTTTCTGTTTGGCTGGGGGTTTTTGTTTGTTTGTTTGTTTTTTTCTTTTCTTCACTATTTAGGTTTCTTATTTTTCTTTTTGTTTTATTCTATTAACCTTCTTTCTCTCTTTCCTCAACTATTTTGTTGCTTTTGATATTTTTATGTCAGTGAACACTGACCGTTCTCTTTTCTGGTTCATGTCAATTATACTTTTGCTTTCTCTTTAATTCTTTCTCTCCTCTGTTCTCCAGTTTCCAAAAACTGGGTGATCATCCTTTGCCCTCCAGCCTTGCCTCTACTATATTTGTCCTCATTCTTCTATCTTGTCCTCTATCCCTCTAAAATAGCCCCCATGCAGGGTAAAATCACACTACTAAGGGGAAAATTATGGAATACAAGTTCCTGGTATATGCTGGATTTTGTCATATAACTTGCTCCTATGATTAAATGTATCAGGTTAATAGCTACCAATTTGGCAGTAGCTGGACTGTATTTGATGTGATAGTTATTGCTAACTGTACTACTTTAGCCAGGATGTCATACCTATTATAATCAGTTTTTCTCCCTTGTATGACAACACTGACTTTCTGGGGTCATAATCATTACCATAGTGCAGTATCAAAGGATTGGGTTGTAAGCCAAATACATAGGAATTTCTCATCCTTAATACATTTGTTCCTGAGATAGACACAAAGACCAAGAGCCACCTACACCTAGAAGACATTCCTCAAGAATAGTCATTTCCTAGGGAAGTCTCTATACTAGTGATTAAAGTTATCTACCATAGGAAATCTACAAACATCAACACAGAAAACAAAATAAAATAAAAATGGAAAATAGAAAATGAAAAGATACAGAAGCAAAATGTAACCCCAGGCCTCTAGCCCACTAAGGACAAGTCCAGAGTACAGTGAGATAGAGTAAATTGTAAGCCACCCACTGGAACTTTCTGAAATAATAGCAACAGAAGTGAAAAAACAAATGGATAAGGCAATAGAAAAGAATAATGTCTCAAGTAAAAAAAGAAATGATTAAAATGAAAACCATTAGAGCAGACACAGAAAAAAATAGAAAGGCTTATGAAAATGATGGGAACCATAAATACCCAAAATAAGAAAGAAATACAATCCATGAAACAGATCCAAATACAAATCTAGGAGATTAAAACTCCACTGAAAGTATATTCAACACATTGAATAGAGGCAAGGATAGAATATCAGATCTAAAAGACAGGATTGTAACTAGCAACCACAAAAAGAAAGGTATTGTAAATACAGCAAGGGACAATGAAAATCAATCAAACAGCTACAAGATGAATAAAAGAACAATATAAGATTGATTAGAGTCAATGAGAAAGCTGGAGATATTGCAAATGCCATTAAAAAAACTCCTCACAGAAGTAATGACAGAAGGCTTCCCAAATGTGGATAAAGAATTTGACACACAAATAAGTGAAGCATATAGGGCTCCAAATAGCCATGACCCATGTAAATCTACACCAACGCATATAATAATCAAGATTCCAGAAATTTAGCGCAAGAACAGAATATTAAAAGTGGTTAGAGAAAAGAAGCAAAGCCCATGTAAAGGAAAGCCCATCAGAATCATAGCAGACTTCTCAGTACAAATCCTCAAATCAAGGAGAGCTTTGGGAGCTGGGGATTTAGCTCAGTGGAACAGCGCTTTCATGGCAAGCATGAGATCATGAGTTCAATTCCCAGTACCGAAAGAAAAAAAAAAAAGGAGAGCTTGGAGTGAGGTATTTCAAGCCCTGAAAGAAAACAAACTTCACCCCAGATTGATGTACTCCACAAAATTATCTTTCAAAATAAATGGAGAGGGATGGGGATATAATTGAGTGGCAAAGAGCCTACCTAGTAAGCACAAGTTCCTGAGTTCAGTTCCTGGTACCTCCCCCCAAAATAAATGAATGAATAAATGGAGAAAAAGGAAACTTTCATGAAAAAGAACAACTAGAGAAATTCATGGCCACCAAACCAGCTCTCCAAAATGCTCTGAAGTATATTTTAGAAAGAGAAAATGGAGACCACAATTACAAGATCACCAACACAAAAAAGCCACTGGGCAGAGAAAGCAATTAAACAGAAGAAAAAGACAGGGAATCAACAACAGTAAAATAATATGATAAGGATAAGCCAATACATATCAGTTATAACCATGAATGTAAATGTTCTGAATTCAACAGTTAAAAGAAACACACTGGCAGTATGGATCAAGAAGCAAGATCCAACCACATGCTGCATACAAGAAACATTTAACTGAAAAGTTCTTACAAAGAAAGTCAAAAGATAGAACGTAACACTCCATGCAACAGGAAACCAAAAAAAAGTAGGGGTAGGTATTCTATTTGAAGACAATGTGAACTTCAATCAAAGGCTGATCAAAAGAGACAAATAAAATCACTACATACTTTTTCAGGGAAAATGCCAAGAAGAGATAACAATCATAAATATCTATGCACCAAATTCCAGTACTCCCAACTATATAAAATAAATATTAATTGACAGGAGAAATCAAATAAGTGCTGATAAAATTGTAATGGGAAAACTTAATACCCCACTGTCATAGATAGACCAATCACTCAAAAAATAAAATCAATAAAGAACTATCACAACAAACCCAAACCTGTAAACAAATCGACTTAGTAGATGTCTACAGAGTGTCCTACACCAAACATCAGAATACAGATTATTCTCAGCTATACATGGGACGTTCTGCATAATAGACCACATACTAGACCATAGATTGTGCTTAAGTAAATGCAGAGGAACTGAAATCATCCCATGTATATATGACCATAATGCAATGAAAATGGAAACTACTGGCAAAAGAAACCATAAAAACTACATAAACAAATGGAAATTAAATAACACCTTCCTGAACAACCAATAGGTCACTGAGGAATTAAAGAAGAAATTAGGGAACCGATGAGACCCAGGACAGGCCAGGGCTTGGATGCATGGGTGCACACACACCTTTGGCAAGTGGACTGACCAGAACCCCAAGACCCAGGAAAGGCCAACTCCTAGGCATGTAGGTATACACATGCTTTGGTGAGTAGACTGACCAGAACCCAAAAGGTCCAGGACAGCCAGTCTCAGGCACATGGATTAATTAGTGACACCAGCAATGTGGATGTGTCTGAAGCAGCAGTGAGGAGCCAACAAGTGGACTCTGAAGAAATCCACCAACAGAACACCAGTCCCAAACCCTAAATCCAGAGGCCAAGATCAGCTCCATACCAAGCACAATTCCCATGGCAAACGTGGCTGGAGTACACAGCACATTTTTTGGATCTGACATGGACACTATCACAGAACTGTAAACACCAGAGATATTTCACTACTTTCATTCTCCTTTGTTTGTCTGATTGGCTATCCCTTTCATTTTGTTTTGTCTTGTAATTTGTGGTTATTTTTGCTTTTGGATTTTTTTTCTTTTCTCTCCCCTCCATGCTGGGTCTATTTTTTTCCATCTTTTCTTCTTTTATTACTTTCTTTTCCATTCTCCTTCTCTTTCTTCCCTCTTTTTTCACTGTTTAGGTTTCTTATCTATCTTTTTCATTTTCTTCTATTGATCTTCTTTCTCTCTTTCCTCAACTACTTTTTGAATTTAAACTTTCAAGGGAGTAAATATTCTTTTCCATTTCTGATTTCTCCTTTGCATTCAATTTCATTCTTTCCCCAATATGCCCTCCAGTTTCCCAAAACTAAGGTGATCATCCTTTGATCTCTAGCCTTTACTCTACTATATTTGACCTCATTTATCGCTATATCTTGTCCCCTACCCGTCTTAACACCCTGCCCCATGTATAAGTGTAAATCACTCCATGAAGGAAAAAATTACTGCATACAAATATATGGTACATATTGGATTTTGTTATGTAACTTTAGAGTTTGCTCCTGGGGTTGGAGGTTGCAGGTTAATGGTTACCATACTTTGTCAGTAGTTAAGCTGTACTTGAAACTACTGTTATTACTAACTGTACTACTTTAGCCAAGATGTCATACAGGTTATAATCAATTTTTCTCCCCTGTATGATAATGCTATGATTGTATGGGGCCATAATCACCACCACAACCCTGTACCAAAGGATTGGGTGCTGAGCCAAATAGTAAATTTGCATCCTTCACAAATTGGGAAAGCAGATTCTTGGGATAGTTTTAAAGAACCACCTACATCTAGAGGACATACCTGAAGAACAGACGTCCCCTAGGGAAGCCTCAATACTAGTGATAAAGCTATCATATGAAATCAGCAAGCATCAACATAGAAAATAAAATAAAATAAAAAAGAGAAAATAGAAAATGAGAAGATGCAGAAGCAAAATGTAACCCCAGACCCCAGCCCATCCAGAATAAGCTGAGAACACAATGAGATAGATGAAATTGGAAGTTGAACACCAGAATTTTCTGAAATGATAACAACAGAAGTGAAAAAAAAAAAAAAACAAGTGGAAAAGACTATAGGGAAAATAATCTCTCAGGTACAAAAAGAAATGATGCTTAAAATCAAAGATATTAGAAAAGCACAGTAAAAGAATAAATGAGCTTAGAAAAATAATGGAAACAAAAAATGTCCAACATTGCAAGATACATCAATCTGAGTGGGAAGTTGTTTTCTTTTAGGACATCAAAAGCTTCACTCCAAGCTCTTCTTTACTTGAGGGTTTGTGTTGAGAAATCTGCAGGAATTCTGAAGGGCTTTCCTTTATTTATGATCTACTTCTTTTTTTTTTTTTTTTTTTGGTTTTTCTCCGGTACCAGGAACCGAACTCACAACCTTGCGCTTGCCAGGCAAGCGCTTTGCCGCTGAGCTAAATCCCCAGCCCCTTATGATCTACTTCTTTTCTCTAGTGGTTTTTAATATTATATTCTCATGCTGAATTTTTGGAGTCTTGATTATTTTATTTCTTGGTGTAGTCTTATTGTTGTCATGGCTGTTTGGAATTCTATATGCTTCTTTATCTTCATTTATCTTAATAACATACTGTGAGTTAATGAGACTGAAAATTAATAAAACTTACCAAAAAAGAAAAGTCCAGGTCCTGATGGATTCACTGCTGAATTCTAAAAGAAATTTAGACAAGAATTAATGCCAATGCTTCTCAAATCCTTTAATAAAATTGAAAGGGAAACAATACTCCCTAACTCGTTCCTGGAGACAAGAATTAACCTGATACCAAAACCAGAGAAAGACCCAACCAAAACAGAGAATTACAGGTCAATGAACATAGATGCAGAAATCCTCAGTAAGATACTAGCAAACAGAATGTGGCATATGATAAAGAAGATTGTACACCATGACAAAGTGGGATTCATCCCAGGAATACAGGAATGGTTCAGCATATGCAAATCAATAAATGTAATACACCATATCAACAGATCCAAAGACAAAAATCACCTGATCATCTCAATAGATGCAGAAAAAGCTTTTGACAAAGTGCAACACAATTCATGACAAAAACCCTACAGAAAATCAGAATAGATGGTATTTACCTCCACCTGAAAAAGCCATCTAAGACAAACCAAGAGCCAACATAATATTCAAAGGATAAAAACTGAAAGTTTTCACTCTATAATTGGTAACAAGAGAAGCATGTCCACTATTACAAATCTTATGCAATATAATTCTGGACACATTAGCCAGAGCAATTAGACAAGAAAAAAAATAAAATGAATAAGGATAAGAAAGGAAGAAGTTAAATTATTACTATTGGCAGATGACAGGATACTCTACATAGAAGAACCCCAAAACTCCATGAAAATATTTAAAGATTTAATAACCAAATACAGTAGCATAGCTAGATACAAAGTCAACACTCAAAAATCAATAGCATTCCTGTACATAAACCAAAGAACTCACTGAGAGAGAAATTAGGGAAGCCACACCCTTCACAATAGCATCTGAAAAAATGAAATACTTAGGAATCTATCTATCAAAGGAAGTAATAGATCTATACATTGAAAATTACAGGACTCTGAAAAAGGAGATTGAAGAGGATATCAGAAAATAGAAAGATAACCCTTAATCATGGATAGGAAGAACCAACATTGTGAAAATGGCCATACTCCAAAACCTTGTATACATATTTAATGCATTCCCAATCAAAATACCATTAGCATACCTCACAGAACTAGAGAAAACATTCCTAAAATTAATTTGGAACCAGAGGAGATCTACAATAGCAAGAGCCATTCTGATCAACAAAGGCAAGGCAGGAGACATCACAATCCCCCACTTGAAATTATACTACAAAAAATTGTGATAAAATCAGCATGGTCCTGTCAAAAAAAGAGACCCAAGGAACACTGGAACAAATTAGAAGATACAAATAAAACTACAAACACACTCAGTCACCTTATCTTCAATTAAGGGACCAAATATGTTCCCTGGAAGAAAGATAGCCTCTTTAATGAATGGTGCTTGTAAAACTGGCTTTCCACGTGTTCAAGACTAAAACTATACCCACGTTTATTACCATGCCTTAAAGTAAAAATGCATCAAAGATCTAAATATTAAAACAAAAACACTGAATCTACTGGAAGAGAAAGTAGGTAGAAATTTTGAAGACATAGATATAGCCAGAGACTTTCCCAAACTGGATGGGAAATACTCAAAAGAATCATCTACTGGAATCTCATCTTATTAAAAAGCTTTTGCACATCAAAAGAAATCACCAACAGTGTGAAAAGACAACCCATACAGTGGGAAAAAATTTTAGCCATAAGACAAAGGTCCGTAAGACAAAGGACTTCTATCTAGAACATACAAAGAATTGAAAAACATTGGTCCCCCCAATTTAAAGACTCAATCCAAAAAATGGACATCTGAGATGAAATGCATTTCTCAGGTGAAGAAATACAGATAGGAAATATATGAAAAAATGTTTAACATAATTGGTCATTCAAGAGATGCAAGCTAAAACAACACTGAGATTCTATCTAACCCCAGAAAGAATGTCTATCATCAGGAAATCAACTAATAACAAATGCTGAAGGGGTTGTGGGGGAAAAGGAACCCTTCTGCACTGTTGGTAGGAGTGAAAACTGGTGCAACCACTGCAGAAACTAGTGTGGAGATTCCTCAAAAAACTAGGATTAGAGGTCTCATTGGACCCAGGTATTCCCCTTCATGGTATTTTCCTAAAAAAATAAAAAACATCACACCAAAGTAATATATGTGTGTCCATGTTCACAGCAGCACAATTTTTAATACCTAAATCTTGGAAAAAAACCAAATACCCATCAACATAGGAATGGATAAAAAAGATATGATTTTTTTATACAGTGGAATACTATTCAGCCATAAAGAAGGATAAACTTGAGACTTTTATAGGTAAATGGATGCAATTTGAGACCATACTCATAAGTGAAATAATTTAGTCTCTCATGTGTAGACATCATATTGCCTTCCTAGTGTAAGAAGCTGAAAGAGTAAATAAGATCCAAAATGTACAATAGACATTGTGAAATAGTAAGAAACTATTCCAAATGAAAAAGAAACTCATATGGGGGAAAGGAGAAAAGAAAGAAAGAAAGAAAAAGGAAATATATATATATACAAGATAGTTAAAATAGCTATACTACTAATTTCTATTAGTTCTTTGAAAAGAAAGGTTTGTACTTATATTGTTTGATCAACTTTTCATTCCTATATTTTGTAATCTGAGCAACCACTTTGAAGATAATAATAAGCATTGTACTAACAATTGTTACTCTCTTGCTACTTTGTTTTGAAATTTTTTGTCATTATTTTTATTGTTTTTTCTCTTTCAGATACAAAGGAAAAATAAAACAACTACAACTAAATGATTATCCTGACACCACATACCAGAACTTATGGGATACAATGAAAGCAGTCCTAAGAGGGAAATTTATTGTGGTGAATTCACACCTCAGTCAAACCGAATGAATTCAAATAAACAACTTAATGTGGAACCTCAAAATTCTGGAAAAGGAAGAACAAATCAAATCCATAACTCATATTAGGGAGGAAATTATAAAGACTGGCGCAGAAATTAATGCAACTGAGACAAAGAAAATAACACAAAAAAGAAATGAATTATAGAGTTGGTTCTTTGAAAGATTAAATAAAATTGATAAACTCTAAGCCAACCTTACCAAAAGAGGAAAAAAAAGACTCAAATTCATGCAATTTGGAAAGAAAAGGTGAAGTCACAATGGATCCTGTGGAAATCCAAAAAATCATCAATACCTCTTTCAAGAATCTGTACTCTAATAAGATGGAAAACAGAAAAAATGGACAGATTAACAAATACACATGAGTTGACAGAACTGAAGCAAGAAGATATAAAACTTCAAAATAACCCAATAACATTCAGTGAAATTAAAAATGTAATTAAAAACTTACCTACAAAGAAAAGCTCAGATTCTGATGATAAGGTAATAGAGACCCCATTTTTTTTTTTTGTAACTCCATTTGAGAAGTCAAACTTCAGATGAACCCAATTCTCCACTACCTCCCTTATAGCTAACAAAAGGAGAACAGAGCTATAAAATGAGAAACAAATCCTTAAAACAAATTGTAGGTAAGCTAAAATTTAACCATACTAACAAACCCCTAGGAAATGTAAACCTGGTGACCTCGATGTGTCATTTTTGTAAAATTCCTAAATGAGGTAATGTGGTTACCATGGTTACTTATAAAAGTATAAAAACCCAGTACAAAGTTCTCTGGTTGCTGACATCTTGTTTTCCCAATTCTTGGTCAGTGGTGTCACTCACGTGCTTCAATAAAGCTTTATTTGTTCCCACATTTTTGCCTTCTCATGAGTACCTATCTCATTGAATCTCTCCATAACAGTTGGAGGCCCTGGCAGTGGGTTTAGCCTCATGAGAAGGACCCTCATTTGAGAAGGCCCTGAGCCTCCTAGCCTCGTCAGTTGCTCTCTGGGTACAGGGCTCCCCCGCTGATTTTAGCTGGCCACCTGGAGGATGACTGTGAGGCGGGACACGCCAGGGCTGTGAAATGGGACAACTAAGCTCTGCTGTCAGACCTAAGTAGGTTTAAAATTGGAATTGTCTTTGGGCTTGTCCAGAAACTGGTTGTTCTTTCCAGACTGACGATTTGATGGGCCTGGGCTCCCAGGCGTGGCAGCTGTGTGGTCTCAGTGTAGCTGAGAATTTATGCAGAGCTTTGTCTCTGAATTTGGCCAGAGTTTGTCTCTGAGTTTGATTTGGATTTGGTCGGTTCTAAACTCTAATTTTTTTTTTCCTAATTGATGTTCAGGAGCAGTAAATAATCCTGGGACAATTTTTGTTTGTGTATATGTTTTGTGTTTTCCAAAATGCACCCAAAATTTCAAGTTGATGTAGCTTTGGGCTTTTGTTTGGATTGTTGACTGAATGGGGGAAGAAAGACCTGCCAAGGTCAACTGTTCTCTCTTTGTTCTAAATTGAGCTGTCATGGGCTCAGCAGACAGTAAGCCCACTATTCTGGTTTATGATTGATTGAGAATTTTGACAAATTTAAAGGTGATGTGTGTTTGTGGATATTCAGATTAAGTTCTGGTAATTAAGCAAAGGTCCCCTAAGCAGAAAACCCCTGTTTTGTCCTCGACACCTGAAAAAGATGATCCTCCCTTTTGTCTCCCAACTCAGCCTCTGCCCTATCCTGATCCTCCTACTGAGCCATCATACACACACCCTTGCTTCCCTCAGCAGCAGATTCCTCTTCATTGCGGCAGCAGAGCAAGGGGTGCCACTGTGGCACTGACCCTGTGGCTTTCCATTCTTCTCAGTGCTGCAGGCAGCCTTCCCCCTAGCCTATAACAGATTCAGATGAGGAAGTCTCCTCCTCAGGTCCGGTCCTGGTCTTGCCTCTCTGGCAGGCTGCTGTGATGAGGCCAGGAGGAAACCCTCAATCTACAATTCATGAACTGAAAATCCCCCTTTTCAGAGGAGACTTGGTTTTCTCTTACTTTGCTGGAATCAGTGTTTAAGACTCACTGCCCCACCTGGGATGATTGTCAACAGATAATGTCAACTTTGTTTCCTTCAAGGGAGGGAAAGGATTTTAAAGGTGGCTAAGAAACAAATGAGATTAAATATGGGAAAAACCACACTTATCAAAGAAACTCCAACTGGGATTACAACACTGAAGAGGGCATAACGCTTTTAAAACATCATTGGGCTTTGAGGCAAGGATTTCTTCTTATGCCTTATTGCCCCACAAACCTATATAAGGTGGCAGAAGTGTTGGCCCCCAATATCTGCTACAAGCTGCAGAAATTGGAAGATATTGCAGGTATGAACTTGTCCCAGCTGGTAGAGATGGCCCAAAAATTATTTCACAACAGAGAAGATTCAGAATGGAGATTTAAGCAGGAAAAGAGAAAGATAATAGTGGCAGCTTACAAGAAGGAGGCCCAGTCAAGAGCTATGAAAAGAGACAAACAGGGAGGAGATCATTGCACTCCCCTAGATCCAGACCAGTGTGCCTATTGCAAGGAAAAGGGACATTACAAACAGGAATGTCCAAAGCTGCTAGAAAAGGAGAAAAGAGAAAAGGAAAGTGTCTGTAATGGAATCAGAGAAAGATTCAGATTATGGGGTCATGGGTCTCTGTCTCTTGGCCCCAAAAAACCCATGTGAACTGCCAATATAGGGGGAAAAACTGTTAGCTTTTTAATAGAAACTGACATATATGTATAGGAAGTTACTCAGCCAGTAGCCCCACTCCTCGGTCAAAAGAAATTATTATGATTCCATTTAGTTAAAATTTTTTTGAGTGCACTCTGATTTTATAATCAAATTGTCTTGTGTGTTTTTTGGTTGTTTGTCTCTTTGTCCAATCTGTAAACAGCTGTTTTATTTGAGCTCAACAAATTTTTCTTCTTTTTGTAGTTTTTTTTATTTTTGAAGCAATTGTCTAAAATTTAATTTGGCTTATACATAACATCATCTAAATTAAAAATATACTTCCACCAAAAGTTGTCAGCTGGTCAAAATGATGTTAAAATTGGTTTTATAAATGTAATGTTTATTGTTATTTGTATATTATGATTTGAGAGTCTCTCATCATTCAAATTTAATGTACTAAGTATTGAGATCATATTTTCATGGATTATCAAAAATTTATTAAAATAATTAAACAGAAATCTCTTAGGGTGGGGAGAGATTATTAGACAGGACTATGATTGATGAATAAAAGCAGCTGCCTAGAATAACATTAACCAGCTTTTGTTCATTAATAAGGAGCCCTGATAATCTCCATAACCTTATGGGAGACACTCCAATAAATATTGTTCAAAATATACTACCATGTTATACTTACATTGGTCATTGTCAAAAGGTTAAGTTTTCAAAAATAATGACAGTTCATTATTGTTAATTTCATGGTATATTAAATGTATTCATGCCTTCCAGATGTACAGTGTTCTAAAATGTAAAACTGAGACTGTTTATAGTGATAGCCATTTTCTTTTGGATTGAGACATTTGCCTTTCTGTTATGCTCCAGATATTTGTGATAAGAGGTTCACATCAAGTCAACATGAGGTCATCAGTAAAATGATAATTGATAATGGAAACCATCTGAATTATTGTTAGCACTAATTTAAGATGAAACATGATAACCTAGAAGGATAGGCGTCTGGTCTTTTCAAAGTACCAAAGCTTTCTTTCATAAGTAATTTTAGAGATAATTCACTACTAACTTTGATTTTCCTTTATGTCTTTATTACTCTATAGTTATATTTAATTTTCATAATACCTTGCGTTTTTTACTTCTTTTGAAGTGCTTTCATCTTTTATGTTGGTAGGCCTAAATATTCTCTCTTATTTTTGTTTGTTATGGTTGAAACATTGTGTCAACTTGGGGAGTCTAGAGGTTTGGCTGAGTGACTCAGCAGGAAGCCAGGGTGCTTACTTTGTATACATCCTGAGCCTGTGGAAGAGGAGGGCATGGAGATTATGTGAGAGCTACATGCCCCTTAGGTGGGGGTAGCCTGTTTACAAAGTAAGGCAGGGAAGAAGAAGCTGCTTGCCGCCATTCCTCCGGGTTTGCTCTGGCTGTTTGCTGTTCGGCTGCCATTCCTCCCTTTGCTCTTGTTGCATTGCTATCTTCTGCCTCAGAGCCAACCAAGTATGGACTGAAACCTCCACAAACTGTAAGCTAAATAAACCTTTCCTTCCTTCATTTTGGGCATTGGGTATTTTGTCTCAGCAATGAGAGAAAAGTAACCAAGACATTGTTTCATGTATATATGATTTTAAGACTTTTTGAACTACCTTTTGTAATTTGATAACTCCTATTTGTCAGTATATTAAAATAATATTACTATTGCAATAGTTAATATACACAGTGTTTATTAGGAGTGTGGCTCTGTTTAGATAAGCTTCTTACAATGGTAGAATTCTTTAGAAACTCAAGTTATATAGATCCTGTTTGGCTACATACAAGTTTGGCATTGTATCATTTCATTTATTACCAGAATTAATTTGTCTATTTTGCTAGCCATTGACCTAATATCTTCATGTTTTTCTTTAGGTAAGTTGTACATGGACACGTGACATTTGGGCTTTCTTAGTGCCAAACTTTTGTGGTATGACACAAATAATTTTATTTACTTTATCTATGCCTCTTATGTTTATCTGTAGAAATGATGTATTTCTGATACTTTTCTGATACTTCCTAGTGTATCTTTTCTTTCTGAGAACTTAACTAATCACATACTCAGAAGCACTTACATATATAGAAGTGTGATCAGGCATCATATTAGGAATTTAAAATTATGAAACATCGCTACTTAAAAGGAACGCATACTGTGTCTAGAAAAAAATCAACCAGTTATATAAACTGATAAAGTTAAAGCAGCCCAGACAATGTTACAAATTTCTTCAATGACATAAAGACAACAAATTAGGTAAAAGCTTCTTATGTATTAGTTAAGGATAATTGACCAAAAGACTATTCTATTCCAAAATGGAGATTTAAATGTTTTATAAAAATGTCATCATGGCTGTTATGTTATAATACTGTGCTTAAATTTTCTCTTTAAAATTATATAATTGCTGTCTATTAACATTCTACAGGGGTTCATCTACTAGAACATTCATGCTTGGTAAGAAGTGACAGTTCTCTAGCTATACTTTAAATTTCAAGGAGCTTCTGGATGTTCAGCAACTGAGATTTGGAGACCAAAAATTAAAAAGGTAGATGGGCTACTGATAACCAATATGGCCCTTGCCCTCCAAAGAAAATGCCAGTTGCCTTGAAATACTCCTTTTCTTTTTGCTGGTTCACAAGCCTAGAACAAATGGGTATCACCCAGTCCCGGTGATAAATGGGTGATAAATGCCCTGGTTGTAACCCTTCACCCTACTATACCCAACCCCTATACCTTGTTTAGTCTACTCCCACCTGCCTGGACTTGATATACTGTGTTAAATTTGAAAGGTGTTCTTTTCTGTATTCCTTTGTCTGTTGCATCCCAGGAATTGTTCACTTTTGAGTGAGAGGATCCAGAGGGGGGAATGAAAATGTACTTTACTAAGGGGACCTTAAGGTCCTCAACCCTGCCTCCCTTTTACTAATATCATTATCAGTACCTGAGCATGACTATGTGAAAACAATCAAGGCAGTCTACTCAACCGGACCAAACCTACAGGACATGTCCTCAAGAGCCCTGACCTGTCCCTGTTTTCAGATGGCAATAATGTGGCCATCAATGGGATTCTGAGGGCGGGGGCAATGATTGTCACCCTTGAGCCAACTGTCCAGTCCAAGGTTTTGTCTCCTGGAATGTGGGTGCAAAAGGCTGAACTGGTGGCCCTTACTTGGGCCTTGGAGATAGGAAAAGGCCATTCTCGACTCTTGGTCAGTGGTGTAAGTCACATGCTTCAATAAAGCTTTGTTTGTTCCCACATTTTTGGCGTCTCATGAGTACCTATCTTGCTGAATCTCACCTTGACACTGATAGAATCACTGTTGAATTCTATAAGAAATTTAGAGAACATTTAATGACACTAATGCTAAAACTCTTTAATGAAATTGAAATGGAAGCAATACTCCCAAAATCATTCTTGGAAGCAAGTATTATCATGATACCAAAACCAGAGAAGGACCTAACCAAAAAAAGAAAATGACAGCCAATTTCCCTAATGAACATAGGTGCAAAAATCGTCAATAAGGCAAACAGAATACAACAAATCATCAAGAAGATTATACACCATAACCAAGCAGGACTCATCCCAGGGATGCACAGATGGTTCAATATATGTAAATTAATAAGTATAATATACCATTTCAACTGAGGCAAAGACAAAAATCACATTATTATTTCAATAGATACAGAAAAATACGTTTGACAAAGTCCAACACCACAGAAAACTGGAATAGATGTTCTTCACCTCAGTCTGATAAAAGCGTCTATGACAAACCAAGAGCCAACATCATACTAAATGGTCAAAACCTGAAAGTTTTCACTCTAAAATCAGATGTCCTTTGTCACCACTCCTATTCAAAATAGTTCTGGAAACATTATCTAGAGCAATTAGACAAGATAAAGAAATAATAGGAATTACGATAGGAAAAGAAAAGGTTAAAATATCATTATTGGGGCTGGGGATTTAGCTCAGCGGCAAAGCGCCTGCCTGGCAAGCGCAAGGTCGTGAGTTCGGTTCCCGGTACCGGAGAAAAACCAAAAAAAAAAAAATATCATTATTTGCAGATGACATGATCCTCTACATAGAAGACCCCCCAAAATAGGAAGAAAGTGTTCAAAAGGAAAGAGGAATTAGGGAGGGGAAGTGGGAAAGGAAAAGGATAAGAAAGGATAAAGTGGAAACAAAATTTTGTAAATAGGGTAGGAAAGAGGTTGAAGGGAGGGAAGGAGATTAGGGGAAAAAAGAGGAATCAAAATATATCATACACAGGTACAAATTCCAGAAGATGAACAAGATCATTATGTATATCTAAAGTGTACCAATATAATTAATCACATAAAAAAGAGATTAGGTATAAATAAAATAAAATATTGATACAAGTAGACTGTGGTAAATTATGTACCATGTATAATGAGAACAATCAGTAAAAATCTACAGGAAATATATTCAAAGCCTATGTAGATAAATAAAAATAGAATTTTTAAAGAAAAAGGGTCTCACTATATTGCCCATGTGGATATGTACTCCTGGACTCAAGCAATCCTCCTGCATTAACTTGCCAAGTAGACGGCACTATAGCCATACATGTCTAGCCAAAATAAAATCCTTTAAAAGGTTCAGGCAACACTCAGTAAGGCAGGAAATATTGAAGAGGATGAACAGAAAACAGAGAGAACAAACAAAACAAAAGAAATGGCAAACTTCACCCTTAACTTCTGAATGCTTACATTAAACGTAATGACTGAAATAGATCAATTAAAAAGACAAACTGACAAAGCAGTTAAAGACAACATGGCCCAAACACACTATTTACAGAAAACCTACTTCAAATATAATGACACAGGTAAGTTGAAAATAAAAGGATATAAAAAGATATACCTTGCAAATACAATAAATAAAATAGCCTTCAGAACAAAGAAAACTACCAGAGACAGAAACACATTACATAATTATAAAAATTGTCAATTCCCTAGAAGACACAGGAAAACTAAGTATGTTGTACCAATCAACAGAGCGGCAAAATACATAAAACAAAATAGATAGACATTAATATCACTCTCAACAATTGAAAGAATTACTAAACAAAAATGAGTAATGATATAAAAATGAGCACACAAACATCAACCAATAGTATCTAATATTTACAGAATATCTCACCTGCCAACAGATAAACATTCTTTTCAAGAGCATAGCTAAACTTCATGAAGAAAAATTATCCCCTGTGACATAAAGTAAGACTGAACAAAGGTGAAATAACTACAAACGTGTTCACTAAGTACAGACAAATCAATAAGAAAAAGGCAATATGAAAATCTCTAAACATTTGGAAATTAACCACACACATGAATATACCATGAATAATGAAGAAGTCTCAAGAGAAATTTAAAAACTATGTATAAATGAATGAAAATGTTACATATCAAAATGTGTGTGATGCAACTAAAATCAGTGCAAGGAGAGGAATTTATAAAACAACATACATCAGAACAGAGAAAAACTCTCAAGCAAATAATCTGAGCATCCACTTCACCTCAAGAAAACATAAAGGAAAATTATCCTCAATGCAAATAGAAGGAAGGAAATAATGCTAAACAATGAAATTGAAAAAAACTATTCAGAATATTAATGTCACTGGGAAGTTCACTCCCAACAAAGTGAGGAGCCAGCCCCTCACTTCTTTGGTCCTTGTTTCTTTGTGCCCTTGATGAAAGAATTCAGTTAAGACTTGCAGGCCATGCAGAATTATAATTTATCATAAAGTAGATGTAGTTGTACCTTCAAGTAAAAAAGCAGGCCATGCCATAAAGGTATTTGCACTGAGTGTGAGTATGGATACCTTGTTTTGCAAAACAAGGTTCTCTGGACTCAGGGAAGTATGGGGATTATAAGGCTTATCATCACTTTACCTAGAAGTTACTTTGGAATTATAAAAAAAATATTCCTACTCTATTTAGTTGGCCAGTGTTTCCTCGGGGATTTTAATTATTTGAGGAACTTACCAAAGACATTTAAAAAATATATGTTCTTAATTTAAACCAGGTCTCAGTCCAATGCAGGAGGTTATTTAAAGAACATTTCATTTTTTATATCATTGGGTTGTAGGCTCCAGCCATGAACTCAGTACACCTTGTTCTGGAGTTAGCTGGCCTGATAGTTATATATCAGACAAAATGTGCACAATGTATAACTGTCACTGGACAAGTTCTAAGAAAATTCCAATGAAGATAAAGAATCTAGACCCAACATACCTGTACAATTAAGCTACAGGTTTTATTAGGCAAAGATTTAAATTTAAAAGTACACACTCAAATACATAGAGTGAAGGCTCTCAAAAGAGAGAGAGGAGCCTTACGTTATGGAACTGGGCGTATTTAAGTGGCATTTGGGATATCTTCAAAACGGGTGATGAAGGATATGTACTCCTACTCTCAAGGCCCATATGGTGAGTAATGTTAGAATGCAAACCATTTACATGTGTTTAAAGCTGAAATACACTGCCCACAAATATTGCTGTTTTCTTAAAGGTGGTCTGTAGGAGGAAGTACAATTTGCAGGTGAAAAAAGTGGCCTATTCACAGATGAAAAGTTAAACGGTAATTGCCAGGGCTTATGGTGTCATGGAAAAGGTGTAAAAAATGTGTTAAAAGTCCCTGACTAGCTTTTGTGTCCTGAAGCTATAGTTTTTTTTAAAGGACAATTTTTAAAATATGATTTTCCTTGTCTCCTTTCTCTCTTTATTTCTTTTACCCTACCTCATAAATTTAAAATGTCCTTTGGGTCTGAGACATAACAAATGATTATAAATGTATTATACATTGAAGTCTTTCTTTACTTAACTGTCATCACATATTACTTTGGACCCTTCTTTGTCCCTCTGCCCTGATGACTAACTACCTGCTTAACATTATTAAAACGAAAAAGAAAGGTGGGTCTTTTTAAAAAATCAGTAAAACTAATAAACCTCTAGAAGGACTGGCAAAAAACAAAGTTTACCAGTAGTAGGAATAGAAGAAAATAAGGGAATACTGTGAAGAACTCTACACAGATTTCATAATTTACATGAAACAGATCAGCTTCTTAAAAAACACAATTTACCACAATGCATCCAAGGCAAGAGATTAAGATGTGGGCAACTGGCTTAGAAAGTGGACATCCTCTGTCAATCACAGAGTTTCAGGCACATTCACAGAAAAATTGCCAAAGCCCTGAACCTGGAACCAATTAGAGAGTGGTATCTTCAGTTCTTCTCACAAGAACTTAAGCAGGTTTTTGATAAGATGGTCTAAACCTGATATCAACCTGAGGAGTCAAAGATACAAAAGGCAGTTGCTATCCAGCTGCAGACTACTCTTTCAGTGGCCTACCCTGTGCTTTGCAGGGTGTATTTCTTTTTTTTTTAACCTTTATTTGACCTGCACTCAGTCTGAAGAACATGTTTCTTTTCTTTTCATACTTTTAATAAATGTAAAAACTCACTACCTTTTACATTTTTGTTGACCAATTCTTTGTTCAGGAAGAAAATATTGCAGGTAGCTAAGTTATACAGAAATTAATAAGTAATCAAACAGATATGGGCCCTTGAGGAAGTCAGTGCAGAAGATGGGAATACATTAGAACTATGGCTGGAGGCACATCTGGGGGAAGGCAAGACCTCAGGATAAAGTCCCTGTATCAGACACTTCAGTGGGGAACCAAAACATCTGGACCCACCCCTTCACAAAATTATTCCCATTTTAGAGGTCATAGATATGCTGAAGTTAATGATGCTAACCATATGACCTTGCTATGGGCCTCACTTCCTTACTAGATCAGTACTAGCTAAGTGACTACACTTGTAATCTTATTAGTAGATTATAGTTTGATCCACATTGTACCCACATTGTGACTTTGCTGTATAAATTACTCCTGATAAAGGGCCTCAGTGGCAACCCACAGGGGACCACTCCTGTCACTCAGGAGCTATTTCTCAATAAAACTTTCCTACTCTTAAATTACATTGTCCTTTGGAATTCATTCTTCAGTTTCGGGGCACATAAATGCAGCACATTTCACATCTAGTAGGTTGGGAGCTATAGTTCTTCTATATCAAAAGAACCTAGAAAGTACCTCTAGAAGAGTCCCCAGCACCTAAGAACCTGGTAACAACCCATTACAAAACAGATAAATTGAACAGCTCTACAGATATGAGGAAATTAAACACATTGTTTAAAAGCTCCTTAAAGAAAACTTTCCAGGCCTAGATGGTTTCACTAAAGAATTCTGCCAAACATTTAAATTAACACCAACTTTACAAATCTCTCCTACAAAGGAAGGAATTCTAATTGAGTTTTATAAGGCTAGTATAGCCCTGAGACCAAAATTACACAAAACTGTCACCACACTGCGACTGAAGAGATGCTTGAAGCTAAGATGGGGAACTTACTCTACCAAACGTAGAATTCTTAGAGGTTTGCTAACTGTTATAATGGAAAAAGAATTTTTAGGATGCTTCTGTATGAGGAACAGGCTGAGTTTATTAGGCAGAAATTTTAGTATGCAAGTGTGGAGTGCAGATTCTCAGAGAAATGAGATATATTACAGTTTGAAACTGGGAATATTTATGTATTTTTGGCCATGGGAATCTGTGAAATTTGTCAAACTAGCTCAGCTTTAGTTTGGTGGGTGGGAAGGATGGCCCATTCACAATAAGATAGTAGTCTATTCATAGGCGAAAGACTAATCGACAGGTGAGAAGTGAATCCATTGACAGATGAAAATGCAAATGTAGGTTCATTTGCAGGTAAAAGGAAATTTCCTAGGCTTGGAGAATAGGAGGGGGAAGTTTAAACTGAACTTGTGTCCCAAACTGCAGTTTTTAATTTTAAAATTTTAATTTTCCTGGTCTCTATTTTGCCTAGCTTTTCTATCCTACCTCAAAACCAGTACAAAAAGAAAACTACTTACCAATATACATTAGACTGATAGATACAAAAATCCTAAACAAAATATTAGCAAATAGAATGCATCAAGGTATAAAAAATATACATCACAACTAAGTGGGGTTCATTCCAGGAATACAATGCTATATCAATATTTGAAAAAATCAATATAGTCCACCTATGAACAAGCTTAAAGCTATAAACCACATGATCATACTGAGGTTAGAAATTAGGGCACATATGCAAACTACAGAATCCAGGATGACTCTGCGGTTCCTGAGCACTGTACATGGACCTATTTAGAGAAATGTTATTTTCAAAGCTTCATTTACAAGTGGTGCAAAACCAAGTGAGTCTTTCAATGGGACACTTTAAGTACGTCACTAGGCCAACTGAATTTTTGATAGGGAAACCATCCCAATACCTTATTTTCATGAGGGAGAAGCAAAATCAAGATACAAATGACCCTTTATTTGCATGACGGAGAAGCCAATTCAGATATAAGACCCCTTCCCATATCCTCACCACCACTGTGAGTCTGTTTACCACCCCACTCTCACTCTGCACAGTTTACTTCTTTTTCACCTTCAGTAAATGTACCTCCCTCCTACCTTTTCTGTGTGTCATTCAATTCTCCATTCAGAGCACCAAGAACCTGCAAAGAATTACCATGGGACCCACCATCTAGTAACACTGTGTTCATGAACCCAACCAGAAAGTAAGACCTCTTTGGGGGAAAATTATTTTTTTCTTTTTCTCTCTTCACTTTTCTGGATTTTTTTGTGGGTGGGGGGTGGTTTTTTGTTTTTGTTTGTTTATTTGTCTTTTGGTCTGGTCATTCTTTGTGGGAATGAGTTAGACAGTTAAAAGCCACTAGGACATCTGCTACTAACCCAGTTTAGATCAGACCAGTTTTGGCTTCACAATGTACAAGAAAATTTCAGCATGCCATGCAGTTTCCATGTGTGTGTGATCTAAAGTTTAATGTGCCTCTCTTTGCTCCCAGATTCTTGTACTTTCCCATAATTTATTCGGCTTTCTCATTCTTTCTTGGGGCGGGAGGAGGTATTTATGAGTAACTTGGTCTCCTGTTTAAGTAGCCACCTACCCTAGCCTGCCCTATTTTGTGCACATCCTAATCAAATTTTCATTTGGACTCTTCCCTTAGATGACCTTTTATCTCTATCTATCCTTTATTTGTCACTTGCTTCATGTCCTCATTTTCTGAAACTTCAGGGAACCATTCAGCTCACCTTTTTTGCCATGTTTTCTCTGTCCTCATGGACAGCAAGAAATCTCACCATTATAGAGGAAAGCTACTTCCCCACTTTCAGGGAATGGATGAGCATACTCTATTCTTGCCTTTTAAAGCTGGGGAGATCTCCTCCATATTTCTTGTAAAATAAATTCAGATAATTGATTTTGAAGTGTGCTGAGAGCCTGAGTGGAACAAAGGGAACAGTGAAGATTGACCCAAGTGGCTGTGAGTATGGAGAAGCAGAACAAGAGTATTTTAGTCAATATATAACAGAACCAGCTTTTGTACTTAGAACTTTCCAAGATCATTTTAAATGTTAAAGAATATACACTTCTACCTTACAAAATAATTACTGAAGTCTTTTATGATGAGGATAAGTGGGAAGGATATTGTTTTTCAAGTAGTTAGATGGAGCCAATAGAGGGCTCCACCCGAGTTTTAAGGAGCCATAGTGGGCCACAGATTATGGAGAGGTCTAAGGGGAAAAAGGAGTTGGTGCTTTTAGCTTCACTAGAGATATCTTGTAGTGAAATTTGAGCTTCATAGGAGATGCCCCATAACTCAGTGGGTCTCCATCCTTCTGTAGTGACACTTCAGGTCTCCAAACCTTGTCTCTCTCTCTCTCTCTCTCTCTCTCTCTCTCTCTCTTCCCATAGGCCCCATGTAGAAGAGTGGGAAACACTTGCATATCCCACTGACCTCACCATTAGACTATATCCTTCAAAACTGAAAACAATTTGACCCAGACAATCCAAGAAAAAGCAACTCATCTTCTATTGCAATACTATTTGGCTCCAGTAGGAACTAGGAAAAAGCGGGAGTTGGGCACAGAATGCTTATCTAAATTACAGTGCTGTTCTTCAGTTAGATCTTTTCAGCAAAAGACAAGGAAAGTGATCTGAAATCTCTTGTGTTTAGGGTTTTATGGCACTTTATAAGAAATCATTTCCCCTTCAAAGGCTCAAGAGATATAGTACATGAAATGGTCCCTCAAGAGCAGATTGATATCATGGATCATCCCCTTCTCATATCCTCACCTGTCTCTAGGGGAGATATGGGTCTCCTCTTCTTGTTTAATAAAGGAAACCACACTAGGACTGCTCAACCTCCTCTTTATAATCTTTAGGCCTAAAAATCAATTGCACCCTCACCAAGTGACAGAAACTCCATCATTGTCTAGTCTTTGGAAAGACCCAGTATGCCCCAACCCCTTCTCTGTGATCCTTATATATCTTTAAACCCCACAGGACATAATCAGAGTGGAGTTTCATACACTTCCAACTCATAGCTCTGCCCCTAAGAAAGGTCCTAGGAGTAGGATTTAAGGAACCTAGAGTTCTTACAGAGGACCATCCCACAGTACACATACGATAATCTAATACACAGCCTATCTTGGGAGCTATCCAACCACAATCCTATCCAAACTCTCAATTTATAGCTAAAAAGAATATGAATTCTCAAAGGAAAAGGCTCAGATATTCTTCCAAAACTCCAATACTTGGGATACATTATTATACCTGCATACATTATTATCCATAGGGATCAGATCCAGGCTATCCCTGATTGCCACCAAGCAACAGCTTTGCTCCTTCAGGGAAATGGCTGGTTTCTGCCAAATCTGGATACTTAATTTTAGACTAATGGCAAAGCCTCTATATAAAAGTGCCAAAGGTCCTGATTCTGAGCCCGTAGAATGGACAGAAGTTACTTACACTGCTTTTTAAGGAATACAGCATGCCTTCACTCAGACTCCAGCACTAGGAATAACTACCTTTTAAAAAAAAAAAAAAAAAAAACCTTCTTCCTGTCTGTATCAGAAGAGAGAGGCATTGTTTTTGGTGTCTTGATATAAAAGCTGGGACAGGAACTATGCCTAGTGACATACTTTTCAAAAAGGGTAGACAGAGTGGCTGCTTGGTGGCCACCCTCCCTGTGAGAAATAGTAACTACAGTTACGCTAACAAAAGAAGCCACAAAACTAACTTTAACACAAAAACTACAAGTCCAAACTCCCCATCTGGCTAGGCCTATTCTTGAGACCAAAGGTTACTTATGCATTACAGAAAGATAGCTTACCAAGTATTATCTCTTACTTCTAAGTAATCCTGAGGTTGCCATAAAGATTTACACTACATTTAATCTTGCTTACTGATGCTTATACACTCAGAATATAACCACTCTTGTAAACAGGTGATTTCCCAGACTTCTGTAAGCAGGCAGGACATCAGTGACCTGGCCCTCCAAGACTGTGAAGAGGTATAGTTAACTGATGGAAGTAGCTTTCTCCAATATTAGGACATTGCAAACTAGTCATGCGCTTGTCAGTCTACACGAAGTCATTGAGCCCAAATACCTTCCCCCAGTGACCTCTGCTAAGAAAATAATCAGAGCTCATAGACCTTACTCAGGCACTGGTATAAGGAAAAGGCAAGAAGCTAAATTTACCAGATTTCAAATGTGCCTTTCTGGCGCTGCTGCCCAGACAGCAATCTGAAAAGAGAAGGACTTGTTAACTAATAAAAGTCATCTATAAAGCCCAAGCAGCAAATTCTATTAATTGGTGGAGCCAGGGGTGGAGAAATGACACTGGAACAAAGCCAGAGCAAGCATTCTCCCACAAATCCCCAAATGCTGCTAAGCTTCCACCTACTTCTCTTCAAATACTATTGAATTCTATGCAGAAGTGCTTTTTTCCTCTGAGCTCAAAATGCCATTGAATTTGCAGGCTGAAAAGATTCCCTCTGTGAAATTGAATTGGGCTGTGGGATCACTGGTGGTAAAGAAAACAACCCAAATTAATGCCTGTGGAGGTTCTTTCCTTCCAGCCCCTAGAATTCACTAAAATCCTGGGTCAGACTGAAACCTGGCAAGCATGAGAATTGTTTTGATTCAGGAGTGAAAGAGGCAGAGCAAGGCCAACAGTATGCCTTACAGAGGTGGGGGTGACTGCCTCCTGCCCGGCCGCAGGGGATGACTGAAGTTTGCCAGCCAGAGAAATGCTAGGCCAAACTGGGATATGACCTCAAGAAAGCTGAGAAAGGTGAACTAGATGGAGTAAACAGCAAAGCCTATGGCAGAATCTCAACCAGGAACTTGAGGTTGCTGCCTATCAGTGGAAGGAGCACTGGCGACCCACCAACATTCTGAGAGCACCAGAGGGCCCTCGCCGGCACAGTACCCTTTGCATGTTTTTTTGTTTTCATGTTTGTTTTCTTCTTTTTCTTGTTGGATGTCTTGGATATATGCCTGCATGGTTAAATTTTCTACAGTTGCTTATAAATATTTCATGTAGTTAAGTCACATAAAGCCCACTTCTAACGTTGCTTTCAAGTGTTATGTAACCTTACTTGACTGTTAGTTCAACAGTTGTACACAATCTCCCTATCCTCTCACTTTCCACTGAGTCTAATCATTTTCTTCGTTATTTTCTCTTTCATACCTTTTCCTATCTCTTTGCCTCTCCCCCCAGCATTTTTTCTTATATCTTTGTCTCTGTACCTATTCTTCTCTTTTACATATAAAATATTAAGATTAGTGTAAACACTGTAATACCTTAATGTCTCATATTGGTTCCCCCTCAAAAAGTGTTTCTAAAGGATTGTTTCATAGGATTTCTAAAATTGCCAGCCAAAGAAATGCTAGGCCTAACTGTTTCTGTTAGGTCATCAATTGCTTCCCATCTCCTTGTATCTGCTTTCCACAGCCATTTGAAGTCCTTCTCCCCATTTTCTCCCATCACTTCCCCTCTCACACGCTTACAAGTATCCCCGCACACTTCCCTTTTCTGTTGCATATGAAAACTATCTTGAAAGCTTAATACTGCCTCTCTTTCTATTTTAGAGTGTGTGTGAGAGGTATGTGTTTATGAACAACTGTATATGAGTGGTAAATATTGTTTGTGCTTCCAGTGTTTTACATTGACTTAAAAACAACAGAGATTCTATCTTACTGCAGAAAGAATGGCTGTCTTCAAGAAGTCAATAACAAACGCTGGCAAGGCTGCAGGATAAAGGGAACCCTTTTCCATTTTTGGCTGGAGTATAAATTGGTTCAAGCATTATGGAAATCAATATGGAGATTCCTCAAAAAACTAAAACTAGAGGTTCTATTTGACCCAGCTATTTCCCTTCTAGGTATCTTCCTGAAAGCATGAAAGTCGTTGTACCACAGCAATACATGAATATCTAGGTTTATAGCAGCACAATTCATAATAGTTGAATATTGCAACCAACTGGTATGTCCATCAGCAGATGAATGGATAAAGAAAATGAGACACTTATATGCAATGGAGAACTACTCTGCCATGAAGATGGATGAACTTGAGGCATTTTTAGGTAAATGGATGCTGTGTGACACTGTAATCTTAAGTGAAACTCAGACGCCCAAGTTTAAATATTGCATTGTTTCTCTCGTGTGAGAAACCTAGAGTATAAATAAGGAGCAAACTAGAGAACAAGTATTAGGAAATAGGAAGATCTTTTTCAAATGGGAATGAGAACAAGAGATGGGGAAGGCGAGGGAAGTCAGGGAAAAGGGACTTGAAAAAAGAATTGAAGGAGAAAGGGAAATAGAACTTTTGCAAATGGGGAGGTGGGGAAAGGTTTGGAGGAAGGGGAGGAGAAGTGGACAAAAAAAGAATTAAGATGTGTTATGTGTATGTACAAAGTTCCCATGATTTCTAATTTAAAAAAAGAATAAGAACGGCATCCCCTCCCTTGTTATGTCATAATAAAGATTAAATGAGTTAATATATATAAAATAATGAAACACTAGCAACCTGTAAATTTTATATAAACATTTTGTTAAAAAAATATAAAAACTATGATTCAAAGTTCATTTAGTATTTAGCTGTAATCACAGAATATAAAGAAAATATGAGTGTGGTTGCTAAGAACCAGGTCATTGCCATAGATATGACAGAACCTTGACAACCATTGTTAAGACATTGTCCCATTTTGAAGTGGACAGCTGGACTGCGTTAATCTGGCCAGAAGGCTAGATAGCTCAAGGAACCATCCTATTACTCTATATGTCCATGCAAAACACCACCCCCTGTGTCCACCCCTTCCTTTAGCGGCCTGACGCCCCCGAGGTCGCACCCATGAACCCTGTCTGCCACCATCGCCGGTATATGCTACGTGGCCCCTTACTTACTGGCGGTCCTCGGAGGCAACTCCTCCCCCAGCACCAAGGACAACAAGAAGATCCTGGACAGCGTGGGCATCGAGGCAGAAGATGACCGGCTTAATAAGGTCATCGGTGAGCCGAATGGGAAAAACACTGGAGATGTAATCGCCCAGAGGGTTGGCAAGCTTGCCAGTGTGCCGGCTAGTGGGGCTCTGGCCATCTCTGCTGCCCCTGGTTCTGCAGGTCCAGCTGCTGGTTCTGCCCCAGCTGCAGAGGAGAAGAAAGAAGAGAAGAAAGAGGAGGCTGAGGAGGCTGATGATGACATGGGATTTGGCCTGTTTGATTAAACTCCTTCCCCTCTGCAAATAAAGGCTTTTTATGTATCTAAAAAAATAATTAACTACCTCAAGGTAAGCAAAATATATTATCTTTATTTTATAGATAAGAGATCTACAAATGGTAGGCTTAAATTTTGGGGATTTCACTCCAGGATATCCAACAGAGGCACTAAAAATAAAATATAAAGTCATTAATCCCTAGTTCAACTGATTTCCCACTTGGTTATTCTACCTACCCTTCCTTCTAAAGGAACTACCTGTGTAATGCCAATTTGTTCCTTCTTGCTGGCACTGACAAATATACAGCCTGAGATCAAGCTAGGAATCTCTGCCGATGATCAAGAAACAGAGGTGAGGCTGTCAATGGCCTCATCTCAGAGAGAGATGGTTATCATGGAACCTAGACAATTAGGCTTTGGTGTTGCAAGCTCCAGATCTTATCATCTTTATGAGCAAAGCTGGAGTAGGTCAGGTTTTTATCAGAGGCTACATGTAAGGCTTTCTTTTTGTCTGGCATAAGGTAGAGCCATTCTCCAGGAGGTCCTTATACTAGTTGAATGATTTCTTAGAGAAGGAGGGAGCTGTACTCTAAGAATGTTTTGAAATATAAGTCTGTATTTGGGAACACCAATTCTATAAAACAGTGAGTAGCTGGATGACTACAGAGCACTCCTGAATTACTCAGTAATAAGCACATACATAAACTGCCCTTTACATAGCTAAGTGTAGCATATCTAAGTATCAAGTAATTTCCTAACTCAATGAGGTCTTCCTCCAACACTGGAGTCGGACACAACCACTAGGGAAATGCAAATAAAAATCACAATGAAATATACCTTTTCACAGGCACAAAGATAGCAATAAGAAAAAAGACAACAATACTCATAAGTATTGGTGAAGATGTGGAGAAACTGGAACTCTCTTGTATTGCTGGTGGGACTATAAAATGTACCTACTTTACACAAAGTCTGGCAGTTGTCCAAAAGATTAAACACAGAAATTACAATCTTTGGTGTATACTCAAGAAAAATGAAATGTGTTCACACAGACACTTATATACAAGTGTTTATAGCAGTATTATTTACAACACCCAAAAAGTGAAAACAACCGAAATGTCCATCTGTTGATTAGTGGATAAATAAAATATGGTATATTCATACAATAGAATATTTTTCAGCCAGAAAAAGACATGCAGTACTGACATATGCTACATGAACAAGCCTTGACACAATTGCCTAACTTACCCTTTTCACTTAGGCATCCCTTCCAAATCTGGCTGCACAATGAAATCAACCAGATAACTTGCACAGCTCCCTGAGCATCTTTGAAAAGGACACCTGGATTGATGTTTAAAATCCACTGGACTAAGTGATCGCCAAGGTCCCTTATACTCTTTGAATTAAATTATAGAAAATTTAGGATAAAGACACATGAATAACCATGTCTTTGAAGCAGAGGCATAAAGGAGAACCAAGTTTAATGGACAGTTGTTACTTAGAATAGTTTCCCCAGTAGGTTCTCCTTTAAACTCTCTGACTGTTTCAGCTCAAAGGCATAATCCCACCCATTTCCCAGGGTTGAATAAAGGTATTCCTAACAGGGACAAACTATAGCTGAAGGGATAGGCCACACCTGATTGTGCCTGTGTGGGTTGCTTTAATAACAAGTCACCCTATTTTGTAGGAAGTTACATATTAGCACAAAACCTGTCACTGCAGCTCAAGATAACAAAACTCCCTCTCTCTCTCTCTCTCTCTCTTTCTCTCTCTCTCTCTCTCTCTCTCTCTGTCATTTATAGAAAAGGTTGAATTAAATTAATTAATGGATTCTACTAGTTCCAGGCTTTCTATTTAACAGCACCTGTTTTTCAGCTGGTGTGGGTTCAGTGTTAATAACGGTCTGATTTCTCATTTATTTACTTTTAAATTTTTTTTATTATTTTAGAGAAGAAGAAAAATAGAAATAAAAACAAAGTTTCAAATCAGGCTAATAGGAGAGTAACAATAATTAATACATTGTGAATTGTTATCATCATAGTAGTTAATCAGAGTACAAAATATAGGCATGAAATACTGTCCAAACAATATTAGCTCCGATCTTTCTTTTCAATGAACTAAGAGAAACTAGTTGTATAACTACCTTAACTATCTTGAGTGTGTGTGTGTATATATATATATATATATATTTTATAATATACAATATATATTTTCCTTTTCTCTTCCTTCCATTCCCCTTTCCCCCCACCAGTTTCTCTATTCTTTTGAACAGTTTCTTCACAATGCACAATATCTATTTTACATTTTTGATCTTATTTACTCATTCAGATTTTTATACTAGTGAGACAATACTATGTTTACACATATGGGTCCTATTTATTTCACTGATAAGTATGGCCTCTAGTTGCATCCATTTACCTATAAAAGTCTCAACTTTATCCTTATTTATGGCTGAATAGTACTCCATTATATTTTTAAAAACAATTTTTTTATCCATTCCTCATTTGGTGGGCATTTGGGTGGTTTCCAAGATTTAGCTATTACAAATAGTGCTGCTATAAACACGGGTTCCCATACATCACTGTGGTATGATTTTTTAATTCTTCTGGGAAATTACCCAGAATGGTAATAGCTGGGTTAAATGGGACCTCTAATCCTTGTTATAAGGAATCTCCCCCGCTGATTTCTACAGTGGTTGCACCAGTCTACACTCCCACCAGTAGTGGAGAAGGGCTCCTTTTTCCCCACAGCCCCTTCAGCATTTCTTACTGGTTGATTTCTTGATGGTAGAAATCTCACTCCATTCTTTCTGGAGTTAGATGGAATCTCAGTGTTGTTTTAATTTTCATCTCTACCACCACGCACTAAACTAAAGTCAAAATGGGTCAAAGATCTAAATATTAAAATATAACCACTAAATCTATTGGAGGAGAAAATAGGTAGAAATCATGAAGACACAGGTGTAGGCAGACTTCCTCAACAAAACCCAGACTGCACAGTAAATACTACAAAGAGTCAACAAATGGGATCTCACCTTATTAAAAAGATTTTGCACAACAATAGAAATCACCAAAAGAGTGAAAAGAGAACCCACAGAGTGGGAAAAAATTATAGCAAGTCGTCTCTCAGACAAAGGACTTCTATCTAGAACATATAAAGAATTGAAAAAAATCAGGCCCTCCAAATTCAAAGACCCAATCCAAAAATGGGCATTTAAGTGGAATCACACTTCTCAGATGAAGAAATACAAATGGCAAATAAATCTATGAAAAAATTCTCTCATTCATTTTCTTCCCTTAATATTTAAAAAACAAGTTGAATCATGTTACAGCTACTGATTTCCTGCTGTCCTTAGCTAAAGACAACTAAAAAGAAATGAAAGTCATGTTACAATTATTTCTCTAGAGCCATTGCTCCATTTCCTCACAGGTATGTACCCACAGTCCCTCAAGGGACAAATCTTCATAATATATTTGGGAAGTGATTAGCAGTATCAGCAAGATTGGGAACAGGGTTGAGAGAGGATGGACATTCTGCAAGGTAAGTAAATCGGGGAAGAAAAGCATCCTTGGAGGTTTAGGGGAGGGGTCCCTCATCACCTTCTACCACTTTGCCTGGGCCTTTTATGGTACATATATTCCGACTACTGCAGACAGAGCTTCAAATTCTAAGGAAGAATAAAACTCTTTATCCTAATATAAACTGTTTTTATGGCTTTGGCTCATTTTTCTTTTCCATTTCCAGAAATGTGACCATCTTTACCATTGTCTTGAACAACTTGGACAAAATTTTTCTTGTGGAGACTTTTCAAAGACGTGAGGAACTAAGGACAGGAAACACTGGTTTAATTATCCCAGGGTCCAATTAAATAGTCATTGTATTTTAGCCTCACTTCCTAGCCCTTAGTTTCTCTTTTTGAGGATAAGCACCACCCAACCCAACTCTGTCTCTCTCTGTCTCTCTCTCCCTTCTTCTTGGTCTGTTTATGTAATGTTTATCATCTCTTTATTTTATAGAACTCCCTAATTGCAAGTCCTTTCCGTGTCAGTATAAATAAGCTCAAACTATGCACATCATTACAGCCAATTATGAAGGACAGCATGTCTAAAATGGTGTCTAGCTCAGGAACTTACTTAACATGAAATTTGGTCTAGATAAGAGAGACAGGTGTGCAATGATAAAAAAGTTTCATAACATGAAACCCTTTGTGATAGCTACTATGGAGAGTCGGAGCTTGAGAACCATTGTCAGTTCAGAGATATGGAAATTTAATGCTACATCTCCAGTTCAACAACTTAACATTTCAAGAAGCAGTTATGCAGAATTTCAGGAAGCATTATTCTAGTTGTGAACACTCAGCTTACTACTCATCAATTAAAGAGGCAAGTGCCTTGACTGGCATAAGGCACACTTCATATGTGTTTAAGAAATAAGTGAAGGGTTGCAAAGACATGGCTAAATTTTATATAGCCTAGTATCCCTCAGCAAAGTACAATACAGGAAAGGGCTAACCTGATTCCCCTGTCACTAGCCTACTTGAAGCCCTCTCAGTGTCCTTGAGATACAAGTAGCCATCTAGCTGATCTTGCCATCTCCAGTTGCCCCTCTGTTACTGGAAGGATTTATGCAAAAATCTGATCAGGGCATTTCCCTACTTAAAACTGTTCAGTGCCTCTCACTGTGTTCAAAATAAAATTATTGCTCCTTAGCGGTACATAAGGCCTTCCATGAATTGGCCCCTTATGCCTTTAGTTGCATTTCCATGCTCCTTGCATATGTCCTGTGATACACAAAAACAAGAACTTTGTCATTCCTCTCCCACCACTCTTCCAGTTCACATGGCTTCACTTTTGTACCTGCTGTCCCACTACCTAGCATTTCATCCCCTCTGTCATCCGTCATCCATCAGAGTAATCTTGACTACAAGAAAGGCTCCTCATGCCAGGTGTGGCAGCGCACACCTGCAATCCCAGCACTTTGGAGGCTGAGGCAGGAGGATCGTTGCAAGTTTGAGACCAGCCTGGGCTACACAGTGAGCTCAAGTCCAGCCTGAACTGCATAGTGAGAGCCTGTCTCAAAAAGACAAAAAAAAAGAAAGCCTCCCCTAATTCCCAGTGCCTCCTTCCTTGCTCTCACTACATAAATAATGAGTAGATTAAAACTCTAAAGATAATTTTAAAATCGTGTTTCCTGAATCTCAACAAGATTTATATTACTTTTCCCTGTCACAGAAAAAAAAATTCCTTAGTTTTTTTCTTTGTACTTGAAGCCTTACCAGTTTCTTCAATAATGTGGTCTGTTTTTAATAAACACTAAAAGCCACAAGAAGTTGTTTCTTGACAATTAAAGGGAAATGGAAAGTGATATCTGAATTTCTTACCCACAACCCTGAACTCGTCTTGAAGAGTGCTTTTCTGAATTTGCTTCTTCCGTTTTCTGGTGTCAGTCTCTGATCCTGAAACTTCACAGTGGCAGAGAACAACCCCTATTTTATATAATCAATACCAATGGCTTCATTAGCAGATTGCTCAAAAGTCATGTTACTGGCATTCATTTCAGGGAGATAATTCAAGTGACCAGTCAATCCTCCCCACTCTCTCAACCCCTTTTTTGCCTTTTTCATTCCTTATTAGCAACCCCAAAGACAGCATGAGCAGAGTTTGGAAAAAGGTGTAAAAACTTCAAATCTATTCAGATCTGTGTTAATGATTCCAGTAAAACTTTGATGGCATGATGTAGGGAAAATGAGAAATAAGCCTGGGGGATTATCTTGGAGTCAAATAATTTTTACTGTTCTTTGTTCATTGAGAGTTGGCTTAGAGATTCTAGCTCCTCTCACTAGGCATGTTTTTCAACCTAATCCCTGGATACATAGCAGCTGTACCAGAATCCGTTCTCCTCTTGCCTTTTGCCTCTATTTTGGTTTTACTCTTTCTCTTTTCATGCCTCCCTCTCACATGGCCTGTTCCAGGCTAGCAAATAAATCAGACAAGAAGAATGTCCTCTTGCCTTGTGATATTATCCCATATCTTGTTTGGGGGAAGGCTGAGAATGAGAATGTCCACATGCTGAATGGTAAGTGCAACTCTTTCCTTTCCTCTCCCTCTAGGGCAGTGATGGTGAACCTTTTAGAGCTTTCAGTGATATAAGCATCCCACTGTAGTATGCATGCCATAAGTTTACCACCACTGCACTAGAGCCTGGCTGAAGTAGCCCTGGCTCATTCCATCACCAGCCCCACATGGTGGGTGTGTGGCAAAGTCCCTTTCTGCCAGGCAGTATCTACAGCGGTTTCGACTGTAGTGGTAGTAATATTATATTCTGACCTCAGAACAGCCCTGTGAGGTTCATCATTTTAATATCCTCATTTTATTGATAGGAAAGCTAAGGACTGGAAACTCTTAAGTGACTGGCTCTAAGTCACACAGCCAAGATACTCCAACAACTTTGCTTTTTGTGTCTTTCATTTACTCTCTCAGATGTGAGAGCCAAGTGTCTCCTATGGAGTCTACAGCTTCCCTTACACAGCACAGCTTATTTAGATGCTATGTAGATGAGAGTGAGTGAGCCTGTGGGTGCCAGAGTCCCTGGCTGCATGTCTGAGACCTTCACTCCATTTTTTGTCACAGGAATCATGTTCAGATATCAAAGAACTCCAAAAAAGGAAGCATCATCCCATAATTGATGGACTGCACTGGCTATTAGCTGTCACTGGGGATATAGTAACTGTATTCTTGACAATGACTACCCACTTTGAGCTTCCTAACCTCCAAGAGTGTCAAAGCCTTCGGAAGAGGATGCTTACCAGGCGGGTTTAGTGTTACCTCCATTAGATTTACTGATAAGGATATAAGCCGAAGTGTATCTTCAAAATGAACAGGGAGTTCCGAGGGATGCTTGTATTCTAAGTAGCACTGAGCAAGCCTCTCAAGATCAAATAAATAATGTGTGGCTAGAGCAGCGCCCACCAACACTCTAACATTGTTGGATATACCCCTTACCCTCGCACAACTGGAGTGAGCATATCCGTTGGATGAGTTGCCTTAAGTAAAACAAACCGGTCAGTGTTAGCATTTCTCCAAAGCAGAGTTTCTGTTCTATGACTTGCCATGTGGAGGAGAAAAGGAACATGCGCCCCTAGAGGAGCCTGTTGGCATTATTCTGTGGATGAAAGTCACACAGCCTCTGTTGGCATTATTCTGTGGATGAAAATCACACAGTCTCTGATCCTCCCAATAATAAGAAAAGATAGGACAGAAAGAGGAAATGAAAAAAAAGAAAAAAGAAAAAGAAGAGTTGACCAGGATTTTAAGCAGAAAAAGAATTCTCTTCTTGATCTATTGTCACTTTCATTGTCCAATGGCATTTGGCAGGAATGGAGTAGTAGCTGTTATATAAAGCAGCTTGAAATGTGTTTTTTTTTTTCCTATTACTATTTTGTCCTTTCAGACCGCCTCAGCTTCTCTACCAGGCTGGGACTGCCCAGGGAAAAAAAGACAGCATTTTGAGAAAAGATAGCATTTAGTACAACACCCATTGGAAGCTAGGCCCCTGAAGTCAATCCTATAGGTAAAGGTTCTTTAAGTCCTATTGCCCAGGGACAAGTCCTTGAACTCTTGGACACCACCTGATCCCCCCTCTGCTGCCATCTTCTTTCTGTACAGAAAAAGAGTTTAAGATTAAGGCCCAAAATGAATGCATCAGTAACATTTGCTTTAGATGAACCCATGGAAGAACATAAATGTTCCAGGAGAATTTGAATTCCAGACACTAGTAGGATTTCCTACACTCGAAATACCAGTGGCTTACCTACTCCAGCTCCGTATGTTGATGACTATCATTTTGAAGATTAAATTGAACCAATGGTTTAAAATGAAAAAGATATATAGGCCTTCCCTCATGATTTCTAAAATAGTATTTCTATGTTGACCCTGAAACTCTTTTCTCACCACTACTGTGGTTGGTGGCTAGGAGAAGAAAAGTAGAAGTATAGGAAGAATGTTTGGGGACCACCTGCTGGTAACCCAGGGCAATGCTCCACTATTGGTTGACATGTGATATTTGGATGGTTATAAGAATATTGTAAAAGCTATGATTTCCAGCAGTGGAAGTACAAATTGGTACAACCTTTATGGAGTGTAGGGTAGCTTGGCTGTTTCTCCTCTCTCTCCCAAAACACACAAGAACTTTAAAACCATGAAAATCCCCCCAAAATATGTTCAAAGATGTCTAATCATAGCATTGTACGTAACAGCTAAAAGTTGGGAACAGCCTAAATGTCCAGCAAGGTCCTCATGAATTAGGATGCCCCCGCACAGTGTAATAATGAATTAGGATGCCCCTGCATAGTGGAATGCTGTGCAGACATTAAAAGGTTAATGATGATTTACGCTTACTGACATGGTAAGTTTTTCACAACCTGACATTTCGTTAAGGAAAATAGCAAGTTAGAATATAGCATGCACAATGTGAAGTGTGTATATGCATAGAGCTAGCTGAAGGGATAACACCAACATATAAGCAACAATTTTCTCTAGGAGTGAGATATTAGGTTATACTGAGAAGTAAAGGCCTAGGTGCCTTGTTCGGATCTTTGTTTCAGTAGATTTCTTTTTTAAAACAGGTGTAGTGGTGCATGCCTACTGTAATGGTTGGTACACTGTGTCAACTTGAGAAGTTTAGAAGTTTAACTAAGGGATTCAGCAGGCAGCCAGGGTCCTGTCTTTGTAAATACCCTCATCCTGTGCAAGAGGAGGGCACAGAGATGGTGTGAGTGCTACACTCGCCCTGGGGGGTGGCAGCCTGCTTAAAGTATAAGGGAGAAAAAGAGGCTTGTCTTCCTCCTTTTGCTCTTCTTGCTTTTGCTGTCTTCTGCCACCTTGAACTGTTGCCCCTATGCCCTGCCATCCTGCCTTGGAGCCAGGACTGAAACAGACTGAAACCTCCACAAACTGTGAGCTAAATAATCTTTTCCTTCCTTAAATTTTGGAAGTCGGGGTATTTTGTCTCAGGAACAAGAGAAAAGTAACTAAGACACCTATAATTCCCACACACTGGGAAGCTGAGGCAGGAGAACCACAAGATCAAGCCCAACCTGGGCAACTTAGTGACTTAGTAAGACCTTGTCTCAGAATGAAAATATTTTAAAAGAGCTGTGGATGTAGCTCAGTACAGAGGTCCCAGGGTTCAATGTCCTGTACCCAGAAAAAAGAAAAAAGAAAATTTCTTCTTTTATAATAAGCAAATATCTTTCCCCGATACAATAAAAAGCATTTTTTGAAAGCTGCAAGGACTCTCATTGTCATTTGTGGCCACTCCTTCTCGGAGTTCCTTGAGACAATGGCCTTCAATATTGTCAACTATCAATATTATAATGTCACCTCAGCTTTGAAAATGGCCTTGCCATTCAGGCTACTTAGGAGTCTTAGGTGGTTAGACCTACATGGAGGAAATTGGGCTCAGGCAGAGCCACTAAGGAAAGATAAACACTGCTGTGGAGATGAGGGGTGAGGGTGAGAGTATAATAGAAGCAACACAGTAGAAAAGAAAGAGTGTCTTTGTAAATACCAGAAAATGCCCCTAAATCTTTGCTCAAAATTGAAATCCATTTTCATTTCTAAAACCTCAGAATCCAGGGCTAAAAAGAGAATGGGTACCTGAGACACAGATGTTAATAGAACATCCCTGTAGAGAAGCCTGTGGTTCTCACGTTAGTACTCCTTAAATGAAGGGCAGAGGAGAAAAAGCAAGCATAAGAGAAAATACGAGACTTGGCAGAGGATGATGACCTTGCTGGGCACAGTCTGCACCCTCTTGGAAACTGACCACTGCCCTCCTCTCCTGAAGTGGTCTGGGAAGGAAAGAAAACCCGACACTTGGCATCACTTGTAGGGACTGGCTCTTTTCTTTTGTCACACTTTTAACAGACTATTTAAGAGGCAAAAAGGAGGAAAATAAAAATAAGCGTCTGATATATACACCTAAGCAAATGAGCTCAATTCCAGAACCAGCAGAAATGCTCAGTGTTTTAACTTCCATTTAATAATAGCTCTACAGAAATGCTCAGTGTTTTAACTTCTATTTAATAATAGCTCTACAGTCCATGTACAAGGTGTCACAAGTCTTGAATGATCAGCTGATTTGGAGCTAGAATTCCAGAGTTACTTTAGGATAATATTTTTCTTGAAGGTTCTTAAGTGTAATGGGAGTGGCAAAATGAATAATTTTTTGGTTGAGAATTATGCTATACTGAGTAATTTTAATTATACCTTTACAAATAACTTAGTTTTTTTTTTCAGTACTGAGAATCAAACCCAGGGTCTTGTGCATGTGAGACAAGCACTCTAACACTGAGCTACATCCTCAACAGTTCAATTTTAAAAGACTACCTAATATCTGGGAATCCCAACAACTGCTTTGCTGTTCTTTCAGGAATAGCACTGCTCCCTCACTTGAACACTTTTAACTCTCATTCCCCAGGTAGGTAGTGGTCTTGGTGATGACTCTTTACTGTTACTGCCAGTACCACTTTCATCATAAGTCCCACAATCACTGTTTACTGAATGCCTTCTAGATGCTAGGCACACTTCTAAGTTCTTCATCTCTAAGATATTCATGGGACTAGCTATTATACCCCACAGCATTTTACACATGAGGGAACTATTAAAAGAGCAGGGACTTGAATCCAGAAATGTCTGACTCAATAGCTACTTTCTTCTTGGTTTCCTTGAGACAGGATTTGCTATGTAGTTTAGACTAGCACTGAACTCACTATGTAGCCCAGGCTGGCCTCAAACTTGCAGAAATCCTCTTGCCTTAGCCTCCCAAATGCGGGGATTACAGGCATATACCACTATGCCCATCTTCAAGAGATACTTTTAACCAGAAAAATCTACTTATACCTTCTCAAACTCCCTCTAGAAAGCAAAAGTTATAGCCAGGGAAAAAATGCTGAAGCATTTCCACGCCCATGTCTGGACAATTACATTAATATCAATAAGCATACCAACAGTAGCAGTAGACACTGTTGAGTGAGTATATCATTATGCCAGGTGCTGGACTAAGTGATTCACATATATGAGATGTGATCTAAAAATATGGTGAATATTAAACTTTTAAAATTTTATTATATTAAAAGATACACTACAGTTAATCCCCTTAAAATACTTCCTCTCATTTCAAATACACTCATCATTTTCATCATTTTCTGAAGCAGTTCGGGAAGTCCTCTACCATGAGTATCTTTAGTTGCACTATTGTAGCTGCCTCAATGTCCTTAATTGATTTAAAGCATCTACCTTTTTGTTTTCTAAAATTCAATTGTTATTAATTACTTCTTTTTTTCTTTTATTAGTACATTTGCAGTACATGCTGTTTACATTCAATGTGGGAGTGCATTTATGTACAAAATACAGCTTGTTTCTTTTTATAGTCTCCTTCCTACCCACCTCCCTCTATCTGCCTATAAATTTCATTTCCCCCTTTTCATTCTTGTTGTTATCATTATTCTTAGCTCATGCTTACAACATGTAATGTTTACATTCATTTAGGTTATCAAGTTCCTGTACATGCATATCTTAATTGGACTCCCTTTCCCCCACCCTACTCTCCTCAACCTCCATCTCCTGAATCACTTTCCATTTGCAAGAAATCTATCCTCCTTGTTTTTCTACTATCCATACTTTATTATTTTCTTTGTACTTTGCCTTACTCAAATGAGAATTACCATATAGTATTTAAGCTTGTGTGACTGATTTATTTCACCCAATAATAATATATTTTCCAGATACATCCATTTTCCTACAAATGTCTCAATTTTGTCCTTCTTTCTACCTGAGTAGTATCCCATCATGTACAGATATGACATTATCTTTATCCATCTATTTGTTTATGGATATATACCTACTTCCAGGTGTTAGCTATTATGAATTGTGTTGCTATAAATATTGATATGCATGTGTCACTGTAGTATGACATTTTTTTAACTCTTTGGGGAAGATACCTAGAAAGGGTAAAGCTGGGTCATACAGAATTTCTAATTTTAGCTCTTTGAGAAATTTCCATACTGATTTTCATTCTGGTTGTACTAGTTTGTATTCCCACCAACAATGTAGGAGTGTTCTTTTTTCACCATACATACACCAGTATTTATTATTCTTTGACTTCTTCATAATTCCCATTTTTTCTGGTGTAAGATGGGATCTTCTTAGTGTTTTTTTAATTTGTATTTCTCTAGTGGCCAGAGATTTTGAACATTTTGTTTATATATTTGTTGGCCATTTGTACTTCTGAGAAATGTCTGTTCATTTCACTTGCCCATTTCTTTATTGGGTAGTCCAATTTTAGGTAGTCTAATTTTTAATATTTGTTTATGTGTTCTAGATACTAGTTCTCTGTCTGAGGATTGGCTGGCACATACTTTCCTATTCTGTAGGTTGTCTTTTCACTCTACTATTTCTTTTCTTTGCTGTGCAGAAGCATTTTTATTTGATGTAATCCCATTTACTGATTCTTGTTATTATTTCTTGTGCAATTAGGAATCTGTTTTAAAGAATCCTTTCCTACACCTATGACTTCAAGTATTTTACCAATTTTGTCTTCCAGTAGGTTCAATGTTTCTGCTTTAATGTTTAGATGTTTGATCCATGTTTCTTTCAGTTTAGCACATGGAGAGACATATGGGTCCCACTTCAATCTTCTGCAAGCACACATCCAGTTTGGCCAGGACAGCTTATTCAGGAAGCTATCTTTTCTCCAGCTTATGCTTTTGACTTCTTTGTCCATTATCAAATAGATAAACGTGGTTGGGAATGTTCCTGTATCCTCAGTTCTGTTCCATTGATCACACGTCTGTATCTGTGCCATTTTAAAATTAATTTTATTAGTACCCTTTTGATATACATAATGATCACATTCATAAGGCAGTCCTACAAGGTAGATTTATAGCAATGAATTCCCACTTGGGAAAAAGAGTCAGCTCAAATAAATAACCTAATGTTGAACCTCAAGCTTCTAGAAAAAAAAAAGCAAGTGAAACCCAAACCCACATGTTATGGTTTGTGTCTGGATGTCTCTCCAAAGCCTCATGCAGTCATGGGGTGGGCTTCTAGAGTTTATGATTGATTCATGGTCCAACGTTGGGACTATGGGTGTGAGTGCTACACCCTACCTGGGGCGGTTAGTTTACATACAATGTAAGGGAGGGAAAGAGGCTGCTTGCCACTCTCCCCCTGTGCTCTTGTTGCTTTTGCTATCTTCCACCACAGCCATGAACTGTTGCCTTCTGCCATGTGCCACCCTGCCTTGGAGCCAGCTGAATATGGACTGAAACCTCCACAAACTGTGAGCTAAATACCTTGCCTTCTTTAATTTTGGGCATTGGGTATTTTGTCTCAGCAATGAGAGAAAAGTAACCAAGACACCATATAAGGGGGCTGGGGATTTAGCTCAGCGGCAAAGCGCCTGCCTGGCAAGCGCAAGGTCATGAGTTTGGTTCCCAGTACCGGAGAAAAAACAAAAAAAAAAAAAAAAAAAAAAGACACCATATAAGAGAAGAATTTATAAAGAGAAGAGTGAAAATTAATGCAATTTAGACTAAGAAAGCAATAAAAAGAATTGATGGATCAAAGAGTTAGTTCTTTGAAAGTTTAAATAAAATTGACAAGCCCTTAACAAACTAGATCAATTAAAGGAAAGAAAAGACTCAAACTCATGAAGGCAGGAATAAAAAGAGTGAAATCACAATGGATACTGCAAAAATCCAAAAGATCATCAATACCTATTTTTGAGAACTTGTACTCCAATAAGATAGAAAACTCAGAAGAACTGGAAAGATTCCTAGA
>NW_004955503.1:7136843-7138586 GCF_000276665.1 Chinchilla lanigera
GCACCTTGTCTGAAGATAGGCAGTGGACTCATAGCAAGTAAATCTCTGTGAGTAGTCACTGGTCACCACTGAGGCCTGTGAAACTGTGAAACCACAAAGGACAAGATAAGGCCACAGCTGAGGACTTTTGGTTCCAACCCCAATTAACTTAAAGGAGACTGTAGCTGCATCTCCTTCCTGCTGTGAAGGCCTTCCTTGAGATAACATAGTTCTCCTAAATTAACATATTATTTGGAAAAGTCCTGCCCAGATTCTGACATTTTCTTGAGTACCCCCCTCCGTTGTTTGTAAACCACGTGAAGACTGACCACCCAGAGAAGTCTTTGGCTAAACTCAGAGAATATCGAAACTGTAAGAGTTAGTCCCTCCTGGAGCCCTGAAATCATTTCTATTGTCTCACTTATTGACTGTCCACTCATTTGGGAGATGGCAGGCCTGATCAGCCTGCAATAACTAAGGGTTATTTAACCCAAAAATAGAAGATCTTTATCACAATCTGATAAAAGCCACTTATGCCAAGACAACAGCCAACACCATACTAAATGATCAAAAGTTGAATGATTTCACACTAAAATAAGTAACAAGACAAGGATGCCTGTCATTGCCACTACTGTTCAATGTAGTCCTGGAAACAAAAGTAGAACTCATGAAGACATTGGTGTAGGCAAAGATTTTATGAACAAAACCCCGATTGCACAGGAACTATCACAAAGAATCAACAACTGTGATCTCATCTTATTAAAAAGCTTTTGCACAGCAAGAGAAACCACCAACAGAGTGAAGAGACCACCCACAAAGTGGGGAAAAATTTTGCCAACTGCTCCTCAGACAAAGTATTACTATCTAGAATATATAAAGAACTCAAAAAAGTCAGACCCCTCAAATTTAAAGATCCAATCCAAAATGGGCATCTGAGATGAATACACATTTCTCAGATGAAGAAGTACAAACAGCAAATAAATATATTCAAAAATGTTTAACATCACTGGTCGTTTGAGAGATTGCTATTATGAAGAGATCAACCAATAAGAAATGCTAATAGGCTCTAGGAAAAAAAGGAAGACTTCTCCATTGTTGGTGGAGTGTAGACAGGTACAACCACTGTGGAAATAGTGTGGAAATTCCTCACAAAACTAGGACTAGAAGTTCAATTTGACCTAGCTATTCCCCTTCTTAATATCTTCCCAAAAGAATTAAAGGCATCATACCACAGTGACATTTGCACACCCATGTGTATAACAGCACAGTTTATAATAGCCAAATCTTGGAAACATCCCAAATGCCCATCCAACTGGTGAATGGATAAAGAAGATGTGTTTTTTATACAATGGAGTACTACTCTGCCATAAAGGATAAACATGAGACATTCGTAGGTAAAGGGATGCACATTGAGACCATACTCAAGTGAAATAAATTGGACACATATGTGTAGATACCATATTATTTCTCTGGTGTGAGAAACACAAAGTGTAAATAAGGACCAAAAAGATTCTGATTGGAATAGCTAGGTCAAATTGAACTAAACCTGAACACAGGTTCTTGTACGTGCTAGGTCACTATTCTGTTGTAACTTTTATTGTGTACTAAGTATATGACCCATGTTCTACAAATCATAGATTGTGTAAGATCCCAGCTTAGAGGGTGTGTTGAAAAGACACATGAATTATTAGTAAGGACGGGAGTGCAGGTGTTGAAGTTCACTCAGAGTACCGGGAGCTCTCTTCCTAATCGAAGTGAATTCTC
>NW_004955503.1:7143817-7144913 GCF_000276665.1 Chinchilla lanigera
ACTTCTTCATTTGAAAAGTGTCTGTTAATTTTAGATGCCCATTTTTGGACTGGGTCTTGAAATTTAGTGTAGGATTCTTTTTAGTTCTTTATATATTCTAAATATTAGTCTTTTGTCCAAGGAACAGCTGTCAAAAATATTTTTCCATTCTGCAGATTGTCTCTTCACTTTGTTGGCAGTTTGTTTTGTTGGGCCAAAGCTTTTTAATATGATGAGATGCCAGTTGATAATTCTTTGTGATAGTTCCTGTACAATTGGAGTTTTGTTCAGAAAGTCTTTACCTATGCCTATGTCTTCAAGAGTTTTACCTGTTTCATCTTCTAGCAGGTTAAGTGTTTACCTTTTAATATTTAGATTTTTTATCAACTTTGATTTTAGTTTAGTGTAAGGTGAGAGATATGGTGCTGTTTAATTCTGACATGTGAAAATCCAGTTTTCCAAGCACCATTGATTAAAAAGGCTATCTTTCCTCTAGTGAAGGTGAAGGCGTTTGTCCCCTTTGTCAAAGATAAGGTGGTTAAGTGTGTTTGGAGATCTTTCTTCATCTTCTATTCTGTTTCATTGAGCCTCTGTTCTGGTGTGTGTGTGTGTGTGTGTGTGTGTGTGTGTGTGTGTGTGGTTTTTTGGGTTTTTTTATGCATGCCATGCTGTGTTTATCATGGTAGTTTGCAGTATAATTTCAAGTCAGGGACTGCAATGCCCCTTGCCTTGACTTTATTGCCCAGACCTATTCTAGGTCTCCATTCTCTTCTGGTTTCACATGTATTTTAGGATTGTTTTCTCTAGTTCCATGAGGTATGCTATTGGTATTTTGATTCAGATTGCACTAAATCTGTGTAACTGTTTTAGAAGTATGGCCATTTTCACAATATTAGTTCTGCCTATCCAAGAACAAGGACTAACTTTCCATTTTACTTTTTTTTTTTTTTTTTGGTACCAGGAATTAAACTCACGACCTCGGGCTTGCCAGGCAAGCACTTTTGCCTCTGAGCTAAATCCCTAACCCCAACAGTGTTTTTTTTGTTTGGTTTTGGTTTTGGTTTTGGTTTTGGTTTTGGTTTTGGTTTTGGTTTTTCTCCAGTACCAGGAACCGAAC
>NW_004955503.1:7145013-7153590 GCF_000276665.1 Chinchilla lanigera
GAGTCATTCTTCTTTGAACTTGCAAAATTTCTCCATGTCTTCTTTAAACTTTTCATAGAGTTCTGCTACCTAGTATTTGCTTTCCTCTCCCCATTTGTGCTAGGACAGCAAAAGACAGATGGGGTGCAAGAGAGGGGATTGGAGACAGATTATAGGCATTGTGAAATAGGTATTGTGAAAAGGTATTGTGAAATACTTATTAGTTATTATAGGTGTTTTGGTATTGTGGAATAGAAAAAAAAATGGTTCAAATGGGAAGGGGAGTAGGAAGAGGAAAGAAAGGAGAAATAAAATAAAATGAAGAAAGAAGGAAAAATGATGAAGCTTTTGTAAATGATGAGTTTGTAAATGATGAGGGAAGTAGGAGCTGAATGGAGGATAGGGGAATGGGAAAAAAGAAATAAGTTGTATCATGTACAGGTACAAATTTTCTATGATGAATCCCATAATTATATATATCTAAAATGTACCAAAAAATCTGATTAAAAAAAGTAACATGTCAAGTTTGGCATGATAAAAAAAAAACTTTTAATGTGGCAGATATGTGAACCAAGGACAAAGTATTCGAGATTAAAATACTGAATGTATGGATCTATTTAAGTGAATAATTCAAATATTATGTAGAATGTTTCAGTAGACTACATCCAAAGAAAATTTACAATGTAGATGAATATTTGAGTTTTTCTCAGAATGCCCTTATTTTTATATAAACGTTTCATCTCCTGTGATCTAAGATTTCATGCTGCAAACCATAATAAGTAGTTAAGAGAAACTTACAGCAATTTCTCTCATCTGAAATGCTGTAATTTTGGCAGTTGTTTATTCCACTGCAAACAAATTCAAGAGGTGTGCACCTTCCATTGCTGCAAGTGAATTCTGTGGTGTTGTTGCAGCTCCTAAACAAGTAACCTGCCTCATCACTGTTGTCACCACAGTCATTATAATAATCACAGCAGTAATGATATAAGACGCATCGCCTATTGGTACAGGTGAAGGCTGTCAGCGGGCAGATGTGAAATGCTAAAGGCAGAAAAAACATTGAATAAAAAACTTAATTAAAGCATCATCCTCTCTTCTAAAAAGATCCAATTAAATAAAATGGACACTTTGAGTTCACCTTCCAAGGCAAAAATGGCTGCAAATCAAAGTGCATGGAAAGAGACAATACCTTAAATCAGTTGACTAAGCAAACTGTGCTGTATACCTTTTTAAACAAATGATGTAGTTCATGCGAAAAGTCAAAATCGCTCCATTTCTCTATCATCTAAAATTAAAAGTTTGTGTCAAGCACAAAATAGTTTGGAGAATGGTTTATTTTGTTTATTCTTTCAAAGAACCAATTTTTTGATTCATTACTTCTTTATATTTTCATAGTCTCAATTTCACTGATTTCCACTCTAATATTTATGATTTCACTCTAATATTTATAATCTTGGTTTGGGCCCAGGTTGTTATTGTTTCTCAAGTATCTTAAGGTTCCTTATGAGGTTATTTATTTGCGCTCACCCTATTTTCCTAATGTGAACATTTATTGGAATGAACTTTCCCTCTTAGGACGGCTTTCATTGTGCCCAGAGGTGAATTGTACAGTCATTGTCAAAACTTTCAGAATATTTTAAATTTCCTCCTTGATTTCTTGTGTGACTCACTGGTTGCTTATGAGTGTGTTATTAAATTTCCCAGGTGTTTTCTAAATTTTCCATGATTTCTTCTGTGATTGACTTCTGTTTTCATTGCAGTGATCTGATAGTACACATGAGCTGATTTCAGTTCTTTTATATTTATTTAATCCAGCATTGTGAACTAGTCTGTGATCTATTTTGGAGAAAATACCATGTACTGCAAAGAAGAATGTATCTTCTGTAGTAGTAGGGTGGAATACGGTACCCTGTATATACCTATTATGTGCATATGTTCAAGGATGTGGTTCAGCTCTGATATTTCTTTATTGATTTTCTTTTTGTTTAATTAATCTATATCTTTGGCAAATTGGGGTATTAAGAACCCCACTATGATCATTTTAGTATTTATTTGATCTTTTGTTTTTAGCAGTATTTGTTTTATGATGATAGATGTTCCTCTATTTGGTGCATAAATATTCATAAACATTATCTCTTATTGGATTATTTCCTTAACTTGTATGTGGTGACCTTCTTTGTCTCTTTTCATAAGTTTTAACTTTAAGTTTCCCTTGCCTGAGATTAGACTCGATGTTCCTGCTTGTTTTCAGGGTCTTGGCACATGAAATATTGTTTTCTATCTTTTGATTTTTACTCTATGAGTAAAGTCTTTTGGGATTAGATGAGTTTCTTGAATGCACTACACTGTTGGATTCTGTGTTTTGATCATCTGCCAATTTGTGTCTTTTATTTGGAGAGTGGAGATCATTAACATTGAAAGATAGTCTGAGAAGTGTCGATTATTTCCTATCACTGTACTCTTTCTCTGTTGGTGACTCCGTTGTTTTTCTTTTCCTGTCATTTTTTTGTTGTTTATCCACTGACCTTTCTTGGTGTTTCATTTCATCGGGGTTTTTAGCTTTCTGATTGCTTTGTTTCTGTCCAAGATATTCTTGAGTATTTCCTGAAGTGTTGACTTCATAGTCATATATCTCTTGAGCTGTTCTTTTTCATAATATGTCCTTATTTCTCCCTCAATTTTGAAGGAAAGTTTTACTGGACATATTAATCTGGGTTGGAAATTATTTCCTCTTAGGGTTTGAAATACTTCACTTCAAGCTCTTCTGGCCTTTAAGGTTTTTGTTAAGAAGTCTGCTTTAAATCTAATGGGTTTCTCTTTATATGGATTTTTTGTTTTTCTCTCTTTTAAAATTCTGGGGTTTTGCTGTTGTTGTTGGACATCTGGCAATTTAATAATGTTATGCTTTGGTGACCTTCTTTTTCCATGCTAGTTGTTTGATGTGCTGGAAACCTTGCTTACTTCTATATTGAATTCTTTTCTCATATTTTGGAAACTTTCTGCTATGATTTCTGTAAATGTATCAATAATTTCAACTGCATTATCTTCTTCTAGCTTTTCTGTAACTCCTAGCCTTAGGTTGGTCTTCTTAGTGCTGTCTTTTAGCTGTTGGATGATCTTTTCCTCTTATTTTTTTGTGGCTTCTCTGAGTACTATGTCATAATTTACTATTTTGTCTTCAACTTCAGACACTCTTGTTTTCAAATTGTCATTCTGCAATTTGTTAATTCTATAGTTTTTTATTTCTGTTTGATATCTTCTTATGGATTCTATGTCTTTTGTGAATCTGTCATTTGTATTTTGACCCATTTTAGTCAGATCTTCCAATTTTTTACTTATTTTCTCCAAATCCACATTCGACATTTTGAGTGGCAATTGCATGAGTTTTGAGTCATTCTTCTTTGAACTTGCAAAATTTCTCCATGTCTTCTTTAAACTTTTCATAGAGTTCTGCTACCTAGTATTTGCTTTCCTCTCCCCATTTGTGCTAGGACCGCAAAAGACAGATGGGGTGCAAGAGAGGGGATTGGATAATCCATATTTTTTGTTATACTTTTTTAGCCAACAAGAAAGGGAAAGTAGGTGGGAAAGGAGATGGAAATGTACCCTATGTATGTGGAGAATTCGGGTTGAACAACCTCTATCAAAATTGCCTTTTAGTATATTAACACAATTTCCTTTGTGCTTGTGTGTGTGTTCCTGGGTATCAACCAAATTTTCCTATATAGAATCTATTAATAACAAAAAGTCATTTATTTTTGTTTTGGTGCCAGAAATTGAACTCAGTACCTTGTTCTTGCCAAGAAGGTGCTATGCTGCTGAGCTTATATCTCCAGCCCACAAAAAGTTATTTAAAGAGCGTCCCCATAGAACCAGTATATCCTTATTGAGGTAAAAGTAAAAATATTTTTGAGTGATTCTGATTTTAGTTGCTGTATACTGTTTATGTATTTTGCAAACCCTATAAAAAGCTGGGTGACCTGGAAATTTCCCTGAGTAAAGACAGAATGAATAGTAACCTACCTCACATGCCTATATAAAGTTTAAAGGGAGTAATCCATACAAAATTGTTTTAGGTCATACCTGGCACATTTTAAGTAACTTCCTAAATGTTAGCTGCTATTATTATGATTTAGGAGAAGACTTTAGTTGGATCATTACAAAATTATACTTTCACTTTTAAAAGTAAAAGCTTTACTTTAAAAGGTATCTCTTTTTCAGTGGAAAAAAGTCAACAACAAAAAAAAACCAAAATCTAGGGTAATTATAATTGCTGCTTTGCATATCCTCTTTCTTGAGAATCCTAACCCTGCCAGAGAGGTTTCACAAATCTATATCTCAGTGTAGCAGCCCAGTGATCATGATAAGAAAAGTTTCTTCAGCCAGGAGGGCAAATTTCCTTAAAGGTAAGTGGTTGCCTTGGGGTTTCCTCTTCATTAGTTATTAAAATTTTGGCATCTTTTCAGGACTTTTAGAGCCTAGCTCCTGTCAGAGGCACTTCAAGCACTCAACCCTGGCCTATCATTCAACAAACCACATGTAGCTCCAGGTACCTGTCCATTTTGCCTTTCAAGATAGAGTTGGACTTTCTGACTAGAGAATTCACTTCGATTAGGAAGAGAGCTCCCGGTACTCTGAGTGAACTTCAACACCTGCACTCCTGTCCTTACTAATAATTCATGTGTCTTTTCAACACACCCTCTAAGCTGGGATCTTACACAATCTATGATTTGTAGAACATGGGTCATATACTTAGTACACAATAAAAGTTACAAAAGAATAGTGACCTAGCACATACAAGAACCTGTGTTCAACCCCCAGCATCTCAAAATATGAGGGTTGGGACATGGATTGAAACTAACAGTGGTTAACCTAGACACAAATCCCTCAAAGATTTGAGTTTGGGTGCTTGAACCATACCAGTTATGCTTTGAATTTGAGTCTTTTCTCCCAGCAATCTCTCCAAACCACTCATTTTCAAGGCAGTTGTTACTGGCAAGGCATAATAGTCAATTGCACTTGTCAGAATATCACTTTTAGGAGACTCTTGTCAGCAAGGTTTCTTAGCTTTAAGATGCTATTGACCATTAGTAGTTAGAGGTCATACCTGGACTTGCTACTTTGTTTACCTGTAAACCCTTTATTGGAAGACCAAAAGTCAGTTTTCTGACACCAAACTTTCTGGAACCTATAATCATCTCACTTCACTTCATTTTCACAGATGCACTTAGAACTGTATCCATGACATCCCTGCCCTGTGTCTTATTCCTTCAGCTGTAATAATCCCCTCACTCACCTTGCTTTTTCTCTCAATTCAAGGTTTGTGAGAAACAAAAGTGACATTGTTATCTCAGGCAAGAAAGAAAGATACTCCCTGCTGTAAATAGGTGACTAATATCAGCTAAAAGTCAGGTTTGGGGAATTGAGGTACTTGAACTTCTGCCTCTGTGCTCAAGAAGTGCCCTGATTAGGTTCTGGAAGCCCAGGGAGGCTCTTTGCAGGGTGGTGAGCAAAGCAACGTTAATAAAGCACTCAGATTGTACTATGCACTGATTACTCAAGGATCTCATGTGATCCCCACTCCCCTTGGTCACCACTTTCAGGAACTAAAATAGAACTTTGGTGCTAAGAGACAGCAGGCCTTTTAATCTGCTCAGAAAAATGAGCCCACTCCTAAGAATGGACATGCTATTCTACATAATAGAATGTTACATTGTCATTATACATCACAATTATGGGCAATGTACGGGCGGAAAACAGGATGCTAAATAATGTTAAGTGAAAACAGCAAAATAAGAAAGAGCAGGTATGAATGGTGATCACAGCTACACACAGCAGATGTGTAAGGGTATATCTGTAAAGAACTTAAGAGAATGAAGAGCACCATAAATGAGGAGTTCATTTACATCACACACATGCCCTCCCTCAACATATTTTTAATAATACAGGTTTTTAAAGAAAATTTTCATGCTGGTCACACTGGGTCACAGAATACCTTCCTGACAAGGAAGTTACACAATGGGTAATTTAATTCAGGGACAGAGAAGAATTGAATGCTAACAGAGCTGGTGTTTTAAAATGAGTTGGCTTGTCCCCCACCTCATATGCTCAGGGCACCTGCAACATCACAGTTGCTTTTGAGTTAAGTAGTACAGTGAGAAATTCCTTCCACACTCCAAGTAAAGCAAACTATATGAAGGGAGTTTAAGAAAACATATTTGATTTTTTGTAATTTTCCCTTATACAGAAAGAAACAAACTGTTTTTGATAGGCTGCTAAAAGCTCCTTGTTTCATAAAGCATTGCTACATGCTATCCATCTCATCACCATGTCACAGGTAGTAGAGATAGTCTATAATCCAGCACTTATCTGAGTAGCTGGCTGAGGAAAATTCTCTCCCTGGACACCTAACTTCAACACCTACCTAGACTTAGTTTTTTTATAATTAACTTTCAATTAGTATGTTTGATTTTTAAAAACCTATGTTTAGGTCTGGGGATATAGCTTGGGGTAGACTTGCCTGGCGTGCATGAGTGAGGCCCAATAGCATACCAGACAGTCAAAATAGACCATTCAGATGTCACAGTTTTTCCAATAATGTCCTTTTTCTGATCAAAATCTGGTCCAGGATTGCACATAGCACGAACAATATGCTTAATTTTTAACTCTACCCCCACTCCTGAAAAAATTTTCTCTAGGAGGATGAAACAGCAAGCTACTGTGTTCTGCACAATTTATGATGATGACCTATTGCACCCATAAGAGAATTCCATCACTTCTGTGCCAACACCCTTAATCCATGACACCTCATCACAATTATTTTCAGAAAACATTCTTACATTAGCACTTCTAAAAGTAGTACAAAGCGATTTGACAGGTGGATTATTTTTAGCAACCAATATGATGAATGTGACAAAATGAGAAAATCTTCCTTGTCTATTTTCTAGGCTGCTTTTTCTTCAAACTATATTTAAACTTTTCACTAGAAGCTGTAATATTTAACTATAAAATAAGTGCTAAGAAACACCCACACCAACTAGGAATGGACTCTTTCCAATGTGTGTTTGGTTTTGTTTGTCTGAAATTAAGTTCCAACTTCTAATGGTTCAACTTACAATTTCTCCACTTTACAATCATGCAAAAGGAACAAGCGTTCAGTAGAAATGGTATTTCAGATTTTGATTTTAGATCTTTTCCCATGCTAGTAATATGTGACACCATAATCTCCAGTAATGAAAGGCACCTCCCAGTCAGCCAAGGGATCTCAATGGTAAACAACTGATAACTGTGCAATGAACTGTGTTGCTATGTATATTAAATGTATTTTCAACTTACAACATTTTTGCCTTATTTGTAAATTAATTTTATTGACACACTTTTGGTATACATAATGTTCACATTCAACATAGGGAATTTATACCTGTACATAATGCGTCTTGATTTTTTTCTCCCCATTCTGCTCCCATCCCTTCAGGCATTCTTCCACTCCTTATGTACAAAAGCTTTGCTTCTATATTTTTCCTTCTATTCTCTTTTACTCCTTTTTTTCTTCTTTCTATACCCCCTCTCCCTTCCTTGTTCCCCTTCTCATTTGAACATTTTCTTCCTACTTCCAAATATCTAACGTCAATTTGGATTGTTATTTACCCTTTCAGTTTCTCACACAAGAGAAACCATGCAATATTTGAATATGTGTGTCTGATTTATTCCATTTAAAAGTATGGTGCATCAATTACGTAAAGGCTCATCCACTGACCTAAAAATGTCTCAAGTGCATCCTTCTTTATGGCAGAGTGGTACACCACGGCTCATAAAAAACACATTTTTTTATTCATTCATCCTTTGATGAGTATCTGGGCTGTTTCCAAGATTTGACTATTACAAATTGCACTGCCATAAGCATGGATATGCTTATATCACTGTAGTACAATGCTTTTAACTCTATTCACCAAGAAGGGAAATAGCTGGGTCAAATGGAACTTCTTGTTTTAGGTTTTATGTGTGTTTGTGGTTTTTTGTTTTTGTTTTTTGGGGGTTTTATTGCTTTGGGGTTGGGCTTTTTTTTTTTTATTTTGAGACAGAGCTGTACAGTTCAGACTGACCTTGAACTCCAATGTAGCTTAGGCTGGCCTTGAACTCACAGTGATCCTTTTGTTTTAGCCTCCTGAGTGCTGAGATTAAGGGCATGTAACACCATGCATTGAAATTTTACTTTTTTGAGGAATCTCCATACTGATTTCTATATTGATTGTATCCATTTACACTCCAGCCAACAGAGGAGAAGGGTTCTTTTCCCTACAGCCTCACCAGCATGTCTTATTGGTTGATTTACTGACAATAGCCATTCTTTCTGAAGTGAGATCGAATCTAATTTTTTTTAATTTGCATTTCTTGAATGACCAGTGATATTGCACATTTTTCAATATATTTATTTGCTGTTCATACTTCTTCATTTGAAAAGTGTCTGTTAATTTTAGATGCCCATTTTTGGACTGGGTCTTGAAATTTAGTGTAGGATTCTTTTTAGTTCTTTATATAGTCTAAATATTAATATCTAATATAAGGAACAGCTGTCAAAAATATTTTTCCATTCTGCAG
>NW_004955503.1:7154478-7199665 GCF_000276665.1 Chinchilla lanigera
TTTGGTTTTGGTTTTGGTTTTGGTTTTGGTTTTGGTTTTGGTTTTTCTCCAGTACCAGGAACCGAACTCACGACCTTGCGCTTGCCAGGCAGGCGCTTTGCCGCTGAGCTAAATCCCCAGCCCCTAACTTTCCATTTTCTGATATCTTCTTTGATCTCCTTTTTCACAATACTGTAATTTTCAATGTAAAGATCTTTTACTTTCTCCAATAGAGTGATTCCTAAGGATTTCTTTTTTTGGAGGCGGGGACAGAGTCTCACTATGCAGTTCAGGCTGGTATTGAACTCACTGTGTAGCCCAGGCTGGCCTCAAACTCACGGCAATCCTCCTACCTCACCCTACCAAGTACTGGGATTAAAGACATGCACAACCATGCCTGGCAAATTTATTTATTTTTTGATGCTATTGTGAAAGGTGTGATTTCTCTAATTTCTCTCTCAGTGAGTTTGTTATTTGGGTACGGGAATCCTATTAATTTTTGAATGTTGAATTTGTGTCCTGCTACTCTACTGAATTTGATTATTAAACCTAGGAGCAATTGCTGAAATTTTGAGGGTCTTCTATGTAGAGTATCATGTCATTAGCAATAACAATCATTTAACTTCTTCCTTCCCTATCCTAATTCCTTTTATTTCTTTCTCTTGTCTAATTGTTTTGGCTAATGTTTTCAGAACTGTACTGAATAGAAGTGGTGAAATTAGGCATTCTTGTCTTGTTCCTTATTTTACAGTGAAATCTTTCAGCTTTTGACCATTTAGTATGATGGTGGCTGTTGGCTTGTCATAAGGGGCTATTTATCAGATTGAGATAGACCTTCTATTTTTATTTTCTGTATAGTTTTCATCATGAATGGGTATAAGATAAAGGAAAAAAACAAATTCCCCTTTAAAATAAAGAAAAAAGATAAATGAGTCCGAGTAAAATTCTTCTGTATTTTTGAGAGAGTAGTTTCTTTCTGGGGAGTGCAGTAATAAAACCCACCAGATATGGTGGAGGGGAGGATATTGAGTCAATACTAAGACTAATTTTCTTTCTAACTTCACATTTTTCAGTGGGAAAACATTTTAGCAATTTTCTTAATTTTTTCGCTTGGTTATTCAGTCTGTTTGGTTTTCCTACAACCTCTGGAGTTAACATTACCCATTTATATTTTTGTGTGTGACTGCTGAATCTTGCCCTGTCTTTCCTGCTGAGTGTGGTTGGTCAGTCAATGGTGTCAGCCCTAGGGCTTTATTCACTCTGCTTTCTCCCAATTTGTGTGTCTCTAAGTAACGGCTTTCTCCTCCTAGCTTTACAGCGTTTGGGTTTTTTAAATGCCTTCCCTACTCTAAAGGCCCCTTTGTCAATATATCCCAGGCTTTGGCAACCATTCAAGCCATGGTGCAACTCATAAGATTGTATCTCCAAATAACATCTTAGCCATCTCAGGTTGTGTAAGTATACTTTATGATGTTTGGAGAATAAAAATAACCAAATAATTCATTTCTCAGAACACAGTAAAATTTAATAACTTTTTATTATATGGCTTGTGAATTTTCAGTTAGAAAGGGCTTCTGATTTACAAAGAAATCTTATTATTTCTTAGGATACAGTTAAGGTTTCCCTTTTTATGTTCAAATACTTGAACCAGTTATAATTTTTCCTTGTTTACCATGTAAGATGTACATCCAACTTTTACTTTTTTCTTATGGTTCTGCAGTTATCCACTAACTTTTATTGAAAAGTCTGCCTTTTCCCCACTGATTTGATATCCACTTTTATCACATATTCAAAAGTATAACAAATCAGACATATGGGACTAAATATGGCAAGGTTTCTCCTATATGAAAAACTCAAAGTATAAATAAAGAGCAAAATAAAAGGTTGATAATAGGAAATCGGGAGATAGAGATTCCCAAAGGGAAGAGGACCAAGAGATAGAGGGACGGAGAGGAAAAGAAGGGGATAAAAAAATTAAGATGCGCTACGTACATGTACCCTTACAGGGAATGTAGTCATTATGTACTACAAACACACACTAATTTAAAAAAATAAGATGGAAGAGTGTGAAAAAAAAAAACTGTAAAAGCGTCTGGGCTTGATAATTTTATTTGGGGCGGGAATACTTTTTAAAATCATTTTCTTAATTTTTCCCCATGGTTATTAATCTGTTTGGGTTTACTACAAGTTCTATCATTAATATTAGCCATTTGCATTTTTCCAGAAAATCACTCATTTCATTAAGACTGTCAAATATTTTTAGAAGGATCTACATAAAGTACTTTCTTATTTTAAAAATCTTAATAAATATAATTACATTACTTTCTTCATTTATACCTATGTTTTATATTTTACCCCCTTTATATTCTTGGTTATGTTTATTTACTAATTTTAGTTTTTCTTCTAATAGCAGTTTATTGTTTATTTGGCATATTTATGCTGTGTTTTATGGCTCATTTATTTGTGGATTTTTAAATTATTATTAATTTCTTCCTCCAATTTCCTTTGTGTTCATTGTTCTTTTTCTAGCTCATTGACTTAAAAGCTCAATTGATTTACTTTTCAAAAAATTGATAAATAATAAACATATACATTTTCTTTTTCTTTGTGTGTTGGTTTGGTTTTGGTTTTTTTGAGACAAGGTCTTGTTATGTAATTCAGGCTGGCCTTGAACTCACTGTGCAGCCTCAGCCTCCCAAGTGCTAGGATTACAGGCATATGCCACTATATCCACCACATACATTTACTTTTAACCTTTACTTGTTTCACTCAGTTATATCTGTACTTGCCTGTGTTATTTGAATGGCACAAAGAAATTAACTACTTATGTTAAAAAAGACAGAGAGAGACAACACAAAGGAAGCATTACAAAAATCAAACTAGCTGAGCAGTGCCAGAACTAGAGTGAAGCGAGACATACTGGAAGTGGGTACAAAATTTAACAGGCTGACAAAAATTTCAATAATCAAGAGAAGTAATACTTTTATGAAATTCTTTAGAATATTAAATTGAAAAACTATAGCCTGCACACTAGCCACCTACTTTTATAAGTGAAATTTTATTTGATCCAATATCAGGATTAACATAAAGCAGTAAGACAAGGTTTAGCAAGTACAGGGGCAGTTTAAAACTTTTTATGTTAACACATGATAATTCTACATACTTATGGAATGTAGTCTGATATTTTAATGAATATGTACAATGTACAACTGAACAAAGCATACCTAGCGCTTCCATCTCATTATTTCTGTTTGGCATCTTCAAACTCCTCACTTCCAGTTCTTCATAAAATATGTAACAGTTTGTTGTGAACTCTACTCCTCCCCACGGTGCTGTCCAACACTAGAACTTATTCTAGCTAAATGTCTTTGGGTTTCCATTATCCAACCTCTCACTACTCTCCTTCATCCCCACATTTCCCAGTACTTCTGTACAGCAAAGAAAACAAATAACAAGGTGAAAAAAACTACAGGGTGGGAGAACATATATGTAAACTAGTAATCTAGCAAAGGATTAATATCTAGAATATATACATATATATATATATATAATTCAAAAAATGTGATAACAAAAACCTAAATGATATCATTAAAATTGGGCAAATGATATAAATATTTTTCAAAAGAAATTCTAATCTCCAACAAATTTACGAAAAAATACTCAAGATCATGAGTCATCAGGGAAATGCAAGTCAAAACTACAATAAGATGTTATCTCATCCCTGTGAGAATGGCTTTTATAAAAAGAAGACAAATGCTGGAGAGCATGCAAAGGAAATAAATTTTTAAGCACTACTAGGAATGTAAATTACTAAAGCCAACATGGAGAACAGTATGGATGTTCTTAAAAAAACCTAAAAATAGATCTAACATATAACCTCAGCCATCCCACTTCTGTGTAGATATTGAAAGGAAATTAAATCAGCATATCAAAGAAAGATGGACATGCCCATGTTTATTGCTATACTATTCACAATACCCAAGACAAGGGATGAACCAAGAGGCACATCAATGGGTAAAGGAATAATGAAAATGTAGTATATATACAATGCAATATTGTTCACAGGAAATAATAGTAGTCTATCATTTATAGCAAAATGGACTGAACAGAAGGGCATTATATTAAGTGAAATTCAGATGCAGAAAAATATCACATAGTCTCCGCATATATTGAATCTTTATATAGTTAATCAGATCCAATCTTTTAAAAATTTTAATATTTTTAGTCATCATCATTTTGAGGGGTTCATTTTGAGTTTTTTAAATACTGCATTAAAATTTTACTTTGAACCCAAGATTGGTGGTGCATGCTGGTAACCCCAGCACTTGGGAAGCAATTTGGGCTACATAGTCAGTATAAAGCCAGTCTGGACTACATAGTTAGACTTCTCCCTCCCCTCCAAAAAACAGAAAAAGAAAATACTACTTTGATCACTAAAATTTTGTACTTGAAGTAAGTATCTTGACTTGTGTTTTATTTATTTATTTATTTATTTAGTCTTTTTGAGACAGGGTCTCACTATGTAATTCAGGCCAGTCTTCAGCTCATTTTGTAGCCCAACCTCATCTCAAAATCGAAATGATCCTCCTGCTTCAGCCTTCTGAGGGCTGGGATTACAGGCATGCACCACCACTCCTGGCTTGTCTCCTTTTAGACTTGGTCTTATATCTGACTCTTAAAAGTGGTACAGATTTTTTTTTATGCTTTTCTACATTTCCCAAATTACATATAGTAACCATGGATTCATTTGATAGTTGGAAGAAATAAATTTAGAAAGAAGTCATGACCCACTCAATGATGTTCCTTCTGGTTTTGTTATAGGGTTTGTGGGGAAATGAAAACTGCACATAGCCCTGAAGTTTCAAATTGCCTGAATCACTTAATAATCTGAAAGAGAAAATACCTTGTTATCAGGTATATGTTGGTGCCAATCACAGTCAGGGTGGGTCTTCAGTTTTCAGTAAATCCATTCAGCCACACCCAGAACCATGCTAACCCAATCAGTGAACTAATCCAGTTATCTCTCACCCATAATCCCTACATGAAGCCACCTCTGAAAAGATTCACCTATGGGCACATGAGGCCTTGGGAGAACATTGTATCAGTCAGTGGTTACTAGAGAAACAGATATAACACAAGATTTTCAACTATACAGGCATTTACAAGATTGGCTTACAATGGTCACCCACAGAGTTGGATGAGAAAAAGTGCAGAGGGTCTGTCTGCACACTGGAGACCACAGGATTCAGTTGAAGGTCTTGAGCTCACTGTACTGTCCTGTGTGAGTCCATATCAGCAGGCTGATTTGTCTGCAATGGAAGGCTGAAGCGTCTACGCCAGAAGGCTGAAGGATCTGTGCCAGAAGCCAGCGTCTGCACTGGAAAACAGATGACTTCCAAGATGAATGTGAAGACTGGAGCCCTGTCAAAGAAACAGAAGCAGATCTGTCCTTCTTCATTTCCTCTTTATATCACCCAGCCAACAAGCCACCCTAGAATGAGTCTTCTACAACCTGGGACATGGAATTGCTGAGCCAATTATTTAAGCTTCTGTTTCTCAAATTGACACAATTAACCATCACAATCCACTCCTTGTAAACTTGAAAACCAAACACATTTCTTCAAACCAGTCTCCAGATACAAAGAAAAGCTCATAATTACACCTAACATGTTATAACTATCCTGTGTACAAACAGAAACACGTTAATTCCTTCCCCAGAATAGAAGGCAAGTTTTCTTTGGGTGATGTTTACTCTTAACATTTCACAACTTGAACATTGTAACAGAGGTTTAACAGTCCTTAAAAACCTGTATTACATTAGAATCAAATGAGGAGACAAATAGTACAAATACAATCCTCATTTCCGTAGTTGATCATAGGGTCATGTCTGTTATTTAGAGCTACCTTCTACTACCCATACTGTATTTCCTTGGCCTTCAGCAAGCTCCTCAGTAGGTCTTGGTTTTTTCCTCAGTGGAATGACGCATACCTTCATTTCTGAAGGCTTTGAACCATTTGTCATTCTTCCTGCATTAGGTTGTTGTAGCTTCCCACTGACTTTAATAACAGGGCATAGTAATAATACTAGGAGGCACCCTAAGTGATCTCATGCATTCCAAGTATATTCTTCTTTTCCTCCATTGTGAAGTGGTAGTCCAATTTCCCCTTAATGAATTGCATCAGTCACCCCTGACAACACTGTGACTCCCTTTTTAGCTTGTTTCCTCAAAGACATGAGGGGATCAAAATGACCAGAGGAACGTCTTAGCTTCCACTTAAGTGGTATCATTGCTGTGCTTCCTGGTACAAGCCATCCTTCCTCTGGAACTAAAACTTTGAAGCCATCAGAACATTAGGTCAAGGGAACAGGAAGCAAAAATCTTGCTCTTGGATCACTGGGGGTAATGGTGAGTGGTACCATTCCCACTTCCACCACTTGATTCCTGGTCCCATGAATTCTAACTATAAGAGACACACCATATAGTGGATGTTGATTCAAAGCATATACAGCCTTTTGAAGAACCTTGCCCCAGCCCTGCAAGCTATTGCCACCTAGCTGGCACTGTAACTGTGTCTTCAAAAGATCATTCCACATTTCTATCAATCCAGTTACTTCTTGATGGTGAGGAATGTGGTAGAACAAAACTCAGTCCCTTTCATCATGGAAGTAGTCCAATATAGTCAGCCTGTTACCAGGTGGCAGGTTGATCACCCTGGGGGAATAGTGCCATGCTGGGGACTCAGTGTTGGTCTCTGCTGCTGGCATATTGGGTATTCAACTGTGGCTGTAACCAGATCAGCCTTGGTGAATGGGAGTCCATGATGCTGAGTCTGTGCATAGTCTCCATCCCTGCCACCATGGCCACTCTCTTCATGGGCCGATGGAGCAATGACAGGGGTGGCTGAAGAAGGAAGATGACCACTATCTACAGAATGGTCATCTTATCCACTTGATTGCTAAAGTTCTTTGCTGCTAAGGTCAACCTTGGTCTCTAGCATGCAGCTAGAACCTCTGTACTCTTCGTCATCCAACTCCATGGATGGCCATTGTAAGACAGTCTTGTAAATCCCTATTTTTTGTATATCTGGTGTGTTATCTGTTTCTCTAGTAACCATTGACTGATACAGTGGTTGTCACCAACAATGGGGTTCCTCTGAAGAAATAGAAGCACATCCACCCTTCTTCATTTCCCCTTTATACCATCCAGGCAATAAGCTAGCCAAGGGTGGGTCTTCCATACCCTAGGGTATTGAATTACTGAGCCAATTTAGTTAAGCTTCTCTTAATCAACAATCACAGGCATCTAGATACAAGCCATTACATGTACCTCTGAATATCAATAAAAGAAATGCATTTGAATCTGCTTCACTTTTTCCAAAATACTTTGCCTTGGAACACCAAGGCAATGACTCTCAATAAGCTTTTCCACTTGAGTGACTATTTAGTGTTATTTTACAATTTAATGATCTGTATAGCATGTGAATACCTTTCCCAAGAAGAGAACCTTGACTTTTCCCTCAAGTGCTCTTCCTGCTGTATCAGACATTTTTACTCAGTGTCTCAAGAGCTGTCTGGAGGTTGGATACAGGGGGCAAAACAATGTTTTCTATCATGCAATTTGGCATGAATTTATTTGAAGAAAATATCATATTGCTGAAAAAATATATTTGAAGCCTATTATAGGGAAAAGTTTTCAATTAGCAATAATTATGCCTCAGATAAACCTAATTGGTTCTGATACTGCCACTGTGCAAAGCTATGAAGCCTATTTTTTTTGTCTTTTTGAGACAGGGTCTCCATATTTGGTTCAGGCTGGCCTTGAGCTCACTTTGTAGCCCAGGTTGGTCTCGAACTCACAAAGATCCTCGTACCTCAGCCTCCTGAGTTCTGGGATTACAGGCATGCACTACCACACCTGGCTATGAAGCCTATTATATTATGCTATGGTGTCTCATGTTTCTAACTTTAAATAGGCTCTTCTATTCTGTCCAAGGTTTTACCACTTGCCTTCCTATCAACTAGGCTTACTACTTCCCTCAGGCTCTGTTTCTGGATAGAAAACAAAGTTAGCTACTGGGGCTTTTATGACTTTTTGCAGAAAACCATAAGGATGACTCCAAATATAGTAGTCTCTGTCTCTGTCTCTGTCTATCTCTCTTTCTTTCCATGTCTCCCTCTCTCCTTACCCCTCCCTCTTCTCTGCCTCCCCTCAATGGTATCTTTTAATTTATCTCCATACCATGACTTGTGTACCATTGAATATTCCAGTCCACATAGCAACCTCTACTATGTGTTGAACCAACTCAATACTGAGGACCTTGAATACCTGCTGAGCTAGAGAAAGATCCATCAAATTTGGAGAAGTAAAACAGAATATGAGGAGAGTGTTTTAGGGTTTTAGACAAATAAGTTATTCTTGCACCACTACCACCATGTTCCCCTATACAACCCTGAAAGGGCCCCCTGGATAATGGATGGACAGAGTTTGGGAACTAGACAGTATGCAGATTCTTCCTTCTGCTGCCACTTACCATTTTTATAGTGGTTGTCAAGGAAGACAGTATTAGAATTTACTCCATTTAGTTCCCCCATAATCTGATAAAGCACTTCTGCACCAGTAATGTTAATCTGAAAAAAGATTTCTGGAGTAATGTGAATCTTTAAGTCCAGGAGATCTTCAAAAATGTTGGGTTCCCCAAATTGGAGATGGTAGAGGGACTTCTGGTGGCTGACGTGGGTCATAATGCTGAAAAAAATAAAAGAAAGCATCTTAGGATGGCAGACCATTCTATGTCTAGTTCTTGGTTGGAAAGGGAAGCCCCAGCATCTTAGCTAGGAGCCATTGCTTCCTTTCCATGGCTCCAAGAGTTCTGTGGGGTTTCCCCTCTCAAGAAATGGAGGTACATGCACATTGTTTCACTTTTACATTGTGGGCTGAGTTTCCAGATCTGACTAATATACAAAAGCCAGAACCATTTAGCCCAAATAATCCACTTTCAGCAGCCCCACATGAGCAATCAACAAGTCCAGGCTATGATAAACCATGAGGCTTCTACTTGCTATCACAGATTTACCTTTCCTGAAGTAAAGTGAAGTCAAGTCAAAGGCTACTCCACAGGGCCTTTGATGAAAAATTCCCATTCAGGCTCCTGATTACAGAGTTCCTCCTGCTCATATCACAAAATCAAGAATCAAGCAAAGATTCATCTCTGACAAATTTTCTTTCCAACATCTAGAATAATCAGCCCTGCAATAGTGTGACAAAAACACATTTCTCAAATCCTATTATAAATAACTCCTAACATAAAGAAATATTCTATAGGACCAAGTAGGTGCTATTTTCACATCTCTATAGAAGCATAACTTGGCTTTCCAGCTTTTGAAAAATCCCATACAATAGAATTGGCACGTTCCCTAGTTTGAGCTTCTAATTACTTCTCTAAAGAAAATGGCAGTTACTTTTCCAGTAAACAAGGATCTAAACTTAATTTCTGCTCCATCACACAAAGGAAATACCCTTTCAATTTCCTTGATAATTCTCCACTTCAGACATCAACCATCAACCCAAACGCCACCTTAGCAGACATAAATCCTGAAATGTCACCTATCTCTTGCCATGTGTTGCCCTGGACCACACTGGGACTCAGCCAGCAAGAGTGCTATCACAAGACATAGCCTTGACCTTGGACCAGAATTCTGAGCATAAGAGAGACATCACAATCTGTTATGGCTTGTGTCTAGATGTCCCGCAAAGCCTCATGAAGTCATGGGGGAGGGGCTTTCCAGAGGTGCTTGGATCTAGAGTGTGTGGTGCTGGGATCAAGGGTATGTGACTACTAAATCACTCCACTGATTGGATTGGTATAGTTCTGGCTCTGATTAAGGGCGTGACTGCTATATCTGCCCTAGAGTGGGTAGCCTGCATAAAATATGAAACACAGAAAGAAGGCTAATGAGCTCTTGCCTTCCTGCTTGCCATGGACTTTCCTCTCTCTGACATCCTACTGCCGTGCCGCCCTGCCTTGGAGCCAGCCAAAAATGGACTGAAACCTCTACAATCTGAGAGCCAAATAACTCTTTTCTCCTTTAAATTGGGCGTTGGGTATTTTTTCTCAGCAACGAGAAAAGTAACTAAGATACCACCCACATTTCCATGTGGAAAACTGAGACCTACAAATATGAGACTACCACTGATGCCTCAGGATACAGAGACTTAAAAACATGTATACAGGCATATATGAGGCTGACAATGCTGTCTAAATTGTTGCTGCTGGTTATGGTGAATCTGAAAATAATACTTCTAAGAATGGGCATGTCTGTGAGCATGCCTTCTGACATACATAGGATATGAAGCAACTAAGTGCTGGTCTTCACAAAATGGATTCTAATAAGCTCCCCTATACCCAGAAAAGACATAAGGAAATGATTAAGGAAGTCAGCACTTACATTAAGAAAATGGGCTACAACTTAACACAGTAGCATTTCTGCCAACTTCTGGTTAAAAGGGTAACAACATGCTAGAGCCACATGCAATCATGCCCTGGTTCAAGGAATAGGTTTCCCATAAGGATGGTAATGCCAGTGGAACCACACTGCTGTAAGCATTGGATTGCATGCTATCACCAACTGTCCAACTGGTAATCCCTTATACCTGCTTCTTCAGGATGCTTATAAAATTGGTGGCAATGGCATTATCCCTGTGGGCTGAGTAGAGATTGGTGTTCTCAAAGCTGGCATGGCAGTCACCTTTGCTTCAGAAAAATTGCACAACTGAGGAGAAGTCTGTTGCAAGCCTCCCTGAAACTCTTAGTGAAGCTCTTCCTGGGAAAAATGTGGCTTCAATATTAGTATCATGACTGTCAAAGATGTTCACTGTCACATCATTGCTGGTGAAATGACAGCAAATATAACCCACCAAAGAGAAGCAGCTGGTTTCACTGCTCAGGTAATTACCTTGAACCATCCAGGAGAAGTCAGTGGCTGCTCTGCCTCTGTGCTGGTTTGTCACACAGCTCATATTGCTTGCATGTTTGTAAGCTGAAAGAAAAGCTTCATCACCATTTTGGTAAGAAGCTAGATGACCCTAAATTCCTGAAATCTGCTGATGCTTTCATGGTTACTATGGTTCCTGGCAAGCCTGTATGTATTTCTTTTTCTGGTACTGGCAACCAAACTCACGACCTTGCGCTTGCCAGGCAGGCTCTGTGCCGCTGAGCTAAATCCCCAGCCCCCAAGCCTGTATGTACTGAGAGCTTGTGTGCCTATCTTCCTCCGGTTTGGTTTGCTATCTGTGATATGAGATTCTTGTTGAACCAGTTATCAAAGCAGTGGACTAGAGAGGCCACCAAGTCTTCCCAAGAAGTTCAGAAAGCTAAATGAACATCACCCAACATCTATCAACCCATCTTTATCAATGGAGGAAGAACATTCTCAAGAATGTTTGTCTCCAATGGCCACTTGAATTTCATAGTAAAAGACTAGTTAATGATAACAATGTACCATAAAATTTTTAGAAAGAAAGGAAGCTGCTTGGTACACTGACTAGTTGCGTGCATATGACAGTTTTAAGTTATTCATTTTTAAAATCAGTACTTTGAATGGAAACAACTTGACTAAAATATCTGTCACAGAATTTTGAGACCCATTAAAACAAAGTTGAACTTCTGGGAAGATGGTGGAGTAGGGAACAGCAGAGAAAGAGCCTCTCTGAGAGTTGGTGTCCAGACACTGAAATATAGTAATGTGAAGAAGAGAAGAAAAAAGGAAGTGGCTCCCCAGGACACTGAAAAGATGTGAAGTGAGATTTGAAGCCCACAGGGAAATCAAAGAGAGAAATTACCATGTAGAAGAAGGAGGTGGCAGGTGGCACTTTCTCCTTGAGCCCAGACTAACTGCATGGAAGGGTTGCTTGAACCTGCAGGTGCAAGGTAACTACTGGAAACCCCGGAGGCCTCCGCAGGCAAAAACAACAGTGGAATAGAGCAGCGGATACAGTGTACTACAGTGGCTGGTAAGTTATTCAGATTCACATGTCCCACAGGAGAGGGCGATTGGTGGGGGCCATCTTGGAAAGGTGCCAACTAGGCTTGGAGCTCAGAGCAACTGCTGGCTTCACCTAGTGACTTCTAGCCAAGTTCAAGCCTGCAGGAGGGGTATGCACAGCTGCAGGTTGAATGGATCTTGTTGGAGTCTCAGGGTCAGAAACCACCCTGAAATTCAGTGGAAATAAAAGTACAGGCTCAGTAGGATTATCCAGCACTCCCCATAAATTTACTGCTGGCTTACCAGGATTAATCAACATGGATCTGCACTCTATCCACGTTCTCTACCAGTGACAGCAGAAACAAACACTGACGTAGATAGGTTTCTTTTCTCTTTTCCTTTTCCTTTCTCTCTTTACTTGTTCTTTTTTGTTTTGTTTTTTCACTATTCTTGTTTTTATGAATGTGAGTGTGGTTTCTAGTTGCTTGTTTCTGTTCTTCTGTTCTGTTCTTCATTTTATTTCTTCCTTCTCTCTCTCCTTCCTGTCTCCTGTATCAGTTTCCCAAAGTTTGCATGATCCTCCTTTGTCCTCCAGACTTGCTTCTAATCTCTTCCTCTTCTTAAACCCTTTCAAATTTTCTCCCCTCAGGGTAAAATTGCCATATTGCCATATTGAAGACTTATTTACTGCATACATTTTTCTAGTTTCTAATTTATAGAAATTGTTATATAACCACAAATCTCATTCATACAGTTCAAGGTGACAAATTAATAGTTATCTCAGTTTGTCATTTTCTAGGTTATGTTTGATGCTATTGCTATTGCTGATTGTTCCACTTTAGCTAAAGTGACATAATTGACAACTAGGAGAACTAGTTGTTCTGCTGGTATACCAAGCCTGAGATGGCCTAAGTGTCATAAAAAAATACTATAGGAAGTTTCCAAAGAACCAGGGGCTGGATCAAGCAGCAACTCTTCATCTCCCATAAATTGAAGATGTAAGATCTTGCAACAGGCTCAGGAACCAGAAGCCATCTACATTTGGAAGACACCTCTGGGAAGTAGTCATATCCTAATGGTTCTAAATACTAGCAATATAGCTACTCATCATAGGGAATTTACGAGCACCAACTCAGGAACTAAACTAAAAAATATATACAAAATGAGAAGACACTTAAACAAGATGCAACGCCAGACATCCAGATCAGCAAAGACAAACCTAGGGAGCAATGTAGTGAAACAATCCAAAAGCCACCCACCCAGATTCTCTGGGATGGTAACAGTAGAAGTAACACAGCAATGAATGAGGCTCAGAAAAATCAAATGACAAATAATTTCTCAGATAACTGCAGAGATGGAGACCATAATGAAAGACACATTTAGTGACTCTAAGGCAGATTCACATTTTTAAAAAATAGAAGAGTTTAGGAAAATGGTGATAATCATGAATACCCAACATAGGGAAGAAAAGTATTCTATAAAACAGATTCAAACAGACATTCAGGACATTAAAAATTCCATTGAAAGTGTACACAGCAGAATGGGCCAATGTAAGGACAGAATCACAGCTATAGAAGATAGGATTGCAGTTAGCAATTATGAAAAGAAAGATTTCTTAAAAATTATAAGGAAGCAAGAGAAATCAATCCAGCAACAGCTATATGATGCAAAGAAGAATAACATAACATTAATTGGGGTCAATGAAAAGCAGGAGATAATGTAAATGACATTACAAAATCTGTTCACAAAAGTCATGGCAGAAAATTTTCCTGACAGAGAAAAAGAACTTGTCATGGAGATAACTGAGGTATATAGAACACCAATTAGCCATTATATAAAAAAATCTACACCAAGGGATGTAATAGTCAAGATTCCAGAAATAGAGGCTGGGTATTTAGCTCAGCAGCACAGTGCTTGCCTGGCAAGTGCAAGGTCGTGAGTTCAATTCCCGGTACCGGAGAAAAACCAAAAAAGATTCCAGAAATTTAACACAAGAACAAAATATTAAAAACAGTTAGAAAAAAGAAAAAAATCAGCTATAAAGGAAAGCCCATCAGAATCACAGCATACTTCTCAATACAAACCTTCAGGTCAAGGAGAGTTTGGACTGAAGTATTTCAAACCCTAAAAGAAAACAACCTCCAGTCCAGATTGATTTATTCTTCAAAACTATTTTTAGAAATTGATGGAGAAATAAGATACCTCCATGATAAAAAAAAACACCTGAGGAAATTCATGATCAGTGAACTAGCACTCCAAAATGTTCTGAAGGACATTCTAGAAAAAGATAACAAACATTACAGTTCCATGAGTCCCAGCAGAATGAATCCACCAGGCATAGCAAAAAATTAAACAGAGGGGGCAAAAGGGGAGCCAACAACGGGAAAATAACATGACAAGGACAAGTCAATACATATCAGTTATAACCATGTTAATGATCTCAATTTTTCAATCAAAAGAAACAGACTGGCAGGATGGATCAAGAAACAAGATATAAAAATGCTGCAAACAAGAAACACATTTAATTCAAAAACAAATTCATAGACTGAAAGTCAAAGGATGGAAAACAATACTCCATGAGACAGGAACCCAGAGAAAAGCAAGGTAGCTATTCTATTTGCAGACAAAGTGGATTTCAAACCAAGACTGATTAAGAGAGCCAAAGAAGACACAGATAACAATCTGTGAGGCACAGATAATAATAAAATAACACAGATAACAGTCATAAATGTATATGCAGCAAGTGCCAGTAGCCCAACTATATAAAACAAATATTAGATGATATGAAAAATCAAATAAGCAGTAACACAATTGTAATGAAAGACCTCAATACTTCACTATCACAAATAGATCAATTACACAAAAATTAACAAAGAAATACTATAACTGAAACAAACCTATGAAAAAATGGACTTAGTAGATGCCTATTGAGTGTTCCACCCCACAATATCAGAATACATGTTCTTCTCAGTTGCACACAAGCTGTTCTCCAAAACTGAACACATACTAGCTCATAGAACATGCTTAAATAAATGTTTAAAAATAGAAATTACTCTATGTACATCATCAAACCATATTGGAAATCAATGGCAAAAGAAATCACAAAAATTTCACAAAAACCTGGAAATTAAATAACACCTCCTAACTAATGGATGAGAGATGAAATTAAAGGCAAAATTAGATAGTTTCTATAATTAAACAATAATGCCAGTATGACATACTGGAACTTATGGGACACAATAAAATCAGTCCTATGAGGGAAAGTTATACTGGTACATACCCATATCAGGAAAACAGAGTGATCTCAAGTAAAAAACTTAATATTGAGCCTTAAGTTTCTAGAAAAATAAGAGACAGTCAAGCCCAAATCTCATATGAGAGAGAAAATTATAAATATTACAGCAGAAGTTAATGCAATGGAAACTAAAAAAACAGAATAAAGAATCAATAAGTCAAAAAATTGGTTCTTTGAAAGATTAAATAAAATGACAAACGCTTAGCAAAACGTCATTCAAAAAAAGGAAAGACTCAAATCCATGATATTAGGAATGAAAAGGGTGAAATCACAACAGATTCTGCAGAAATCAAGAAGAATATCTATACGTACTTCAAGAACCTGTATTCTAATAAGATGGAATATGCAGAAGAAATGGATAGACTCCTAGATATATATATATATATATATATATATATATATATATAAATTATTAAAGCTGAATCAACAACATATCAAAATTCTAAATAAACCAATGTCAGTTAGTGAAATTGAAAATGTAATCTTAAAAACCTCCCAACAAAGAAAACCCCAGGCCCTGACAGATTCACTGCTGAATTCTACAAGACACTTAGAGAAGACCTAATACTGCTACTTCTCAAACTCTTTAAAGAAATTGAAAGGGAAGCAATACTCACAAATTCACTCCTGGAATCAAGCATTATCCTCATAAAACCACAGAAGGACCCAACTCTGAAAGAGAAATACAAGTCCGTCTCCCTAATGAACATAGTTGCAAAACTCCACAAGATACTTGCAAAAAGAATACAGTAAATCATCAAGAAAATTATATACCATGACTAAGTAGGATTCATTCCAGGGATGCAGGGATGATTCAACACATGCAAATCACAAAACATAATATATCATATTAACATAGCCAAGGGTAAAATCATATGATCATCTCAATAGATGCAGAAAAAGGTTTTGACAAAGACCAACAGCCATTCATGATAAAAACCCTATAGAAATTTAGACTAGATGGTCTTTATTTGAATGTGATAAAAGCCATCAATGACAAACCAACAACCAACAGTATACTAAATGGACAAAAACTGAAAACTTTCACTTTAAAATCAGGACCAAGACAAGTCTGTTCATTGACACTGCTTTTATTCAATACAGTTCTAAAAGCATTAACCAGAGCAATTAGACAAGGGAAAGAAATGAAATAATGGTAGGAAAGGGAAAAGGTAACTTATCATTATTTGCAGATGACATGATACTCTACATAGAAGACTCTAAATCTCCAAAAAAAAAAGAAGATTCCAAATCTCCACCAAAATACTTATAGATTTAATGACCAAATGCAGTAGCATAGTTGGATACAAAGTCAACACTCAAAAATCAATAGACTTCCTGTATACAAATAGCAAACTTTCTGAGAGGAAAATAAGTGAAATGACACCTTTCACAATAGCATCCAAAAAATGAAATACCTAGGAATCATTCTAATGAAGGAAGTAAAACAGAAACTTTTTCTCCTGAAAAAGGAGATTGAAGAGGATATCAGAAAATGGAAAGATATCCCTTTCTCTTGGTTAGGAAGAACCAGTATAGTGAAAATCCATACTTCCAAAATTGTTATACTGCAGTACCTCAGAATGTGAATATATCTGGAGATTGGGCTTTTAAAGAAATGATCAAATTGAAATGAGATCACAAAGGCACCCTTTAAGCCAATCTGACTTCTGTCCTCTTAAGAACAAATCTGGATGCAAAGGGAAAATAACAACAATAAGTATGCACAGAGAACAGACCATTTGAGGACAGAGCAAAAACTTGACCAACTTCCTCAGGAAAAAACTGAACCTTCTAAGACCCTAATCTTAGGTTTTTAGTCTCCAGACAGAGAGAATATAAATTTCTGTTGTTCAGTACACCCAATTTGTGGTATTTTGCTATGTAAGCTCTACCAGAATAAGACAGTCATATAAAAAACATATACCTTGCCACGTAACCTTATGAAAGATAATATACACTGTATTCCAAACTGTAAGCTCTCTAAAAGCTCAGAATTATACCTTCAGTCTAGCACATGACACTTGCTCAATCGATATTTTTGAAAGTATGAAGAAATGAACAGGAAATATATTCAGATATAGAGTCTCAGTTTATTCTATACACAATATAGTATCCAGTGAGCTTTCATTTCTGTGAATTCCTCCTACCAGCAATTCCTAATGTCTAATTAAGATGCTATGATTCATTCTTATAATTTCCTATCCTTTCTATATCATAAAACCAGGTTCGAACTCCACTATAATTTAGTCAGATCTTCCATTTCTTCCTGGTGAATACAAATTAAATCCAATTCTGATTTAGTTGTTGTGATCTCAAAAGAATTCTTAAAAACCATACTTTCAAGCAAAAGCTATGTCCTACAATAACAGGAAACACTGATTTACTAGGTCCTTTTGCTTTCATAATACACATAATCATCTACTTGTTATGGTTTGTGTCTAGATGCCCCCCCAAAGCCTCATGTGGTTGTAGGGCTTTTTCAAAAGTGGCTGAATCTATAGTGTATGATGATGTGATTAAGGGTTGTGATTAATAAATCAGTCCATTAATTGGTTTGGCACTACCCTAATCCCAGTACTCTTGGTAAAATGAAAGAGACTTGTCTTCCTTTTGTTGCTTTGGCTGTCTTCCACCTCCATAAACTGTTACCCCTCTACCATGTTCCACCCTGCCTTGGGGCCAGTGGATTGAGACTGAAACCTCTACAAACTGTGAGTTAAACAAACTTTCCTCCTTAACTTTGGATGTTGAGTATTTTGTCTCAGCAGTGAGACAAAAGTAACTAGGACACTATTATATTTTCAAATAAACTTTAAGATTATGAAGAGCAGAATTTATACCAAAAATCATTTTTCCTTTAGAAAGTAAAATCAATTAAAGTTCTCAGTAACTTCCTTTTTGACTGATTCTTAGTCCTCATCTTAATTTATCAGCACTTGATCGCTTTTGCTATAATCTCATATAAATCCAATAGAAGATATGTTTAATTATTCTGAACATATTTTTCAAATTTTGAGATAAGTGATTTAAAGAAAGACTGATTCAACTGTTATTAACTAGCTGATTTGAAAAGAGTGCCTTTTGGAAGGAAGATTGCAATTGTACATGAGACTTGGGAGGATAGTAAATGAAAAATTGAGCCTGACCTGAAAGATACAGTAATAAGTAAATATAAAATAGAGCCTTGCTTTCTTCATTGTAAAATGGAGAGAGATTCCTATTCTTAAAAGAGAATGCCTAAGTATTAAGATTGAAGGGGTCAGTGAGGTGTGATGGTACATACCTGTAATCCCTGCACTGAGAGGCTGCAGCAGAAGGATCATGAGTTCAATACCAACCTGGACAATTCAGCTACTTAGCAAGACTCTTTCTCAAAATAATAACAAAAGGGTTGGGGATGTAATTCATTGTGAAGCCCCTGGGTTTAATCCCCAGCAATACACACACACACACACACACACACACACACACACATACATTGAAAGGGTCTGGTTAAAGTAATAGAATATTCCACCTTAAAATATTGCTAAAATGAAATGAAAGACATAAGCTCATTTAAGTTCATTCTTCCAAAAACTGTCTTTTCTCTCTCCTGCAGTATCATTTTCCTACCTTACTACTACGTCATTATTCTCAATATACCAGCATGCTTTTGTTCTCCCACTTTAACAAACAAAAAAGGAATCTCCTCCATCCCATGTCCCCACAAACAAAAAAGAAACCTCCTCCATCCATGTCCCCATTTCTCTGTTCTTCTTTGTAGCAGTACTCACAAAAACTATATATTTATGGCATCCTACTCTTCTATTTACCACTTGAATTGGGTTCCCACTACTCTACCAAAACAGCTCATATTACAGTTCTCAGTAACTTCCTTTTTGACTGATTCTTAGTCCTCATCTTAATTTATCAGCAGCATCGGGAACTCCTCTGTTGCTCACTTTCTTCAGTTGGCTCCCAGAGCACCACTATTGTTTTCTGTGACCTCATTGGCTGTTCCTTTGTTGTCTCTTTTACTAGCTAGTCCTCATCTCTCAGACTTCTTTAAAAGGGAGTACTCATGATTTAGTCCATGCTTATGTTCTTTTTTCTACCTTCTTTCACTCTCTTGATGATCTTTTTCCAGTATTATGATTTTAAATAACTACCTGCAAGGTAACAACTCCTTGTTTTCTCTCTCTGGATCCTCAGATCAATAATCATGTGCTATACAGTGATGTTCCATTAGTGATCGTGGTCCTATGAGATTATCACAAAGCTAAAAATTCCTTTCACCTAATGATGTCATAGCCATAACTCAGTGCTGTCTTAGCATGAAACATCACTCATGTATTTATGGTGATGCTGGTATAAACAAACCTACTGTGCTGCCAGTCATATAGAAGTGTGGTACATAAAAGAGATTCAGTATGTAATACTTGATAGTGATAATAAATGTTATGAGCATATATTTATTATATTATACATTTAATTTTTTATCTCATTATTATTGTTTTTCTTATTTTACTTATAAGAAAAGAAAGTTTACTGTAAAATGCTACACTGAGGTACACTGGCAGCAGCTTCACCCACCTACTGTTCCCTGGGTTTCTTAATGGCATCACTTCCTCTTGTGCTTGATTTAATCTTGTGTTGTTTTTTTCATCATGACCTACAAGCAATAGACTATACTATATATCTCTACCACACAGCCTCAGTGTTTAGTAAGCTATCCCACGTTTATTTGTGCAAGTACTCTATACTGTTCAAGCAGTAAAATCACCTAATGATGCATCTCTCTGAAAATATTCATGTGGTTAAGAAACACAGGACTACATAACCAACTACCTACTTCACTCATCAACTCAAATGTCTAACAGTCATTTTGAATGTCCAAAACTGAAGTATTTAGCTCCCCTCTGCCCAAATCTGCTGAACTACAGTCTCTCCCATCTCAGTTGGTAGCTTTATCCAAGCTCCAGGAGCCATTGTTTCTCTCTCTTTCTCTTATTTCTCACATTCAGTCCCTTGGGATATCTTGTCATTGTATCTTCAAGATATATCCACCTCACTCCTATTGCTGGTCTATAGCATCACACATCTGGATTACCCCAACTGTCTCCTAACTATTATTCCTGTTTCACATTCCCCCTCCAATAATTCAGTCTCAGCATAAAAACCAGAGTGATCTTGCTAAAAAAACTTAATCGTATAATGACATGCCCTATCCCATCAAAACCTGCAACAGCTCTCCTTTTCATTCATTTCCCTACAGTGAGCTCTGGGGCATTATGTGATCTGGCCCCTGCTAAATCTTCATCTCTTCTATTACTCTTCCTAACGTTCCACTGAGTCTACTACTTTCAGTTCCTCCAGAACTCCAGTTACTGTTCTGCCTCAGAGCTTTTGCTATGGTTATGTTTCTGCCTAAAACACTCCTCACTCATGCCTTTGCATGGCTAATATGCACTCTTCTTTAACTCTTTATGCCAAGGTTTCTCAACTTTAGCTTTCCTGACATTTTGAGACAGGTAACTGTTTGTTGTAGACAGCTTCTCCATGGACTGCAGGATATTTAACAGCATCTCTGGTCTCTACCCACTAGACATGAATAGCACTGCCAAGCCACATCCAGTGATCTCAAACAAAATTGTCTCCAGACATTGCCAGGTGTCCCCTGCAAGGCAAAATTGCCCTTAGTTGAGAACCACTGCTCTATTCAAATATCACCATCTCACTAAAGTCTACCTTAGTTGTACTTAAAATTATAAAAGTAGATGTACTTTGAGACCATATTAAGTGAAAAAAATCAGACACACAGGCTTAAATATCACATGGTTACCCTTATATGAGAAACCCAAAGTATAAATAAAGAGCTAATTAAAATATAATAGGACACAGGGAGATAGATCTTTTGCAAATGGAAAAAGCCAAGAGATACAGGGAGGTGGATAGGGGAGAAGGGCGTGAAAAGAATTGAGATCCACAACGTGCATGTACCAACTCCCTATGATGAATGTGATCATTATGTACCACAAATGTGTACTGATGAAAGCTTAAAATAAATAAATAAATTTATAACCCACAATCCTTCCAACCTCCAGAGCATAGCCTCATTACTCAGCTGTACTTTTTCTCATGCACTTGCCACCTTTTAGAATACTACATAATTTACTTACTTATTATACTTATTAGTTTTTCATCTTTACTTGCCTCTAAAATTTAAGTTCCACAAGAAAAGGGATATTTTCTTCATCACTGCATCCTACTAGCACCTAATACATGTAAGGGCACAACAGTACTTATTGAATGAATAAACAACAGAAAGAGCAAAGAGAAAGAGAAAAGACAACAGCAGAAGAGAAACATCAGAAAGTCTTGCAGGATGGAAAGTAAGTAGGAGAGACAAGTGACTTAGGAAGGTGAAGAAAGCTACACCTGGAGTGCCCACAGTGCGAGACCCAATGTAAGTGCCTCAGAGGGGAAGCTGAGAATAAGACTTACCCGGCCCACAAAGCCCTGGAAAGGTTTGCGTTTGAAGATGTAATTTACTTTAGGAGGCAGCGATGGATAAGGTAAACAGCTAAAATCAGGGTTTGGTTAAAAAGTCTGGACAATCCAGACTTGAAATGAAAAATAAAACACATCTTCATCCTACTAAGCAACTCCATGTTCCTCTATCAAGAAACTGGAGATTTTTTCCCCTCAGGAGAAAATGAACGCATAAAAGCTCTGAATGAAGGGATACCAGACTGGCACAGTGGTGGTTGTTGGGGACCATAAATTATAAATTAAAAGTAGCAGGCTTGGAATGCAGAAACTTCCACTTTCTCTCACCCACCACTGAGATATTGATGGTCAATGAGACTGTGGTACCCACAGTGCAGGATGGGATCTGCTGAGGACAATACAGGGAGGCCAATAAGACCCAGGTTGGAAATGGATCTTAACTTCTTCCTTGGTGATGTTAAACTTGTTCATTTTGCTACTAGTATTTTAGTGCTCTTCCAGGTACGGTATCCTATTCCTCCCCCTGAACTTCTTACTGGAAAAAAATAATAGTGTGTCAGCTGAAGAGGTCTTTGCTTTTGCCTTTCTTGAGGCACTGGCTTCCCATGTCTCTTTTTATGCATTACTAAATTTGTTTCTTTTTTTTTCTTCATCCTTTGCTGTACCCCTCATACAGGCAGTTGGAAATCTTGGCTAGTTCCCAGGCAAGTGGTGACAGAGGGTGAGAAGCAGGAAGACTTAGTGTAAATGTGCATTATTATTGAGATCTCTGGCTCCCTTTCTACCCCTGATCACAGAAAGCTAGCACCCAAGCAGGAGGTTTGGAGATGATCCTCTGGAGAAACTGATAGTGCCACAGTAAAGACCTCAAGAGACAGAATCATGGGGACCCCCAACAATTACCAGCAATAAACCCAAGAATCAGTAAAACTATGTGAGCTAAACCACCAATCAGTTTTTAAACGACTTATTCCTAAATATGAAGAGCAAGTCAAGTATCACCAGCTATTTAATTAAAGCTTCCATGGTGAAAGACTGTCCAAAATAATGAACAGGAAGCAAATTCCAAAGGAAACAGACAACTCAAAAAATAGGGGGAAAAAAGCAGATAAACAGATAAATACTGTTACAATACTAAGAAAAAACAGGATGTTACATAAAAGGAACAATCAGAACAAGAAAAACCTTTTGAAAATTAAAGATAAAAATAGAAAACTTTTAATACAGGTATTGGCATTTAATAAAAAAGAAAGCCTGCACAAAAAAAGACAAGGAAAATAGAAGAGAGGAATAAATAGAGGATTATTTTTTACAAGTCTATGAAACCCAAGATCCAAACAATAGGAGGCATAGAAAGAACATGGGAAATGTGACAGAAAGGATGGTCAAGAAATAATGCAAGTAAATTTCCCATATCTGAAAGTATTAATTTCAAGATGAACAATGCTTACAAAGGAGCTGCTACAAGAAATTAAAGAAAGATCCACATGGTCAAGACCTTTCAAGGATAAAGTAATTTCCCTAAAATCTTCTAATGCATAAGGAGGAGGTATCTACAGAGGATCAAGACTTGAAAGTAGCACTTAGATACAATATTGGCCATCAGATGACAATGAAACAGTATCTTCAAACTTACGAAGCAAGTCATTTCAAACCCAGAATTTTAAATCTAGAAAAAAATCACAGTAATATATCAGGTTAGAGAAAAGATGTCTTTACATTTAAAAACATGAAAAAACTCTAAAACTTTACCTCCTAGGCACCCTAGAAAACTGATGGAAGCTATACTCTAGTTTAAAAAGGTACACATCAAGGGGGCTGGGGATTTAGCTCAGCGGCAAAGCGCCTGCCTGGCAAGCGCAAGGTCGTGAGTTCGGTTCCTGGTACCAGAGAAAAACAAAAAAAAAAAAAAAAAAAGGTGCACATCAAGAAAAAAGGAGACATAATTTCAGAAACAGTAAAGACAAAGACTGCAGAACAACAAAAATGTCCCAGGATGGCAGCCTATGCAGAAGGCCTAGTGGGCCTAAAATGGTGGGCTCCATTAAAAAAGGTTTTGGAGGAAACAAACTGAAACATTTGAGCATATAGAGAGAACAGATGAATGCCTGGAAGAGCTTTTAAAGCGACTGAAGAAAGGTTAGCAATACATTCATAGAAAACTAGGCCAATACAAAAATGAAGTATATATTCATGGCAAATAAAAAAAAAATTAGGCAGGTGTGGCAGTACATCCCTGTGCTCTCAGAATTCTGGAAGGCTGAGGCAAGAGGATCACAAGTTCTACCCCAACCCGGACAACTTAACTACCTAATGAAACTGTCTTTCAAAATAAAAAAGAATAATGAGAAATAAAAAGGACTGGAGATGTAGCTCAGTAGGAAAGCCCTAAGTTCAATCCTCAATATCATGGAGGGGTCTTATAAAATAGTGCTATGTGGCTATAAAAAAATGAAATATAAGCCAGGCACAGTGATGCACATGGGTAAACCCAGCTCTTGGGAGGCTGAGGCAAGCGAATGGCTGAGAATCTGAGGACAGCCTGGGCTACATAGTGAGTCTGTCTTAAAAAAAAAATCTCACAAAAAATAAAATTCATTATGTGAGGAAAAAAAATCAAAGCACAGAACAGTGCATATACTAAGCCATCTTATAGGTAAGAAAAAGGAGAAGAAAAATATCTCTTCACATTTTTAAAGTAAACAACCTGAAAAAATTGTCATCTTGGAAGGAGGAAACTGGGTAGAAGGGACAGAAGTAATTGCTATACCTCTCAGAATGTACCTTTACTTTGTAGATTTCAGTTTGGAACTATCTAAATGCTGTATTTTTCAAAATTACAAAAGAAAATTAAATCAAAATTTTAAAATTTTGAAAATCAATCCTTAAAATTTGGAAGCAAATGAAAAAGAATAAAGAAGCTGTGTATAGAGCACCAGGTTAGTGACCTAAGTTCAAAGACAGGAATTATTTCAATGGGCACAATTATTTGGTCTCAGGAACTGGAAAGAAATCTTGAGTTTTTTTTTAATAATCATTTGTTAGCAATCCTATTGTTGCTGTTGTTCTGAAATTATTATACACATACTAGGATAGAACAAGTGATTAAAAATGTTTAGACCATCAAAAGCTAAAATTCTCAGGGCCAGGGATATAGCTCAGCAGCACAAGCACCTGCCTGGCAAGTGTAAGGAGGTCCTGAGTTCAATTCCTGGTACCAAAAAAGAAAAAATAAAATTCTCATTAAGAAACAAGAGCTAAAGAAAGGTGACCACTTACAGGGTAACAGCAAGGGTGAGAGTCTCCAAATGAGCCCTGGAGAAAAGCAGATACCCTGAGGCAGGAACAAGACAGGATGTTCACTATCACCACTCCTACTCAATGGAGTACTTGAAACTTTAGCCCAAAGTAAAAAAGCAACTAAGCAAGAGAAAGAAACAAAATAGATATATATAGGAAAGGAAGTCAAATTATCCTTTTTCATAGATGACATGATCCTTTACACAGATGACCAAAAAATTCCACCAAAAGGTTCCTAGAACTAATAAACAAATTCAGCAAAATAGCAGAGTACAAAATCAATAGCATTCCTGTCTCACCAATGAGAAAGAAATTAGGAAAATAATACCATTCACAATAGTTTAAAGAAAAATTAAATAGTTAGAAATTAACCTAATCAAGGAAGTGAAAGACCTCTATAACAAAACTATACTAGTCTGAATAAGGAGATTGAAGAAGACATTGGAAAATAGATGGACATTACTTGTTCTTGGATAGGCAGAACCAATATTTCCCAATAGCCATGCTACCAAAACTGATATATAGATTTAATGCAATTTCAAACAAAATGCCAACAGAATTTCTCACAGAACTAGAAAGAATATTCCTAAAATTTATATAGAAGCAGAAGAGACCCAGAATAGCAATTGCAATTCTGGGCAATGAAAGTAAAGCAGGAGGAATGACAATTCAGTTACAAAAACAACATGATACTAGCATAAAAAGCTACATGTGGATTTATGGGACCGAATAGAGGATGCAAAAACATCCCCAGGAACACTCAGCCATCTGATCTTTGACAAAGGGGCCAAAAGCATAAGCTGGAGGAAACATAACCTCTTTAAAGAAAGATGCTGGAAAAACCGGCTATCTACATGCATAAGAATCTAAACGCATATCTCTCACCATGTATGGAACTAAAATCAAAACAGACCAAATGTCTAAGTATTAAAATAGAAATATTTAATCCACTGAATGATAAAATAGGTAATATTCTTTAAAATATGCAAGGCCTATCTGAACAGACCCTCAATTACACAAGAAATAGCATCAAGAATCAACAAATGGGATCATATCAAATTTGAGAGGCACAGCAAAGGGAAAAACCAACAGAGTGAAGAACAACCTACCATAGTGGTTGATTGATTGTGTCAGTTTGGGAAGTTTAGAAGCTTAACTAAATTCACTCAGCGATTCTACACCCTAGGTGTAGAGGAGTCACCCTAGGGTGGGTCTTCACTTAGATGATATAAAAGGGAAATGGGGAAGGACAGAGGGTTTCCATTCTTCAGAGGAGCTCCAGTCTTTGCCTTCAGCTTGGACATCATTTCCTGGCTTCTAGTGCAACTCTTCGGCTTTCACCTTGGATCCTTCAGCCTTCCAATGTAGACTCATCAGCCTTCCCTCACAGACCCATCGGCCTCCTGATACAGACTTGCACTGAATGCTGCAGTGAACTCCAGACCTTGGACTGAATCCTTCAGCCTCCAGTGTGCAGATACCCTCTGCATGCCTCCTCACCCACCACGGTGGCTGACCGTCCTAAGCCAGTCTTGTAATTTCTTATACATTTGTATATCTTGTGTGATATCTGTTTTTCTAGTAAAACCCTGACTGACACACCCACAGAATAGGAAAAGTTTTACTAGCTACTCCTTGAACAGAGGACTAATATGTACAATACATAAAGAACTCAAAATAATTAGACCCCGAAATTAAAAGACCCAGTCAAGAAATGAACAATTTAAATGAGCAGATACTTCTCAGAAGACAAAGTTCAAATGGCTGGTATACATATGAAAAAAAAGTTCAACATTTGTAGCCATTAGGGAAATGCAAATTAAAACACTAAGATTCCATCTTACTCCAAAAAGAATGGCTATCACCAAGAAATCAAATAATAATAAATGCTGTTAACACTGTTAGGGAAAAATACACCCTTCTACATTGTGAGTGGGAATGTAAACTAGTGCATTCTTATACATTTGTATATCTTGTGAGATATCTGTTTCTCTAGTAAAACCCTCACTGACACACCCAAGAATAGGAAAACTAAAGCTAGAATTCCATTTGACCCAGCTTTAGTTTTAGAAAACTAAAGCTAGAATTCCATTTGACCCAGCTATTCTCCTTCTCAATATCATCCTGAAAGAGTTAAAGACATTTTATTACAGTGACACATGCATTCCCATGTTAACAGCAGCACAATTTATAATAGATAAATCTAGGAAGCATCCTATTTGTCCATCAACAAATAAATGAGTAAATATGGTTTTGTATCCAATGGAGTACTCGTCTGCTCTAAAGAAGCATAAATCTGAGCCATTTGTAGGAAAATGGGTCTACCTTGAGGCCATAACGTAAGTGAAATAAATCAATAATGCATGCTTAAATATAATTTCTTATATGAGAAACCCAAAGTATAAATAAAGAGCAAAAGAAAAGATAGATAATAGGAGATAGAACAAGGAGATGATACTTTTGCAAATGGGAAGAGTCCAAGAGTTGGGTGGGAGAAATGAGGGGAAGTAAAGGGAATGTAAAAATAATTTAAATATGTGTACATGTACCAACTTCCAATGATGAATGTGATTATTATGTACTGTAAAAATCTACTAATAAGAATTAATTTAAAAAATCAAACCTGGCTCAGCTAATCAACCTGGTAGGGAATATAGGTAATATTCTTAAAAATATGCAAGGCCTATATGACAGCTATATGACAGTTATATTTCCAGTTATATGACAGTTCCTGGAACACAGTGGCTGTGGCAACAGACGAAGGAGTGCAGGTGGTGGATGAGCATGGGAAGTAGGGCTAGCAAGGCCATGGGTCACTCCAAGCCTGGAAGAGAAACTGCACCTTGTCACACAGAATCCTCAAGAGTTCTAGGGGAAGAGAATGTGAAGGATAAACTGGAGGGATGGGAATTTAAAGCTTACTCAGGATCGGCAACCACAGGTACACCATCTGTGGCTTACTTCATGCCTACGTACTACACTGATGTAAGGTAAGCATTCTATCTGTGGACCTTCACGCATACCTAGGGAACATGGAAGCCCCATGGGAACTTCTAGAACTTGGCACCAGTTTCTATGAGAATGTGATCAAAGGAATGCTGGACAGCATAGGTATCCCCTCGGAGAAGCCCAGCTTCCTCAAAGGCATGCATTACCAGCTCAGCAAAGAGTGCACACTGGATGTGTAGAGAGTATCCATAGTCATAGAGCATGATGTCAGAGCTGGAGCTGAGGTCGTAAAGCAGGTGGAGCACTCTTTGCTGAGTGGTCTGTTGTACCCTGGACTGCAGGCTTTTGATGAAGAGTATTTAAATGTAGATGCTTAATTTGGAGGTGTTGGCCAGAGAAAGATTTTCACCTTTGCAGAGAGGTACCTGTCTGCACTTGACTACTGAAAAGGGATCCATTTGAGGAATTCAGTGGTCCCAGGTTGAACTGGGAACAAAATGAGCTCTTCAGAAGAGGAGGTCAAGATTTATCTCCTTGATTGGATGGAAAACATGAAGAAAAAATTGAAGAAGGCCTCCTGTGAGCCAGACAATGAGGAGAACAATAGAATTCTATCCTTTATCAAGAATGTCAGACTCAAGTCTGAGTTTGTGCGCCTTTGAGATGAGAAATGGGGAGGAAACAAAGCCAACACTACTTACCTGGATCTGGAAAAAGACTTTGCTGATGAGGCTGTACATCCTGGAGACCTAAATAATTCTGTTGAAATCACCCTGAACAAGCTCTTTAATACCCTTTCTCTGAAGAAGCTGGCCAGTACTGCCTACCCAGGTCCCTTTAAACAGAAGCCCATTGTCAAGGGCCATACCAAGAATTCAGAACCAGAAGAGATCACCCCATCATGGCCGGACATCTGCTTGAGATAAATCATCAGAGAAGCACCCAGATGCAGACCGACTGTGTGGAGAGGACTGATGTGGGGGAAGCTGAGCCATAGGCAGCAGTGAGCAGCCTGGTGCAATTTGTGCCCAAGGAGGAACTGAAGAATGGGCTAGTAGTGGTGCTGTGCAATCCAAAACCCCAAAAGACGAGAGAAGTTGAGTCCCATGGCATGCTGCTCTGTGCTTCTGTAGAAGGTTTAAGCTGCCATGTTGTACCTATCATAGACCCTCCTGCAGGGTCTGCTTCCAGTGCGCAATTATTTGTGAAGGGCAATGAAAAGTACCATCCAGATGGGGAGGTTAAATCCGAGAAGAAAATCTTTGAGAAACTGCGGGCTGACTTTAAGTTTTCTGAGGGGTGCATTGCACAGTGGGAGCAAATCAACTCCATGACCAAGCTGGGGTGCGTTTCTGTGCATTACTGAAAGGGGGGAATATTAGCTAGCCAGGCTGGCATCTTGCTCCCTTCTCACACCATCCTTGAGTTGTCTGCTCCCTCAGTTTTTTCTATCCACCACCCATTTGCACATCTCTCAGGACACTGAAGGAGCAGGTCCAGGACTTTATGAGGTAGAGAACTGAGTAAGGGGCAGCTCACCTCCATAGAACCTTGGAGCACCCTACTTGCTGCAATGAAAATGAACTCCATGTTAGCAGGTGTTGCAGTGACAAGCAGTGCTTTCCAGGCTGTTACTATTCTGTACAAAGACTTGGTTGGAACAACTGCTGAATGTAAAAAATTAACATTTATTCTAAAGCAAAAAAGAAGACAAAGAGGAGGAGAGAAGTAAATGTGAAGGAAGTATTCAAGAAGAAAAGTGCACTGAAGGAAAAAGAAAAGATATATCCCACACATAGGATGGGCCACCGCAAGGACAAGAGGGCAGGGAAGCAAAACCAATGGCTGCCATCTTTTATACCTTCTTACTAATATTCGATCCCGGCCATCCCCATCAAAAACCCACTTGATCTCATGCTAGAAGATTGGTGTCAGGTACAGGGCTCAGCTTGAGCTGTGTCAGAAGGTTGGTATGAGATGCCAGGCTCAGAAGCTGGTGCTTCGCACCTGTGGTTAGCAAGTCCTTGCAACTGGCGGGCCATGCCCAACTGTCCCAGTCATGTTGCCACACCCTAGTCTCCCGCCTGACCCAGGTAGTAAGGAGGCCCAGGCAACAGCAGATGTCTCCCTCTACCTTCTTCTTTTGGCAATTGACTAGAAAATTCTGATTTCAATCTGACTCATAGAAAAAAATTACACCCGAATCTGGTGAACACTCTAGGTTTACCAGTGCATAGAATGACATTATGTGACAGTGAATGACAGTAGAATGACATAGAATGACAGTGAAGAATAACATTAAATACATCATGGAAATTTAATTAGCAAAATCTAGAGTATAAGAATCTCCAAAAGAAAACAAACTGGTTTCTTCAAAAGATACATTGCAAGAACTAAGGTTTAAGAGGGAGGAGTATTACAAATTAAAAGGCTGAAGAGACACACATTATTTTATAATACTGGAGATTGAACCTAGTGATGGCCTTCTCACTGAAATCCTCAGCCCCTTTTGTTTGGTTTTTTATTTTGAGACAGAATCTTACTAAGTTGCTGAGTTGCCCAGGCTGAGCTCAAACTTGCAATCCTCCTGCCTCAGCCACCCAGACCAATGGGGTTACAGCTGTGCACCAGCATACCTGGCTGAGACATATTAAATGCAACATGTCAGGGCTGGGGATTTAGCTCAGGGGCACAGCGCCTGCCTGGCAAGTGCAAGGTCGTGAGTTCGATTTCTGGTGCCTGAAACCACCCCATAAAAAAACAAAGAAAAAAAGAACAAATAAATGCAACATGTCTCTGTGGGTTCTGTATCAAGTTCAAGCAACCACAGATCAAAAATTATAACTGTATTGAAAAAATACAGACCAGTTCTTGTCACCACTCCCTGAATAATTCATAATAACTATTTATATAGCTATTTATTTACACAGTATTTAGTTATATTAGCTATTATAGGTAGTCTAGAGATTATTTAAAGTATGCAGGAAGATGGGCATGGATGATATGAAAATACTATCATTTTATGGAAAAGACTTGAAAATTGCCAAATATTAGTATCTGCAAGGGTCTGGGAATCAAGTTCCCACAGATACTAAGAGATGTGTATATCTTGATTGAATTTGACTTCAACAAACCAACTATAAAAATGATTTATGAGATAAATTGATTCTAAATCTGAACATTTACCAGATATTTCATATTACAGACTAGAAGATTTATATTTACATATGATAATGATATAAGGTCATATTGAAAAACTAAGTCTTTTCTTTTAGTATTCACACTAAAATATTTACATGTTATATTGTATACCATCTTCAATTTGCTCAAACTAATTCACTGGGGATAGGTAGAAATCGGATGAGAGTATAAACCAGTGATGGCAAACCTATGGCATGCATGCTGCAGTGGTCTGTTTGCATCACTGAAAACTCTAAAAGTTTTGCCATCACTGTTATAGACAAAACATGATTGGCCATGTGTTGATAGTCACTGAAGTTCGGAAATGGATACACAGGCTTTGTTGCCCCAGTCTCCACTTTATATTTGCAATTTTTCATGATATAAAATGAAAGAACAAATCAAACAATAAAAGAAAGGTAAATTTAATGCAGTACATCTATTTGGCTCACCAGTGAATATCTACATGGTCATAACAATATAAACACTAAATATTTAAAAATATAAAGATATTCAAAGGAAGTAGCTTGAGAGGGGAGATAAAATAAAAGTGACAAATTCCTGTACAACTGGAAGTAAATATATAATATAGAAACATGATAAGTCAGAATATGTATGAGTTCTATATAGATATATCACAAAATATACTATCTAGAAGTCCAGAACACCCTCAGAAATAGCTTCAAACAATGCTGCTTCTGGGAAGAATAAGGAGGGGTGGAACACAGGACTACCATTTCTTTACTAACCTTTTAGTGCTTCTTGACTTTTAAAACTATGTACTTGGATTTCATTGATTGAAAATAAATATTTAATTAAAGATTTTTCTAGCTGATCATGGTGGCATATCCCTGTAATCCACGTACCAGGAGACTGAGGGAGGAGGACCACAAGTTTGAACCCTTGCCTGGATAACTTAGTGACTTAGGAAGATCCTGCCTCAAAAATAATAATAATAAAAAAATACAACAAAAGGGCTGGAGATGAAAGCCCTGGGTTTAATTCCTAGTACCAAAATAAATAAATAAATAAAAATTCTTCTTAGGTCTTGATGCTTTGCCTGCCAGATTCCATAAAATTCACCTTTTTCCTCAAGTATCAAAAATATTTAGGGGTAGACATGTAATTCAGTGGTAGCACACTTTTCTAGCATGCACGAAGCCCTGGGTTTGACTCCCAGAACCATATATAAGTGCATATTTAAACCTCAAAAAAGGCCCAGACTAACATTACCCTATCTTATTAATGGAATGTCAGTACCAATAACAGGGACATGCAGGTTTGAAAGCCTGAGAACAACCCAGTGGTATATGCACATAAGAAACTATTACAGTTACAATGAGCATCTGGCCTGTATCTGTAACTACTAAATTGGATTTTAGGTCCACTACAAATTCTGCAGGGACTTCAATAATAATGATAATAATAATAGATGGTAGATAGATGATAGATTAGATAGATGATAGATAGATAGATAGAGAGAGAGAGAGAGAGAGAGAGAGTTAAAATTTGCCCAACAGAAGATGAAGGGGCTGCAAACATGAATAAATGTTCTGAAGAAGTATTCGTTCACCAAACATTTGATGAGCAGCCATTATATGTATGAATCGGTGTTAAATGCTAGAGGACAAAGCTAGATAATACATAGCTGCTACCTCCAGAGTCTAGAGTGGAAAGCATCCACAAAGCAATACAGTGTGACGCACTATAACAGAAGATACATAATGGAGACACAGGAATACAGGGGAAGAGACCCTTAATCAGCCTGAGGAGTTGAATATGGCTTCCTACTGGATTGAACTACTGAACTTAATCTTAAAGAATGAGTAAAAGCAAGGCAAAGAAAACTGGAGGCATCTAGACAGAGGAGATAGCCTCAAACAGGACTGAGATAGCATGGAAAGGGGACAACAATTCATTATAAGCGGAAGGAGGAAAGTAGATGAGGATGTAAGAGAAGATGAAGCTAGAAACCTTCCTGAGGATCCATAACTGAAAATGTAAGAATTTAAATTTCATTCCAAAATTTATTGGGCAAAAGATGATAGCTTAAACTACAGCAGACACAGTTGTGGAGAAGTGGGTGGATTGAAGATATTTCTAGAAAGTATAACAGACAAAAAATTAAAGAAAGGGAGAATTAAGATGGAATTTAGGATGACACATGTTTCTAGTACATGTTAGTACCATCACTAAAGTGAGAGAAATACTTAGGAAGGTAAAAGTATAAATTAAGTGTAAATTGTGGTTTTCAACCAGGTGCCACTGTATTCCCCAAGGGACATCTGGTAATGTCTGGAGATTCTTTTGACTGTTATAACTAATGGCAGGTAGTGAGTGGAGGACAGGTATACTGCTAAATGTCCTATAATGGACCTAATAGCCCTCACAGACACACAAAACAAAAAATAATCTGACTCCAAATGTCAATAGCACAAAGGTTGAGAAACCCTAATATAGGGCAGTGTTGATTTTCAAGTGCTTTGCATTACACAAAGTGAAAATGTATAGTGACTTTTTGATTGTTACTATGAAAAAATTTTTAAAATTCAATAACAAAATAATAAGAATAACAGTAGTTATTACATTGTGTACCATTATCTTCAAAGTAGTCACTCAGAGTACAAGACATGAACAAAAAGGATTCTTACAAAAAACAAACATAATAACATAAAACTTTCTTTACATGGAACCAAGATAAACTAGTAAGAGAAATGGCACAAATTAGCATAGATATTGAATTATTTTTGAAACAATAGAGTAGTCTATGGGGAAAGTATTTGAATGTCTCCCTATTTCCCTTTTATCTCTCTTCTATGTTGCCTCTTATTCATATATATAGATAAGTTTTGTGTTTCTCACATAGGAGAAAGCACGTGATATTTCAGTTTATGTCTGGCTTATTTCACTTAACATTATGTTCTCAAGGTGCATCCATTTATCTATGAATGTCGCAAGTTTATATTTCTTTCTTTGTGGCAGTTTAGTACTCCATGGTGCATAAATACCACATTCTTCTTATCCATTCATCTGTTGATGGACATATACACTGTTTCCAAGATCTAGCTACTATAAACTATGTTGCTATAAATATGGCTATACATGTATTTCTGTAATATAATGAGTTCAACTCTTGAAAAGACACATAGAAAGAAGATAACTGGGTCAAATGAAATTTCTGTTTAGTTTTTTAATTATTATTTTATTTTTATTATTATTCTAAAGAGAAAACTGAAACACTTTCAAAACAAGATAATAGGAAAGTAGCAATTAATACAGTACATATTGTTATCTTCATAGTACTTACTCAGAGTACAAGATATAGGCATGAAATATTGTCCAAACAATATTGCCACAAACCTTTCTTTTCAATGAACTAAGAAAAACTAGCTTTATAACTATCTGCCATGGATTAACAACGAGTGGTCAACTTGTAACACCCAGCTGAACTGAACCAGCATCGCTGGGTATGGAAGGCCCACCTGAGGATAGTTGCCAGCAACATAAAAACAAGAACTAGAGGGGAAGAAGTGGTGCTGTTGGTTCTCCTAGAGGAGCTTGTCATGTTGGCTTTCCTGATATGAACTCAGTTGTTCTCATTGTTGGAGGTGCTCAAGACCTCCTTGTCACTGAGGATGGCTGTGGTACTTTTCAGGGGAGCACTGGTCCTTACCTTGAGCATTGCTTCCTGGCTCCAGTGCAGATCTCTCAGCCTGCTGGCACAGATCCTTCATCCCACTGGCACAGATTCTGGGTTTTGTTTATGTAATCTATGCCTACACCTATGTCTGCAAGATTTCTATCTATTTTCTCTTCAAGTAGGTTTTGTGTTTCTGTTTTAATATTTAGATCTTTGATCTATTTTGACTGTAATTTAGTTATCCATAGTTGTTGTGCTAGATTACATTCCCACCAAAAATGTAGTAAATTTCCTTTTTTCCGCATTATGGCTAGCATTTGTTATTGTTAGATTTTTTGATGCTAGCCATTCTTTCTGGGGTAAGATGAATTCTCAGGGTAGTTTTAATTTGCATTTATCTGATAGCCAGTGATGATGAGCATTTTTCATGAGTTTATTAGTCATTTGTCTTTTGAGGTATGTCTATTCATTTCAGTTGCCCATTTTTTGATTGGATCTTTTATTTGGGGGGCTCTAATTTTTAAAAGTTCTTTATATATTCTTCATATTAGTGCTATATAAATAGAATAGCTGGCAAAAAATTTGTCCCCATTCTGTAGGTTGTCTCTTTCCTCTGTTGGTTGTTTCTTTCACTGTGCATAAGCATTTTAGTTTGACATGATCCTATTTGTTGGTGCTTGGCATTATTTCTTCTGCCACTGGGCTTCTATTCAGAAAGTCCATCCTTACACTTATGTCTTTAAGAGCTATACCTATTTTATGGATCAATTCTGTTGTAACATTTAGATCTTTAACCCATTTTTATTTTAGTTTAGTACATGAGACTTATTGGTCTAGACTCAATTTTCTGCATGTAGATATCCATTTTTCTCAGCACCATTTATTAAAAAGGCTTTCTTCCTCCAGTGTATGTTTTTAGCTCCTTTGTCAAAGATTAAATAGCTGTACATGCCTGAGATTGTTTCTTCTTCTGTTCTGTCCCATTGATCTACATGCCTGTTATTGTGCTAGTGCCATGCTATTTTAGTCACTTTAGCTTTATAATATAACTTCATGCCTGAAATTATAATGTCACCTGCTTCCCTTTTGTTTCCCAGGATTGCTTTTGCTATTCTGGGTCTCTTCTTATTCATATAAATTTTAGTTTTTCTCCAGCTTTGTGAGAAATAACTTGGCATTTTGATTGGGATGCATTAAATCTATAAATCAGTTTTAGAAGTATAGCCACTTTGATTATGCTGGTTTTCCTATCCAGGCACACGGAAATTTTTTCATATTCTGATGTACTCCTTGATTTCCTGTTTCAATTCAATACAATTTTTTCATTGTAGAGGCCTTTCACTTACTTAGTTAGGTTAATATCTAAGTACTAATTTTTGATGCTAGTATGAATGATATTGTCTTCTAATTTCTTTTTTAGTAAGCTCATTGTTAGTGTACAGCGACTGCTATTGAATATTTCTGTGTTTATTTTGTATCCTGCTCACTGCTGAATTGGTTTATCAATTCTAGGAGTCTTCTAATGGAGGTTCTGGAGTCTTGCAAGTAAAGGATCACGTCATCTGCAAACAATGATATTTTGGCTTTGTCTTTTCCTACATGTATCCCCTTTATTTTTTTTTTCTCTTGTCTAATTTTGCTGGCTTAATGTTTAGAGGACTACGTTGAACAGGAGGGTTGAAACAGACATCCTTGTCTTGTTCCTGATTTTAGAGGGAAGGCTTTCAGTTTTTCCCCATTTATCTGATCTTGCCAGTAGGTTGGTCCTAAATGGCTCTTATCATGTTGAGATAAAGATATTGTATACCGAGGTTTCTTTTTTTTTTTTGGTACTGGGAATCAAACTCATGACCTCACACTTGCTGGGCAGGCACTGTGCTGCTGAGCTACATCCCTGGCCCACTCTTCAGAGTTTTCATCACAAATGGATGTTTGATTTTGTCAAAGATTTTCTTTGTATCTATTAAGATGTGCACTTAATTTTTATCCTTGCTTCTATTTAATTGATGCATTGCACTTGTTGATTTACATATGTTGAACCACTCTTGTATTCCTAGAATGAAGCCTATTTGGTCATGGTGTATGATCTTTTTGATGATTTGTTGCATTCTGTCTGCTGATATCTTGTTAAGGATTTTTGCTTCTATGTTCCTTAGACAAATTGGCCTTTGTTCTCTTATGGTTGGAAATTTTGTCTGGTTTTGGGATCAAGAGAGTATTAGTTTTCAAGAATGATTTTGGATGTAATCCTTCCTTCTCAGTTACATCAAAATCTTTCAGGGCTATAGGTATTAGATCTTCCCCAAACTTTTTATAGAATTCAGCTGTGAATTCATCAGGTCCTGGGCTCTTCTTAGTTGGTAATTTTCTTTTTTACTCCTTCAATTACATTGTCTGTTATAGCACTGTTCACCATTTTTAATTCTTCTTGGTACCTGGGAATCTCTCCATTTCCTCTGAGTTCTTCAGTTGTTTGGCATATATGTTTGTAAAGTAGCTGCTAATAATTTTCTGGATTTCAGCAGTGTCATTGTGATTTCACCTGTTTTATTTCTAATTGTATTAATTTTTGTCTCTTTTCTTTTTTGAGTAAGATTTGCTAAGCATTTGTCTAGTTTATTTATTCTTTCAATGAATCTGCTCTTTGATTCAATCATTCTTTGTATTTATTTTAGTCTTCATTTCTTAATTTTGGCTCTGATCTTTACAATTTCCTCCCTTGTACAGTCTCTGGCTTTGGGTTGTTTTTGTTTTTCTAAGACCTTGAGTCGCATCAATAGGTTATTTACTTGGTCTCATTCTATTTTTCTGATGTGGGCATATACCACTATCAACTACTTCATAGGACTGTTTTCATTATGTCCCATAAGTTCTGGTGTGCTGTACTGGCATTATCATTTAATTCTAGCAACTGTCTTTTTTTTTTTCTTAATTTCCTCTGTGATCCATTGATTATTCACAACTACATTGCTTAATTTCAATATGTTTGCACAGTTTCTGTGGCTGCTTTTGCTACTAATTTCTACTTTCATTGCACTGTGATCTAATAATATCCATAGCAAAATTTTGATTCTTTTGCATTCACTTAGGCATGCACTATTTGATTACATGTGGTCTATTTTGGAGGCAGTACCATATGTGCCAAAAAGAATATGTATTCTCTTGTTGAGTGGAACAGTCTGTATATATCTATTAAGGCCACTCATTTAAAGATTTGGTTCAACTCTGATATTTCTTTATTAATTTTTTGTTTAGTTCATCTGTCTATTTGTGAGAGTGGGGTATTGAGATCCCACACTATACCTTCATTCATGTTCATCTGATCTTTTTTGTCTGGTAGAACTTGTTTTTTGGAGTTGAGTGCACCATGGTATGGTACATATCTGTTTATAATTGTTATATCTTCCTGTTGAACAGTCCCAGTAATGAATATGTATTATATTTCTTTGCTTCTTTTGATCTGTGTTGGCTTGAAATCCACTTCCTCTGAATATAGGATATCTATTCCTTCTTGTTTTCAGGTTTTTATTGCATGGAATATTTTTCCCATTCTTTGATTCTTAGTCTATGAATTTCTCTTTGTGTTAAATGTGTTTCTTATATACAGCATACTGTTGAATTTTCTTTCTTGATCCGTTCTGCTAATTTGTGTCTTTTGATTTTTGAGCTGTTATTAAAACTCACTTAAAGTGTTATTTTGTGGAGGAACAGCCAAAAAACTCTCTTAAGTAGCATACATTGTGTTTATGCACTGGTTCCAAGAAGAGAAGGAAATGCAGAGTGCTGTGTTACTGCACTTAAGCAATCATGTCTCTTATGTCTGTGTATTTTCTTTCACTTTCCTGTGTATGTAGTTGTGTATAAAGGACAAAGAGGTCCTAATTTATAACATCTAGTCTTTCTAGGTATTAAAGAAATGCCAGTGTATGACAAAAGTGTAATTAGTAAAGTAGCATGTTGAGTACATTGTGTTAAGAAAAGCTGCTCTTAAAACCACGTATGAAGTGAAATTGTTAATACCCTCTAGGCATTACACATACATGTATCTGTCCCCTAGGTTGAAAAGACAGAAAGGGGCAAGGGCTCTAGTCCAGACTGTTTCTAATTAGGTGACACTTTAAAATTATAGCCTTTATTAAGTCTTTGCAATTTTTCAATGCCATTATTCATATGAGAAATTTAAGTTCTTGTTGGAAACATCTAGTCTTTCTAGATGTTTAAAATTCACACATATAGGTCAAAGGCTAAAGTAATACCCTTTAAGTATTTTTTGTTACTTGACAGGATTGGTTGCATTTTGGGAATGGAGTTTTCAAACTTGATGTCTGAGAGAGTAGAATGCCTGTTCATGGGAAGGGAGAGGAGAAGTACGCAGGAAAGGAAGTGTTCCTTGCCTATTAAATGAATTGAGATTGTCTAGCCATTGTTCTGTACATAAATTTTAGTTAAGATGGGTGCTAAAGGATAAATCCTAATGCCCGAATTATGTTAGAAATAGCAAAATAATCCCTGTGTAAATGTCCTTTTGTTAGTTTTTGGAAGAACTATCTTTTGGAAGTGACCTTTGTTTAAGCACTTCTTTGAGCAAGACATGGTCTTGAACACAGTCAATTAAATGGTGAAAAGGAAAAAGGGAGGGTGAGGGCAAGGCCTCTTTGCTAGTATCTCCATATCTAGGAAATAATTTTAGATTATAACCATAGGCCTCTCTGTACGTTTTTAGTAAAGTACTTGGGTTTGTTGTGCACAACGTAAATACCTATTGAACAGTTTCTACACTTTCTAGGTGTTCTGAGGTGATAATATATGATAAAAAGTAGAGTTAATTATTTAGATCATATAAATATCTTTTTGTTATAATTTGTTTTTGTAGGGAGTGGCTGAAGCTGGAGAGCGATCACACATGCACAGCACCCAAGACAAGCCATGTGAACAAGCTGTTCCAGTTCTGAGAACGCAAAGCACCCAAGGTGAGCTAAGCAATCAAATTGCTAGGCAGAGTGGTTTCAACTAACAATAGCCTCCTGAGTGTGTAAATAAACGTGCTGCAGTCATTGAGCAGTTCTTTTCTTCCCTTAGAGAGAGGGCTCGACCTTACCTCAGCTTTCTGTATTCTAATTCTTTTCTTTATTTCTTCATCCTCCACTGTCTGTACCCCAGGAAGTTTGAGAACTGTGCTGGATGTGGCATGTTATATTTGACAGAAAAGATGTGTCTTCGACGTGGAACTATTATACCTACAACCTCTGGGCAGTTTGTATTAGGACTTTTCATTAGGCTGGCCGCAGAAGGTCAGAAAGAAGCATACAAAGAGAGGTATGTGTAGTGTGTTCAGACTCACATTTTGGTAAGAGTCATTGATGTGTATCTATCTTCTAGATATACCATAGAAGTATATCAATAATTGAGTGGGAACATATTTTCTTGCTAATATTTAATAGTACATACCTGATAATTTTCAGAAACATGATTGTTGTACTCTTTTGCTTTATGTCTCATTTTAAATTGAACATTAACCGAATGCACTATTTTAATTGTAATTCTGCCAATACTTCTATCTAAAGGCCTGTTGCCAAAGAAATGGAGGATTACAGTTTTTCCTAATAGGCTGAGTTGGTGTAGAATATTCTTAGTTATCAAAATACTCCTGTAGCTTTATACTGGTGAATATTCCTGATGTGTAGGAAAGGATGATACGCCCTATGCAATCTTAGTCACATAAAATGCCATGTAGTGTATGTAAATGCAAACCTACCAGTAAGACACATCCAACTAAGTTACTTTTGACTGCGAATTACTTTGTCATTTACTTCTTGTGTTTTTGCACATATTAATTTTTAAATAAAGATCTATAAAACAACAACAAAAAAGAGCCAGGTGTGGTGCCACATGCCTGTAATCTCAGCATTCTAGAGGCTGAGGCAGGAGGATCACCATGTGTTCAAGTCCAGCCTTGAGCTACATAGTGAGACCTTGGCTCAAAAACCCAAAAATAAAAATAGTACCTGTACTTCACAGTTACTGTAAAGAGTAGAATGAGACAATGATGAACAATAATTACCTAGCATAGGTCCTAGTCCCCAGCAATTACCCAGTAAATATTGGCTGATACCATTAGCCATTAAGGTGGACTTCGCCACGTCCAGCACAGGTCGTGAAACTCTGGAGGGGGGACAGTGGAGGATGAAGAAAAAGAGAGTCAAAATTCAGAAAGCCGAGGTCAGGTGGAGCCTCCTCTCATGAGCCAAGAGAAAGAGTGACCCAACGACTGCAACACATTCATTTATACACTCAGGTGATTGTCAGTTGAAACCCCTCCAGGTAACAACTTGTTTGTTCACCTTGGGTACCTCGCATTCTCAGAGCTAGAACTGCTGGTTTATGTGGCTCATCTTGGGCACTCTGTGTTCTTGGGGCTGGCCTTGCTTTAACCCCACACATGTGATCGATCTCTAGCTTCAGCCATTCCCCACGTGACTTAGTCCATAAACTATCACGAGAGGTGGGCTTACACAATGTATAATAGGATAGAAAGATAACAAAGCTCCTCAGATTTAGGTGCTGTTACTGTGCCATTGTCTCTGTTCAGCATCTGCTGTGAAGAAGCTAGTCTTTGTAAAATTTTATTCTATGCTTCAAATTTTACCTTAAAATAATATTAGCAAGTAAACAAAGACTTTGTAATTTCACTTCAAAAAATGCAAAGCAGACCAGACTCTAGAAGGTGTCCTTTAAAGCCAGACATGATGGCACATGCTTGGAATCCCAGCACTTGAGAGGCTGAGGCAGAGGGCTTGTCATGAGTTTGAGGCCAGCCTGGGCTACATAGTGACTTCAAGGCCAGCCTGAAATACATAGGGAGACCTGTCTCCCAAAAAAAAGTGGTGTCCCACAGATTAATGGATAATGGTCTCAACAAATATAGAACCCAGAATGATAGACCAGGAAAACACCTAGTGAGGGATTAAGGAAAAGTCAAGAGTGAGCTCTGTGCTAGCTCATCCTTTTATCTGAACTTTCAAGCTAAACATTCAAGATACATATCAGTTCTGACCAATAGAACTTTTATAATGGAAATGTTTCATGTTTTTGCTGTGCTCTAAACATATAGCAGACACTAACCCCTTGCGGCTATTGAGCACTTGAAATGTGCCAATTGGGACCAAGAAAGTGAATTTTTAGCCTTAATTTTAATTTAGAGTTAGCTCTGCTACAATGTGACATAAGTGTTCCTATACCATACTATGCAAATTCACAACATACACACACACACAAAAAAAAAAAACAGAACTCACAGTATTACTATAATGACAGCTCTTTTTCCTAGATTTGATTGTAGAAATAAGTGCCTAAAGGGTTGCAGCTTGGAGTTACTGTGAAGTGGTAAATGTAAGCCAGAACATTCTAACACAGGGGTAAATGGTAGTAGCTCATAATACCCATTCTGAGAGAGAGCAGAGAACTTTGAGGTGTGTACATGTGTATGTTTTATGTATTCCTACATGGCCAAATTCAGCTAGGTGGTTTCCTTCTTTCATCCAGCATTTATTATGGATGAAATTATTCCTGGGCAAACATGAAATTTGTATGATGCTCAAATTGTCTACTAATATTTAGGTCCTTTGGAACAAATTTCTGTTTTCAAAATAAGGATTATGGCAGAATTCACTGTGTTTACATTTAAACAGCTACATGTGGCTAGTGGCTACCATGTACTACTTCATTAGAAAGTGAAGCTATATATAAAACAGCAAGAGCACTGCTACTTACACACACACACACACATAGCTTTAAAAATGACCCAAAAAAGCAAGCCAAGCATGGTAACACATACCTGTAAACCCACACTCTGGGAAGCTGAGATAGGAGCGTCACAAGCGTGAGTGAAGGCTGGGTAATTTAGCAATTTAAGCAAGACCATGTCTCAATATAAAAAAAAAATTAAATCTGAGGATGTAGCTATATGTGAAAGCTCAGGTTCTATTCCTAGTACTATAAAAATGAATAAATAAATATGACAAAATAGGTAAGAAGGAAAATCAGCATTTGGACCTCTGAGTCTCAGTTTAGAACACATAACTAGTCTAAAATTCAAATTTCAGAGTCACTGGCATAGTGAGTTGAAGGACCTATTGGAGCATCTAGGTAAAGCTGTCTAATTGGGCTTCTCGTGAGTCTTGCATTAATTTGCTGCTAGACAGAAGGTTGAAACCCCTTAAGCTGGGCACATACCTTGAGGTTTTTCTTCATAGTTTAACCTCCAGAGTGGAATCACAGCACTGGCCAGTCTTGAGAAAGAAAATTCCGGTTCTTCATAAATTATCTAAATATGCACTGAACACCTACTATGTACAAGTACTTCTTGCCACCACTTTCTCTGGTATTTTACTTGACATTTAGAAGACTCAACTCTCGTGCCCCTGGGGAGATAGAGTCTGGGAAAGGAGCCCATTTTAGTGCTGTCTATTTAACAAAGCAGAACAGATGGGCAAACCTAATATAAGAAAAATCCAGATTTATCAGGTTGTAATTAATCATATTACAAAAAGCATCACTGTTGGGTTCCTTTGAATAGCTCACTTCCCTGATGCTTTTAAAATATAATTTGACTTAGAAAATACATTTGTTGCATAAATGAGGTATATTTGTGTTTGTATGGCTGTAATGGGACTATTCATTTCTAATCCATCTAATGTCATTTCTGTGTCTCTGGTTTTCAGCATAACTACCGTGGACATTTTTAGAGTCAAGGTATAGTGTAATACTTCCTTCCTGACAAATACACGTGCAAACCAAAGGAGAACATTTTCTGTGATCACAAAGCATTTCCATCAATGTCCTTCAGATGTCATCAAATACAAACTGTGTCTCCCACCTCAGGTGCCCCTGGAATCTTTGCAATGTCACACTACAGAATTTCAGTAGACCCATACATTCATGCTTACAAAAGAGAAAAGGCATCTGCCTGGATCTTACCATTCCTGCCAGGAACCACCTAGTGGTCCAAGATGGCTTTGTTTTTTGTGAAGGTTTCCTACATACTTCTTGACTGTCACAAGGATGAAATTTCCCTAGCATACTGTTCTCGCAAAGGACTGTGACTATTATGCTGTTTTCCACCAGGAAAGTGGTCCTGCTTTGGAGAAGAGATCTACCCTGGAGAGGAAGCATCTCAGACTACGCCTTAGAACTCTCCTCTCAATGCTTCACAACTAAAGACATGCACTGAAATTCTTCTGCATGACAAATGGTCATACAGAAGTTAGGAAAAGAGGCACAACTTGTGAACCCCTTCATTCACTTATAAACTCTTAGAGAACCCCAGCACCTAGCACAGTGCTAGCGCAGAATAGACATTCAGTAAATCAGGTTTCTTGAGGCAAGATGCGGTGGCACACACCTGTAATCCCAGCACATGGGAGGCTGAAGAAGGAGGTTCTCTGCAAGTCAGAGGCCAGCCTGGGGTACATAGTGAATTCAAGGCCAGTCTGAACTATGTAGTGTGACCCTGTCTAAAAAAATATTCTTAAAAACAAGAAGGCTTCTTGAAAACAACTCAATTTGTGCATCCAAGGCACAGTTGTAGGTTCCCAAAATAAAGAATTGAAAATAGAGTTTTTGCCCTCTGGAAAAGAGCTCAACTCTCTTGACACATTTCTATACCAATCTCTCTGCCTACTCTACCCTCCTACCCAATAGACAATCAATATACCAATATTTAGTGTTTACTGTGTGCAAGGCATTGTGTCACACTAAATGCTGTAAGGATTACAGAGGTCACAATCTAATTCAGAAGATCAAATACTGACACAGGAAAGGTGCCAGTAACAGAATATGCTTGATCTAGAGAAGGTAGGCCTCCCACTAGGTCTTAAAGGATGATAGGGAAGTGAATTAGATATTTAAAGGCCAGCAGACAGACTGGTCTGGTTAAACCAGCAGTTCTTTTTAGGGAATAGAAGCAATGAAGGTGAAAATTTAAGTCACAGTGAGACTTGGAGGGACTTTAATGCTTGAATAAAATATAGACTTTATTATGATGGCAACAGTGGGTTAATGAAGGCTTTGTGTTCAGAAAGATGAAATAAGAGGGCCAATAAAAAGCAAGTTCATGTCAAGACATGTTGTGTTTGGAATGATAGGGAAATGCCCGGATGGAAGCATCTACAACTAAATATAGACACAATGCCACAATCAGAAGAAAACTTAGGGAAGCCCTGTTTCAAATTTTGAAGGGATAGCAGGAACTGGGGATGTAGCTCAGTGGCTCAGTGCAAAGGCCCTGAGTTCAGTAACTAGTACTACAAAAAAGGACTGATAACACCTACCTTCCAGGATGTGGGTGAGAATTAAATGAGTTCATATATAT
>NW_004955503.1:7199765-7209927 GCF_000276665.1 Chinchilla lanigera
GCAAGAGATAATCAACATGTGCCACTGTCCTCCTTTTGGCTATGATTCAAAGCATGGCACTTGATTTCTTCATGTATCAATGTCTCCAACATACAAAACTAGCAAGGCAAGTGTTAGGAGGATTAATACAAGTATGAGAGAAATTTAAAAAATAACAGACATACAAACTTTCCTGGCCCTCTGTATGGATGCCTGCTGAAGTACAGTGAGATTACAGCCTTCTCTGAATCACGTGTTAAAACTGTTACAAATGTGTGGCCAGCTGGGTATAGTGGTGCACTTATAAACCTAACTACTTGGGAAGCTGAGGCAGGAGGATCACTAGAGCCAATGAGTTTCCGATGAGCCTAGGCAACATAGTGAGACTCTCATCTCGATTTTTAAAAACTATGTGAGGGCTGAGCATGTTGCTCAGTAGTAGAGCACTTCCCTAGCATGCTTAGAGCTCTGAGTTCAATCCCTAGTACTGCAAAAAAAAAAAGGTGTGTCCTCTAGTCATCATTTTCTCAAAATGAGAGAAATGCATGCATTTGATGTAAAGAACAGAAGCCAAAGGGAATAATGAGTGAAGAGGCAGGAGACAAAGAATAAATACTGACCTGGTGGAGTGAGTCCAGTGGCCTTGAAGGCCAGAGTAGGGCATAGGGAGTGGTACTGGTCCAGGACAGGGGCCCTGTCCTTACAGCTGGCAGGGAAGTAGGAAAGATGAAGGAAGCTGCCAGGGTTAGCAGAGGAGGGACAGGAAACTAAGAAAATTGAAGGCAATTCTCCATACTCACATTCAGATTTTTTTTGTAAGAGCTTGGGTCCTCTCACTCACTAGTAATTGCCACCATAATTGTGGTTCGCTGTTCCCCACCCAGCAAAAGAGTCCTTCTCCATCTAGGTTTCATCTCCCAAATACCAAATACGATTTAAAATAGGACCCTAGTATTTTAATGTACCAGCCACCATCACTCCTGGTAAAAAACCTGTAAGCATATTTAGTAATTCCTGTGATTAAAAATATCTTTCAAGACAGGTTAGTAAATCAGTCAAGGTGAGTTCCATTTCTTTGTTTCTTAATGTCAGATGGAGTGTTTGTTCACAGAAAAGAATATTTTCTGTTTATAGCTTTTCCTGTTTTAAATAAATGCCTGTTTTTTTTGTTTGTTTGGTTTTTTTTAACTACAAGAAAAAGTACTGAACAGGGTTCCAGAGTCCAGAGTAGCCAGATAGGAAGATAAACTAACTTTCTCTATATGAAAGGTCTGACACATGCAGGGCCAAGGATTTCCTTGGGGAAAAATATTCACTTGATGATAAAGGGCCTCCTTTAACCCTCAGACCACCCTGTCTCATCACCAGTTAAGACTGAGGAGGTTCACTTGAGATTCAGGCTACCTGAAGAGATACAGAACTGTGGACTGAAGTAGACAACTTTATTCGCAGGTGGCACTCAGCTGTATGCACTCATGTGGAAGTCCGCAAGCCCCAATCCTGCCCACCAGCCCAACTATATATAGGGGTCTACACAACAGTGGCTAGGTGCCAGTTACAACCTTGGTTTTAAAAGTTATTTACATCTAGACCAACAAGGTGCACCTCTGCTGAAATCTTGCTGACAGACTTTCCACCAGAAATTATACTCCCCACAACATGAACTGAAATGTAGCCATCTTAGGCTTCATTTTTCCCTACATTCTCTTGCTCGGTTGGCCTAGCCCCAGACAAGCGTCTTTGCTAAACCAGGCAGATAGCTGTTTCATGCCCTTCTTTGACCAAGAATCTGCCCATGTGTGCCTGTAAGAATGGTTAACAAAGATGCTAAGAGGCTGGGGATATAGCTCAGTGGCACAAGTGCCTGCTTGGCAAGTGCAAGGTCCTGAGTTCAATTCCTGGTACAAAACAACAACAACAACAAAGATGCTAGGAAAAACTACTACTGAACATAGACCAGCTCCTGGGCCAGGAGAGGCCTGGAAGTGGTGCAGGGGAGCAAAGGAGTTAAAGCACAGGCAGAGGAAGGACAGAATACAACCTTGTGCAGCCACCATCAGTCTATCTTTGGCCCCACATACCACCTCAACTCCTCCCTCATGCACAGTTTGGTGCAGTAAGAAGTTTTCTGTATAACAAGGCTTAAGTAGGGTTCTATGGGTTACTTACCCCCTTACATTTTTCCTTTACAACCAAAACCCTCATACAAACCTGGGCTTGAAAACCAAACAGATGGCCTGGTTTGCTGCCACAGACTGGGGAGGAGTGGTGTCTTGGTTACTTTCTCATTGCTGAGACAAAATACCCAACTTCCACAAGTTAAGGGAGGAAAGGTTTATTTTGGCTCACAGTCTGCAGAGGTTTCAGACTATAATCAGCTGGCTCCACCGCAGGGTGATATGGGAGACAGGCATCACAGAGGAGAAACAGTTCATGAAAGGTGGAAGGTAGCAAAGTCACAAAGTAGCAATGGAACAGCCAGCAACAAGGTTCTTTCTGTCCCTTATAGTTTTTCTAGGCTGTCCACCCTCATGGTGGGTAGCAGTTACTCCCTTAATGCCAGCTCCCTTGAACGTAGCATTGCACTATGAATCAATCATAGCATCACACACTCTAGATCCAGCCACCTCTGAAAAGCCCCACCTATGACTGCATGAGGCTTTGAGGGGACACCTAGGGACAAGCCATAAAAGTGGTCTTCAGGGCACCTGAATTCCTGCAGAGTCAGGGGTACCTGGAGCTGCAACTTCCAGAAGGGCTTCCTTGAGGGGAAAAGGAGGGAGGAGAAGAGAAGAGGACAGAGAGGATTTCCCTCCTTTTTCTGCTCATTTTTCTGTTTTGATTTGTTACTGTTTTGAGGCTTTTTGTTTGTTTAGGGGTTTTGTTTTGTTTCAGTACTAGGAATTGAACTCGGGGCCTTTGCACCTGTCTATATCCTCAGTTCTTGTTTGTTTGTTTCAGATAAGGTCTCACTAAGTCACTAAGTTGCCAAGGTTGCTGAATTTGGGATTATCCTGCCTTAGCCTCACAGAGTGCTGGGATTAGAGGCATGTGCCACTGTGCATGACTACCTTGCTCATTTCTCCTCATGCCATTGGTGGATCTGGATAAGCCTTGAAAAAAGTCCAATAAATTCACACTACCTTATGTCCATGTGTTGCAGTTTAATTCTTTCAAAAACGGCTGGGTTTTGTTTTGTTTTGTTTTGTTTTATCTTTTTGAGATAAGGTTTCACTATGCAATTCAGGCTGGCCTTAAACTCACTTTATATCTCAGGTTAACCTCAAACTCACAGCAACCCTCCTGCCTCAGCCTCCTGAGTGCTGGGATTACAGGCATTTACCACCAAGCCTGACACTGGTTTTCTTTTTTAGTTCTTTAAAAGTCTTATTAGAACTTCTTTGCAGTGCATAAGGACTACACTCATTATGGAGAGAGGTATGTACACATGACACATCTTAATTTTTACTTCCCCTCAGAATGGTTTTCTATGGTAGAATTACAGACATCACAATTATAATGGTTTGGATTGGGAGATGGGGGCAAGATGATATCTGAAAATCCCATTGTAAACCACACTGCAAAATGAACTTTAAAAATTATGTTGTTTTTTTTTTCTTTTCAAGATAAGTGGGTTCTCCAAACTTTCTCAAGCCTAGTGCGTCAGATGGAATAGGGACCAGCAGTGTTTTCCAGGTTCTTATTTATCCTGATTAATGATTTGAAAATCAGTGAAAGTTTTATCATTTATTTTAAGACAGCAATAAGAACAAGAAAAGAAGGGGCTGGGGATTTAGCTCAGCGGCAAAAGCTCCTGCCTGGCAAGAGCAAGGTCGTGAGTTCAGTTCCCGGTACCGGAGAAAAACCAAAAAAAGAAAAAAGAACAAGAAAAGAAACAGAAGAACCACAAAAGAAATACTCAGGGAGAAAAAAGTACTTTGAAGAAAGAAGAGAAGGTACATCCTGTAAGCATAATGGACTACTGCAAGAACAAGAGGGCAGCAGTGGCCACATGCCTCCTCCATTGTACCCAGAAAGGTATTATCAGTGAGAAGAGTATAAGGCCATGCACAGGCATTTCCTCCACTGCCCTGGGATGATGGTGCCAGTGAGAGAATTGTAAATTCATGCTGCTTCCCTCCTCCATTGCCCCGGGACTGTTGTGCCAGCAAGAGGAAACAGCCAGAGGAACAGACACTTCCTAAGAAAGCCTAAACATCAGTGATTAAGGCTTTCTAATATTAGAAAGCTAAGTGTCAACACAGAAAACAAAACAAAGTAGAAAACAGAAAATGAAAAATAAGTAAATAAAAAGATTTAAAATAGAAAATGACAACATGAAAAAGTAAAATACAATCTCAAGTGTCCAACCCATGCAGGACAAGTCCAGAGTGCAAAGAGATAGAAAAAATTAGAAGCCAACAAATGGAACTCTCTGAAATGATAGGAGCAGAAGTAAAAAAAGAAATGGAAGAGGACATGGAAAAAATAATCTCTAAGGTGCAAAAAGAAATTACTATCAAAATGAAAGACATTAAAGCAGACACAGATAAACAAAAAGAGGAGCTCAGGAAAATCATGAAAATCATGAATGAAAAACATAGACAAGAAATGGAATCAATGAAGCAGATTCAAACAGAAATGCAGGAGATTAGAAACTCCACTGAAAGTATATGCAGCAGACTGAATGAAGGGGAGGATAAAATATCAGATCTAGAAGACAGAAATGCAACTAGTGACCAGGAAAAGAAAGATATCTTAAAAGTCACAAGAGACCACAAAAAAATCAATCCAACAGCTATGGGATGAAGCAAAAAAAAAAAAAAAAAAAAAAAAAAAAACATAAGACTAATTGAAACAAGGAAGAAAGCTGGAGACAACACAAAAATCATTAAAAACCTCTTCACAGAAATAATGGCAGAAAACTTCCCAAACATGGATAAAGAATTTGACATGTAAATAAATGAAGCACACAGAACTCCAAATAAACGTGACCAAAATAAATCCACACCAAGGCATATACTAAGCAAGAGTCCAGAAATTCAACACACGTACAAAATCATAAAGGTAGCTAGAGAAAAGAAATATATCACCTATAAAGGAAAGCCCATCAGAATCACAGCACACTTTTCAACCCAAACGCTCAAGTCAAGGAGAGCTTGGAGTGAAGTATTTTGAGCCCTAAAAGAAAACAATCTTCAACCCAGATTGATGTACCTAGCAAAATTATCCTTCAAAATTGCTGGAGAAATAAGATACTTTCATGACAAGGAGGAACTGAAGAAATTTATGACTATTAAACCAGCTCTACAGAATGCTCTTAAAGACATGTTAGAAAGAGATAATGAAGACCACATACACAGGAACACCAATAGAAAGAAGCCACCAGGCAAGGCAAGCAATTAAAGACAGGAAACAAACAACAGGGAAGCAACATGAAAAAGACAAGTCAATATATATCAATTATAACCATCAATGTAAATGGCCTCAACTCACCAATCAAAAGAAACAGACTGGCAGAATGGATCAAGAAGCAAGATCCAATGATATGCTGCATTCAAGAAACACATTTACTTCATAAAGAATTCATAGACTAAAAGTCATAGGATGGAAAACAATTCTCTATCCCACATGATCCCAGAAAAAAGCAGGGATAGCTAGTCTATCTTCAAACAATGCAAACTTTAAGCCAAAACTGATTAAAAGAGAGAAAGAAGATCACTACATATTAATTAAGGGAAACTCCAAGAAGAAGAGGTAACAATCATAAATATTTATGCACCAAACACAGGTTCACCTAACTATGTAAATCAAATCTTAACTGATATGAAAAAGCAAATATGCACTAACACAATTGTAGTGTAGGATCTTAATACCCAATTCTCACAAATGGATAGATCAACTAGACAAAAAAAATCAACAAAGAAATATTAGAATTAAACCAAGCCTGTAAACAAATGAATTTGGTAGATGTCTACAGAACGTTATACCCTAAAACACAAGAATACATATTCTTCTCAGCTGCACATGGGACATTCTCCAAAATAGATCATATATTAGCTGACAAAACATGTTTAATTAAATGTAGAGGAATTGAAATCATCCCATGCTTACTGTTCGACCATAGCTCAATGAAACTGGACATCAGTGACAAAGAAAACCACAAAAACTACATTAACACATGGAAACTAAACAACATCCTTTTGAACAACCAATGGGTCAAAGAGGAATTTAAAGATGAAATTAAACACTATATACAATTAAACGATAATATCAATACAACATAACAAAACTTATGGGATGCTATGAAAGCAGTCCTATGAGGGAAATTCATAGCAATGAAATCATACATCAGGAAAACAGAATGAGTGCAAATAAACAACCTAATGTTAAACTTCAAAGTTCTAGAAAAAGAAGAATAAATCAAACCCAAAGCCCATACAAGGGACGAAGTTATAAGATAGAACAGAATCAATGCAATAGAGACTAAGAAAACAATACAAAGAATCAGTGAATCAAAAACTTGGTTCTTTGAAAGAATAAATAAAATTGATAAACTACTAGCCAACCTCACTAAAAAGAGGAAACAAAAAACACAAATTCAAGCAATTAGGAATGAAAAGGGGGAAATCACAACAGAGCCCACAGAAATCCAGAAGATCATTAACACCTACTATGAGAACCTATATTCTAATAAGATGGAAAATACAGAAGAAATGGACGGGTTGCTCAGCACAATGGAATTACCAAAACTAAATTAAGAAGATATGAAAATTCTAAATAACCCAATAAAACCCAATGAAATTGAAAATGTAATTAAAAATTTACCAACAAAGAAAAGCCCAGGCCTTAACAGAATCAATCTGAAATTCTACAAAAAATTTAGAGAAGAACTAATGCCACTAATGCTGAAACTCTTTAAGAAAATTGAAAGGGAAGCACTACTTCCAAAGTCATTCCCAGAAGCAAGTATTATCCCGATTCCAAAAGCAGAAAAAAAACCCAACCAAGAAAAAAAACTACAGGCCAGTGTCCCTAATTAATAGGATAATGGGAAATGGGATGCAACAAATCATCAAGAAGCTTATACATCATGGCCAAGCAGAATTCATACCAGGGATGGAGAGATGGTTCAACATAAAGAAAATCAAAAAATGTAATACACCATATTAACAAAACCAAAGACAAAAACCACGTGATCATCTCAATAGATGCAGAAAAAGTTTTTGACAAAGTCCAACACTCATTCATAATAAAAACCATACAGAAAATTGGAATAGATTGTCTTTACCTTAATCTTATTAAAAGCCATCTATGACAAACCAACAGCTAATATCATATTTGTTTGTTTGTTTGTTTGTGTTTTTTTTGGTTTTTCTCCGGTACCAGGAACCGAACTCATGACCTTGCGCTTGCCAGTAATATCATATTAAATGGTCAAAACCTGAAAACTTTCACTCTAAAATCAGGAACAGGACAAGGATGTCCATTATCACCACTCCTATTCAATATAGTTCTCAAAACATTAGCCAGAGCAATTAGATAAGAACAAGAAATAAAAGGGATAAGAATAGGAAAGGAAAAGGTTAAATTACCATTATTTATGAACATTGTAGTCTACATAGAAGATCCCAAAAACTTCACCAAAGGACTTCTGGATTTAATGTCCAAATTCAGTCATGTAGTGAGATACAAACTTAACACTCAAAAGTCAATACCATTCCTATACACAAGCAACAAACTTATAGAGAGAGCAATTAGGGAAAGCACACCCTTCATGATATCACCCAAAAAATGAAATACTTAGGAATCAATCTAACACAGGATGTAAAAGATCTGTACAGTGAAAATGACAGTACCCTAAAAAAGGAGATTGAGGAGGATATCAGCAAATGGAAAGGTGTTCCTTGTTCTTGCATAAGAAGAAACCCCATAGTGAAAATCCTCATAGTCCCAAAACTGCTATAAAGATTTAATGCAGTCCCAATGAAAATGTCATAAACAGACCTCACAGACCTAGAGAAAACATTCCTGCAATTCATTTGGAACCAGAAAAGACCTAGAATAGCAGGAGCAATTCTGAACAACAAAGGCAGATCAGGGGGCATCTCAATCCCTGACCTGAAATTATATTACAAAGCTACTGTGATAAAATCAACATGGTATTGGCAAAAAAAAGAAACAAAACAGGCCTGCAGGTCAGTGGAACAGAATGGAAGATACAGATACATGCCTAAAAACACTCAACCAGCTTGATCTTTGACAAAAGAGCCAAACATGTTCACTGGAAGAAAGATAATCTCTGTAATAAATAGTGCTTGAAAAACTAGTTGTCCATATACCAAAGACTAAAACTAGACCCATATCTATCACCATGCACTAAACTAAAGTCAAAATGGATCAGGGATCTAAATATTAAAATAAAAACACTAAATTTACTGAAACAGAAAGTAGGTAGAAATCTCAAAGATATGAGTGTAGGCAGAGACTTCATGAACAAAACCCAGACTGCAAGGGAAATAGTACAAAGAATCAACAGATGGGATCTTGCCTTACTAAAAAGCTTTTGCACAACAAAAGAAATCACCAACAAAGTGAAAAGACAAACCATAGAGTGGGAAAAATTATAGCCACTTGTCCCATAGACAAAATATTTCTATCCAGAACATATAAAGAATTGAAAAAAATCAGAACCCAAAATTTAAAGACCCAATCCAGAAGTGGACATCTGTGATGAACATGTACTTCTCAGATGAGGAAATACAAATGGCAAATAAACACATGAAAAAATTTTCAGTGTCATTGGTCATTCAAGAGATGCTAATTAACACAAAACTGAGATTTCATCTCACCCCAGAAAGAATGGCTACCGCCAAAAAATCAACTGGTAATGGCTATCATCAAAAAAAAAAAAAATGCTGGAGGGGACGTGGAAAAAATGGAACCCTTTTCGCCTGTTGGTGAGAATGTAGACTGGTACAACCATTGTGGAAATCATTGTGGAGATTCCTTAAGTAACTGGGATTGGAGGTCCCATTGAAGCCAGGTATTCCCCTTCTGGGTATTTTCCCAGAAGAATTAAAATCGCCATATCACAGTGACATATATGCACCCATGTTTATAGGAGCACAGTTTGTGATAGCTAAATCCTGGAAACAACCCAGATGGCCATCAACTGAAGAATGTATAACAAAGATGTGGTCTTTTTTATATAAGGGAGAACTACTCAGCCATAAAGATGAAGTCTTTAAAATGGAGTCTTTCATAGGTAAATGGATGCAACTTGACACCATACTTATAAGTGAAATAAATCAGACTCATATGTGTAAACATTGTATTGTCTCACTGGCATGAAAAAATGAACAAGTAAATAAGAACCAAAATGTACAATAGATATTGTGATCTGGGAAGAAACTGTTCAAAAGAAAAGACAAACTGTGATAGAGAAAGAGGAAAGGAAGAAAGAAAAAAGGAAAAAAAATGTATACATAAATAGCTAAGATTATTATACAGCTATTTTCTCTTAGTTCATTAAAAAAAAAGTTTTGTGCCAACATTGTATAGACAAGATATTATCTCTATATCTCCTACTCTGAATAACTGCTAGGAAGACAACAATATGCAATGAATAAACTATTATACCTGTCCTAATAATCTGTTTTAAAACTTGGTTTCATTGTTATATTAATCTACTGTTTTTCTCTCTCTAAAATATAAATACATAAATAAATAAATCAGCAATCCTGGGAAACATAGGAAAGGCAGGAGGTGTCACAATTCCTGACTTGAAATTATACTACAAAGCTACTGTTTTAAAATCAGCATGGTACTGGCAAAAAAACAGACATGAAGATCAATGGAACAGATTAGAAGATTCAGACACAACTTCAAATATACTCAGCCTCCTTATCTTTGATAAGGGGGCCAAACATGTTCACTGGAAGAAAGACAACCTTTTTAATAAATGGTGCTGGAAAAACTGGCTTTCCACATGCCAAGGACTAAAACTAGACCCATGTCTTTCACCATGCACTAAATTAAAGCCAAAATGGATCAAAGATCTAAATATTAAAACAGAAACACTAAATTTATTGGAAAAGAAAGTAGATAAACATCCTGACAACACTGGGATGGGCAGAGAGTTCATGAACAAAAACCCAACTGTATGGGAAATACTTCAAAG
>NW_004955503.1:7211340-7238032 GCF_000276665.1 Chinchilla lanigera
ATAAATAAATAAATAAATAAATAAATAAATAAATAAATAAGAGCTGGAACAAAGATAACTTTTTGCTTAAGTTTGTTATTAGCAAACCAAATCTCAACAAAGAGAACTCTCTAGAAATGTGTCATACATTGTCATTTTGGTGCAGGAAGATATCTATCTGCAACACTATAGCAGTAGCTCTTGGAAATAACATGCATTAAAATTATTTGTCAGTTAAGGCTGGTTTCATTATATTAAACAGATTCTTTCCTATGCTTTCCTCACACTTAGTGAGCAAGGAATTGTACAAATTAAGCAAAAAGCAATGACAAAGTTTATTTGAAAAAGTAAAGAGTGAGAGAAAAACTGGCTCTGCAGAGTCATCTTAGGCCAAGTAAAAGGACACCCTTGAGAAAGTGGGCCAGGCTACCATGAGGAAAGTCAGGATGTACAGCTCCAGGTGGCATCTGTGTCCTTATATGTTGTCCAAATCTCAAGAAAACCCACAAGAACTTCTACATATGGACCATGAGAGGCAATGCTGGCATCCTACCCCTCAGGCTGATATCAGGTCTAGGCCATCTTACTGAAAAACCTGCTTGATTTTTGCATGAGAAGTCCACATGCAAAGCTTTGGGAACTTCTGCTTATGTGTTCTGGGATCTTGCAATTAAAAGATCATGTCCACTTCCCCAACCACTTTGCCATGCCCTAATCTCCTATCTCATTAGGACTATGATAGAGACTGTGAGGGTAGATAATTGGACCACATCCTTGAAGACTGTGTGACTTGATAGGAAGATAGGACTAACTGGATGAGAATTATACAGCAGTCCCAGCACTGACAATTCTAGGAAAATAGCCATCATCCTGGTAGTTAGGGAAGGAAGAGAACTTGAAAATTAAACTGAACACATAGGATATTAAGAATCTGAAAGGAAGGGAGACCTTCAGCGTGAAAACATGAATGAGAAATATGTGTACAAGGCCCATGAGTCTGCAGGCCTGGCTAGATGAGAGAGGGGTAACAAAGTCATTGGCAATCTGACTGATTAGATAGGCCCCTGAAAGATAGCAAGATGCTGGGATAAGGAGTCTGGGCTGTACCTGTAACAATGGGAAGCTAATTAAAAGGGGTTTCAGGAGTTGTTTCTACAAAGAATTATAGTAGCAGTGTATAGGATGGATTTTAGAGAGTAGTGCACTGCAAGCTGGGGAAGACTGCTGCAGTCAGTCATTCAGAAGGGAGGGGATAAATCTCTGTACTAAGGTAGGCTATCCCACATACTGCAAGAATTTCTTAACATCTGATCAGGATCCTTTTCACAATATAATCAACAAGGGTGATTAGAACAAGTGTGGACTCCCTCCCACAAACCTACTAAACCAAAATCTCAGGGGAGGTGAGGGCTTGGAAATATCTGGGTTTGTAACAAGCATCCTAGATGATGCCTATATTAAAGCATGACTACCATTACCAAGTACCAACTAAAATTCCAGGTGAATTAGTTGAAGCTCGAGAAAATAAATCCACAAAGTCCCTAGAATAAAATATAGAAGTAATGCACCAGAAATTTGGGTGGGAAGGCCTTCCTACAATCAAAAGCAATAGAGAAAATAAAATACTAAATAGGTAGATTTTATTTCACAAACAATTAAGGACTTCTATGTGACAAAGACATAATTAACAAAACTAAATCATGACAATAAATGGAAAAATATTAATTATAACAAAGTTATTGCCTTTATTGTATAGCTTATATAAACTTATAAAAACATTAAAAGAGAATGTAAAATATTATTTTAAAAGGAGTGAGTCTGTAGTTCAGTGTTAGAGCCTTTGCCTAGCATGTACAAGACCCTGCATTGTATCCCCAGCACTGCAAAAAATAAAAATAGAGAACGTGATGCCAGTAGAGATCTTGACAAAGGCATGGAATAATAACTCATAGATAAAAACACAAAATTGCTCAATAAAGTACTTGTTCTACCTCACTAATATTAAAAGAGCATGTATTTATATTGATATCAATAGATGATATTATTTTGTCAAATTGGGAAAAATTTAAAAAGAACTGAAACTCCTCAAAATAGCCCTTAGGCAGTGAGCCAAAAACTCTCCTGTACCGCCAAGAGGATATAAATTGATGCAGCCTACCTGAGAGGCAGTTAGAATTAGAACTCTTTAAATTTTTCCTACTATTTGTCCCAGAAATCCCGGGAATCTATTCTAAGGAAACAGAGGAAAGCATCTTCAAAGTCCAACACTGGACTAAGTGGAGAATGATTACACAAAACATTATAGACATTTGCAGGGTCACTGAAAATTATACTCATGGCATGAGGTTAGAAGTCAGGATAGCCTTATTTCTGGAGTGGGAGTAGTAGTTGATGGAAAGGGTGTGGGACTGGGGTCCTTTGGAGGATCTAGTATATTTACCTTCATCATCTGAGTGAAGCAGGAGAATAGGGCATGGCAGACTGACTGGGGAAATAAGTATGACCTGTTAGTTTTAAAATCCCAAGAAACATGCACAGAACAGTTTACAACACCCTGTATATAGATTTCTTATAAGAACTGGAGCAGGTTTTCAATAGATGTCCTAGACTGGAGGTGACAGTGAAGAGTAGAAAATACAAAAAGGACAGTCACCTTTGAGCTCTCTGTTACTGTGTTCTCTCACAGTAGCCTGCTCTTGTCCTGTAAAATATGCTTATTTTCCCAAGTTTGCTTGACCCAAACTTGCTCTGCAGAGCCTGTTTCTTTTCCTATCTTTAACAAATGTAAAATCTTGCTACCATTTGTACTTGTCTTGATCAATTCTTTTCTCAGGACAGAAACAACCTAGAAACTACCTCTAGAAGGAGACCCCAAGACCCTACATGACTGCTGTTATACAGGGGTGTTCACCTTGAGAAAATTCATGGAGATTTATAAAGTGTACCCCTTTGATGCATGCACTTTTCTGAGGTGTGATATACTTCAATGAAAAGTTAACTTAAAAGCCAGGCATGGTGATGCACACCTGTAATCTCAGCACTCAAGTTTGAATCCAACCTGGGCAACATAGCAACTCAGTGAGCCGTCTAAAAATAAAAAATAAAAAGGCCCAGGAATGTAGCTCAGTGCAAAGGCCCTGGGTTTAATCTCCAGTACTACAAAACAAAACAAAACCTCTTAACATTGTGCTTTCTGAAAGTTTGTAATGACATGGAAATATATGTAGAGTGCAGGTGAAAAACAGCAAGCTAAAATAAGCATGCATTCAGTATGCTCTTAAGTACAAAAAAAATGCACTGGGATAAAGACTGGAAGGAAATATGCCAAATGTTTACAGTGATTGCCTCTGGATAATGGGCTTGGAAGTAACTCATTTGTTAACTTCTTTTTCATTTCTGTACTTCTCAATTTTACTACAATGGGCATACATTACATTGATAATAAGAAAAACAGCGAATCGCTAGCTGTGGGTGAAGCCCCATAATCCAGACTCTGAAGCTGAGAACTAGATTTTATCAGTTCATGTGGAAATGATTTGACTCCAAGGAACTAAGACTAAGCAGATTTTTTACAGAAGACTGACTTACAAGCCAAATACCAGTGAGAAATACCATCTCTAGAGAAAGAAATATTCCTATTTGTACCCATGGTCATATCTACCAGCTCTTAATGTACTTGAGAAATCAAACTGGTAATCCAAAGGTCACTTGTCATTTGAACAAGTGGAGCTGAATGGTTTTGAAATTGTTCTTTGACTACATTATCTATAGCATATCTACCAGAGCAGTGTTCCTGGATTATTTGATGAGTACCACATAAATACTCTCCAATGACTTTTTGTCCACCATCTCTAAGTAGTGTCCCAAATTTTCTGTCATTACAATATTACCTGCCTCCTATCTTCATTATGTGCCAGAGTTTCCAAGGTAACAGCTCGTATTATATGAATTACATTCTAGGTCGGTAGCTCCCAGGTGAAATATTCTGAAGCATCTTAATCTCATCTGCAGTGTATCTACAAATCATATGTATCAGAAGTCACTTCTAGGAAAAGTCACACATGCCTAGTTTCATTCACTGTGAGCCTTATCTTTTCCTAATTTTCAATTTAGGAGTCTATCATTTCCAGATATACATGCTTAATTTTCTTCTAAACCTATATTTCCTGGATTTGGAGACCAACATTACTGTGGAGACCCTTCAGTTTGCTGATAAACATCAAGGGTTTTGGATGGTAGTACTTAGGAGGATGGCACTGCCACTTACAAAAATAGGGAAGTCAGAGGAGTCTTTTGGGAGAAGGAGGAGATAATAGAACATAGAATGAAGTCCAGAGGGCATGTAGGGAAACAGTTAACATAATAGGCAAGCTGTTATGTTGTATGTGGGAGAAATTACCCTGGAAACTGTCACCAAACTACCTAACTACCTTTATACTTCTAGTTTCTAAGGTAACAGATATTTACTACCTTATATTTACATGACTGATGTTGATGTTCATTTTCTCCCTGAAATGGTCCCAATTCATTGCTTTTTAAATATACTGTTGAAATTTGCAACCCCATGTTATTAGCATTAAAGCATTGGTGACTCATCCCTCAGAGCTAGATGTAGAGAAACAAAATAAGGATATTAATCCCACGCCCTGTTCCACAGTGGAACACTATCTGTGCATGGACATGAGCTTTATGCTGGGACTTACTTCTCCTGATGCAGTGAACCATTGTTAAGTTGAATGTGATGGTAGGACTAGATCGCTTTTCAGGTGCCTCCTCAGTTTTCTGTTCCATGATTCTGGGAAGAAACTGGTAAACACTTTCTCTCCCATTCCCACTGAATTATTAACATGTTCCATTTGGTAGCATGTACCTGTAATCCCAGCATTCCAGAAGCCAGCCTGGCCTACATGGTAAGTTCCAGGGCAGCCTAGGCTACACAACAAAATCTTGTCTCAGAAAAAACAAGAGAGAGATTGAGAAAGAGAGAGGGAGATAGAGAGAGACAGAGAGACAGAGGCAGAGACAGAGAGACAGAGAGAAAGATAAAAAGGAAAAAGGAAAAACGGTGGGCTATTTGGTTTCTAAATTTATAATTAGGGTTTTTTCTGAAGAAATCCAATTTTGTTGGAAATGATAATGATTATCCAGAATAGCCCTTATAATAATGAGTATACAACATATACTGAATCCTCATTTTGTGTCTCACACTGGGCCAAGTGCTGTATGTGCATCATTTCATAAAGATGCCTATTTTACAGATGCTGTGTTTCCATTTTTAATCTTTTAACTGTTTGGAATACTGAGGATTGAACCCAAGGCTTCACTCATGCTAGTCAATTGAGGCAGGAGACTAGGATGTGGCCAGCTGGCTGGGCAATTGAGCATGACTGTCAGTCGTGGAGATACAGGACACGTGCACAGAAAAACTATCAAAAAATGCTTTCTTCAATTCTTCTGGTATGAGATCAAGCAGGTTTTTGATAGGATAGCCTAGATCTGATGTCAGCTTGAGGAATGGGGTGTACAGAAGATGATGGTCTTTAACCTCTTGACCACTGCAAACTTTCTCAATGGCCTACTCTCACTCTGCAGAGCATACTTGTTCTACTTTTAATTAATAGGCCCACACTCACTCTGCAGAGCATTTTTCTTTTCCTACCTTTAATAAATGTGAAACCTTGTTACCTTTTGTATGTGTCTTGTCCAATTCTTTGTTCAGAACAAGAACCTGGAAAGAATCTCTAGAGAGAGACCACAGGGCCAGTTACACAAGCATTCAACCACTGATGTACATCCTCAGCCTTAAAAAAAAATTACATATATGTACACACACACACTTTATTTTGACACAGGGTCTTGCTGAATTGTCAGGGCTGGACTCAAACTTGTGATCCTCCTGGTATATAGGGTTACAGGTGTTTGCCACTGTGCCCAGTTTAATGTTTTAACTTTTAACCAATGAACCTTAAGCATTATAATGAAGCTAAGAAAGGGTTTATGTTCCTGAGACTCAGTGTCCAGGGATCCTGGGGACATTTCTAATCTGCTTCTGTCTATCCAGGCAAACCAAACAATTGGCTAGAGACTCTACTCTGGGGAAAGCACAGTACATAGGCTGTGTTCCCAGAACACACCATTTCTGTAAGGAACTGGACATATGCTGGCTTAGGTTCAGTTTCTAACTCAGCCATTACTGCTACCAAAAGCTGATTTATATGCAGCACAATCTTAGTTCTTTTTCAGAAATAACTAAAAGAGAAATAAATCGGACCCACATGTGTAAACATAATATTGTCTCCTTGATGTAGGAACCTGAAAGACTAAGTAAAACTCAAAACGTACAATAGATGATAGGAAAAGGAAAGAAATTGCTCAAAGGAAGGAAAGACTGGGATGAGGGAAAGAAGAAAAAAGAAAGAAGGAAGGCAAAATATAAATATGTGTATGAATAGCTGCGATGACTGTATTGCTGATGTCTGATGGTGTATTGAAATGAACAGTTAATGCTAACAATTTTTTATGTTTTGATCGACTTTGCATGCTTGTGTCTGGGGGTCTGAGCAACTCATTTGAAGGTAACAATATGCAATGGAATTACAATGGCGAACTCCTACCATCTTGTCTAGTGAAACTGTCTTATCTCTAAAGTTGTATTGAAGAATTATTTTCTTATTCTCTTTAATGGTTTGAGCAATCTTTCATTCTTACATCTGATAATCTGAGCAATGTAGTTGAGGATAGCGATATGCAATGCAACAACCAGTGTTGATTTGTATTAATTTGTCTTGAGACCCTGTATCACTTTGAATGTTCTTGCTTTGATTTGTTTATGTTCATGATACTGGTATGCTGCTACTGTTCTATTTTTTTGTTTGTTTGTTTCTCATGTACTACTCTCTTTAAAATAAAATTTAAAAAAAGAAATAACTAAAAGAGTTAAAATTGAGGGGCAGCATTTGCCAAATATACCCACCTGTCACTTGGGATTTTGATATAACTGACACATTCAGCCTGATCCCTTGGAGGCTGTCAATTAGCACTGTCTTGCAAAACTGAGGAAAGAGCCATTTCCCCTGCAAGCTCGCCTCAGATTTACTGTTCATACCTACCTTAAAGAACAAAGATGGCCTACTAGAGGCAGACAGTGGCACAAGTTGGACATAATGCTCATCCTACCATACCTTGTCTTTTCATTTCAATGTTCCCACCTTGTACCTTGAACATCCCTGAGATACAGCTTAAGTCACTGGATTTTGAGGCAACAAAGCATAGCGTGGCTATATATTAGTGTGTCTGTATATTAAAATCACTAGGGAAGCTCTTTAAAAATACCAATGCTGAGGACCCCAACCCAGAAAAATTACATCAAAACCTCAGTTGGTGGCCTGGGCATACTCATGAAAAACAAAATTCCAACCAATGTTGAGAGAAACAGTGGCCAAAAAATAGGCTCTGCGGTGGAGCAAGCTCCATTTTCAGGTGGGCTATTTGTAAGACGATAACCTCACCCAACTGGCCTAAACTCTCTGAGACTCAGTTTCTCCTTTTGTAAAAATTGGCACAAAAGTAGAACCTAATAGACTTATTTTATGGGTCACAGGGTGTCAGGAGGCTCAAATGGGCTGGTGTTTTGTTTTGTTTTGAGTTGGGTTGGATTGAATTTGGTTGCTTTTTGTTTTGTGTGTGCTGGGAATGAAATCCAGGGACTTGAACATACTCAAAACTGCTCTGCCAATGACCTACACACCCAGCCCTGGCACAGAGTGATTGCTGTAGTTGCACAAGGTCTAGCACAGAGTGATTGCCTCCTCAATGGTAATTAGTGATAAAATTAAGGCATGCCCCTTATATTAGCCAACTTTCCTGTTACTAGACACAATCCCTGACACCTACAACTTAAAGCAAATTTAGCTCATGATTTTAATCTATGATCTATGGGCTCCAAGGCAGAAGCATCATAGGGGGAAGGACATGGAGGACAAACTTCTCATTTCATGGTGTACAGGAAGCACAGCAAGCGAGCAATTCTAGAGAGTAACTCGCAAAGGACTAGCTATAGTACCCAAGGCCACACCTCCATGACTCACCCAGACACACCAAGGAACTTGCCTTACTAATCTGCTTGGGGTTTTTTAAATCCAGTATTCAATATTAACACTCATATTCCTTCAACCTACAGAGAAAGTAATGATGCAATGAACCTATGGAAACTGTGGGTATTGTACCCATTCTACTGTAGATCTTTCAGTCAGGGTAAGACAAAAGGCTACAGAAGATCTACTTGGTACATGTCACAGCAGACCTTTCTCATAACAAATAGGGAAAATGATGTTTCTTTGGGTAAGACACTAAGTAAAAGCAAACCAGAAACAAAGTAATACCAATATTCTAGGAGACAAGTCCATGAAGAACCTTGAAGAAAAATAAGCCATTTGGGGTTCCTAAACCACACTTTGAGAAACACCAAATGCATTATATAGAGGGGCATGGTGGTGCACACTCGTAATCCCAGCAGCCTCGGAGGCCAAAGCAGGAGGGTTGCAATTTTGAGCATAGCGTGGACAACTTACCAACGTGGTGAGACAATGTCTCAACATTATAAAAAAAAAAGCCTGGGGATATAGCTCAGTGTGAAGGTCCTGGATTCAATTCCCAGTATCACCCTCCCCCTCAAGAAAGTGCATGCCTGGTCTACTTTATAACTTGTGGCCTTATTAGCCACAGAATTTCCAGTGTATTCAGGGATCATGACACAGAAAACATTAGCATCTATTGTTTAACTTCTTTAGTTTTGTTTTTTTTTTTAAATTATTTTTCTTTTTGGTACCAGGAATCAAACTCAGGACCTTGTGCTTGCCAGGCAGGCAATTATACCACGGAGCTATATCTCCAGCCCTATTGCCTAACTTCTTACATGCTTTAGTCATTTGTATTAACCCTTCTCACCCTGTAAGTACGGGAGTTTGTTCCCTCCTGGTGCAGTCACCAGCCAGAGATCCATACAAAAACCTACAAAAGACCTATACAAGAACTTACAAAACCACAAAAACTAGGATGTATGGAACTAGATAGAACAGAGAAGTATTTCTCAGGCCCTAAGAAACAAAAAGAAGGTCATCTCTTCACACACTAGGTATTAGATCTCAGTTCAGGTTCAAGGCAAAGTAAAAATTCAGTATTTATTCTCCAGAGCCACAAAGCATATTAATCTCAAACCAATAACCAATATTATGAAAAATGATAAAACAGAAGTTAGTAAGATATAGTAGTTAATAAAATGGGATTTTGGTTTTAGATGAACCTGGGTTTCAAATCCCAGCTCAGAAAATTACAAGCATCTCATTTTGATCAAGTTATTTAGTCAAAACCTAATAATAAGCCAGTTGTGGTGGTACATACCTGTAATCTCAGCATTGAGGGAGGAGGCAGGAAAATTGCAAGTCTGAGTCCAATTTGTACAGCTTAGTAAAACCTTACCTCAAAATAAAAACTAAAAAGGCCTAGGGATGTAGCTCAGTTGTAGCGCAACACTGGGTTCAATCTCTAGTACCAAAAGAAGAAAAAAGCATAATTATAATCCCTATTTTGGGGGTTTGCTACAAGGAATGAGTGAGATTATGTATATAAAACACTTAGAATGGCACTTGATACCTAGTAAACCTTTAATAAATGCTAGCACTCAATTAAATAAAACCATTTTCGCTAGAGTTAAGGACAAAGCTAGGTTGCTGCCATTGACAAGTGATTGATAGAGTTCTGAGTAAGCAGTATGATTCTTAGACCCTGGCAAGGACTTCTGACCTGAGACTCATACTTTAGTGGGTGTTTCCTATTCCAAATACTCAAAAACAAGCTTATTAAAGAAAGCATGGGCACTTCTGTCATTCAGGATGCAGCACTCATTGTTGGCACAAAACACTACCTTAAACTTCCATTCTCATGATTAACATAATTCAGATTTAAGAAGAGTATGTCTTATGTCTTTCTCTGTGTACTTCAAACAAAAGGCAAATGCAACCAACCGCCAGGAGGGTTTGTGAGTTATGCTGCTGCTGATGTCAGACACTGCTTGGGAGGGCAAGGAGAACATGAGAGGCAGAAGTGCCTAGTATGAAAAAAGACAAATTAGCTTACCAAATCCTTCCTCTCTCAACAGCAATAAATTCTTCCATAATAATGACTGTTTCCCAGTGGTAGCAAGCATTTTATTTAATTCTTTTTGTGGTAGAATTCATTGTTCCTTGATATGTGGTTTGGGGGGCTCCATTTGTACACTTGCCCCAAGCCAATCAAATGTTAAAAGCTGACTTACAGTAAGTGCAGAAAGATGCAAAGAAGAAATGAGGTTTGACTACTGGAAGGAAGGCAAAGGCATCACTATTTGTTTTTGATTTGATTGTCTACCCCAGGAACACCTAAGAAAATCAACTAAAACATGAATACATTTTAGGAGACAGTCCAGAAGAGTCCAGTAAAGTGGCTGAATAACAATCAATAGATTTCCTGCACGACAGAGCAACAACCTATTAGAAGATAAAAATGAGGGAAAATGTGCTTATGATGGCAAAAAAGGACAAAATCCCTAGGATAACTTTTCTAGAAATGCATGGGCTCAGTCAGGCATGGTGGTATATTGTAGCTACTTGGGAGGCTGAGACAGGAGGATCATTTGAGTCTAAGTGTTCAAGGCCAGCACAGACAAGATAGCTGAGGCTTCATACAAAGTAAACAAGGACTCAAAGGGATCTATCTATAGGTTATAGATCTACAGATTCAATGAAATCTTTATTTAAATTTATTTAAATTCCAAAATCATTCTTTACAGCAAAAGAAAAAAAATCCTAAAATTCATGTGGAACCACAAGAGGTCATAAATTGCAAAATAATCTTGCCAAAAAAGAACAAAGCTGGAGGTGTCATACTATCAGTTTCAAACTATGTCACAAAACTATAATAATCAAAACTGCATACTACTGGCATATAATCTGACACATCAATAAATACAATAGGATAGAGAGTCCAAAAATAAACCTATACATCTACAGTCAATTGAAATTTTTTCTTTTGGTACTAAGGATTGAATCTAAGGCCTTCACACTGAGCTACAGTGTGAAACCCTTTTATACTTTTTATTTTGAGGCAGGGTCTCACTAGGTCATTAAATTGCCCAGGTTGGGCTCATCTTTGCAATTCTCCTGCCTCAGGCTATCAGACTGCTGAGATTATACACATGAATACAGTCAATTGATTTTTTCAGTCAATTGATTTTTGACAAAGGTGCCAAGAACATACAATGAGGAAAGGGCAATAAGTGGTGCTGTAAAAATTCAATATTCATATACAGAATAATGAAAATGGACCTTTTCTTTGCTTCCTATATAAGAATTATCTCAAAATGGAATAAAGTCCTGAAAATATAAAAGTACTTGAAAAAAATAAAAGGGTAAATCTCTATGCTATATCATTGGCCTTGGCAGAGATTTCCTGGATATGACTCTAAAAGCATAGGTAATAAAAGTAAATATAGACAAATGAGATTGAATCAAACTAAAAGTTTCTGCACAGTAAAGAAATGGCAAAGTGGGAATCCATATATTGGGAGAAAACATTTGCGAATCATAACTGTAACTATTAAATAACAAATCTTACTCTCCTACCTGATAATAAATCATCATTTGAGATACTACGGAGGATACATCAAAGTGATTCCTATCTCTAAAATGCTTGTAATCAAATGGATTTGTAGAGTGGATAAGGAAGGTAGAAGCATGAAGAGGCTACATTCACTGAAGTATTGTTATGTTTTAGAAGGCAATGAGGTCACCAAGGCAGGTCCCAACTAATCCTATGCTAGGCGATTTGCATGTATGAAATTTGTTTTCTTTTTAAATATATTTTATTAGTGTCTATTTTTAATAAAATATTGAATTTCAAGGTGTATTTTCATACACGCCTGTAACATATTTTGATCATATTTATTCTCCATATGTGTGTGTGTGTGTGTGTGTGTGGTGCTGAGGATCAAACCCAGGGTTTTAAACATGCCTGGAATTCTTTTTTTTTTTTTTTCTGAAACAGGATCTCACAGTGCAGGCTGGCCTTGGACTCCCTTATGTAATCCAGGCTGCTCTTGCATTCACAGCAATCCTCCTGCCTCAGCCTCCTGAGTGCTAGGATTATAGGTACGTGCCTCCATGCCTAGCATGCCTAGAATTCTTACAATGAAACTTTGGGAGATGAGTTTCTGCCTACATTTTATAAAATGGAAATAGAGACTCAGATAAATTAGTGACTTATCCAGATTTTCACAATGCCAGATCTAGAATTCAAACTCTGAATCTTCTGGTCCAAGAATACTATGTGTGTGCACTAAGCAATATCAGGTAAATAAGTGTCATATTAATGGTACAAAATATTATAGGAGAGGCACAGAGCAATAACTAAGAGCATGGGCTCTAGAACTGACTGTGGAAGGGGAGGGAGGAAAAGGGAAGGAGAAATAAATAGAATTAAGATGTGTTATGTACATGTACCAACTCCCTATGATGAATATAATCATTTTGTACTGCAAACATGTACTACTACTAATAATAATAATTTAAAATTGACTGTCTGTGTTTAAATTCTGGTTCTCCACTCTTAAACCAGTTACTTACCTTCCCTAGGCCTCAATATTACCATCTATAAAATGGGAAGTCATACCTAGCTTAAGGTGTTGCTGTAAAGATTAAATGAATTAATGCAAGTAAAGCACAGTGTCTTACATCTACTGAAGAGTCAATGAATACTGTGTTTTGTCATAGAAAATAGGAAGAAAAATTCCTATCTGGCTGGGAATGGATTAGCAGACTACATGAAGGAGGTGACACTGGGGAAAAGGTTGAATGCTAATGAAGAGTAGTAATGGGAAGTAGTGATGAATAAAGTTAGGAGTGGTAGTAAAGCTCAGGTAACATGGAGCCATGAGTAAGTAGATGAGGGACAGCATGTAACAATGGTAGCTATCAAAAGATAAATCTCCAAAGAGAGACAGGTCAAAACACGGAGAGTTTGGAATGCCATATTAAAAACTCTTCAGTTAAGCACATAGCAATGAAGACCAAAGCTTTTGAGAAAGAGGAAAATAAAGCCTTCTTCAGCTGCAGTCAAGCCTGACAATGGCAATTTTATCCTCAACTGTTGCCAAATTCATACATCAATGGACTTTGAAGTCTAATATTTTGAGGAAACAAAAAGAAAGGGAGAGGTGGACAAAAGGGAGTGAATGCTAAAAGAGGCTAGGTGACTCGACAAAGTGAAATGTGTGCCCGGTGGGAAGTCTTTGAAAGCACATCTTAATTGCTCACTCTAGGGTACTCAGTGCCTGACCTCCAGGCATACACTATCTTCTCTCCATTTAACTTGAAGTTCCCACCTCAGTTTCAGGTTTCATCTAACTTCTGGACGGTCCTTTTGGTCTGCGAAGTGCAAGCGTAGGGCATTAGGACCCAGCGAGCGTTGTAGTGAGAGAGGTCGAATCTCGATCTCTCAATTTTTCTCTAGAGCTCCCCACTCTCCCTTTGTCATTCGAGCTGCCTGCTGCCTCTGCGACGTCGCTCTAGCTCTCCCTGTGCTAACTGCCCGCGCAGAAAGCAGAAGGATTAGTTGGGACCTGCCTTGGTGACCTCATGGCATCCCCCAGAACCGTAACTATCGTGGCCCTCTCAGTGGCCCTCGGACTCTTCTTTGTTTTCATGGGGACTATCAAGTTGACCCCCAGACTCAGCAAGGATGCCTACAGTGAGATGGTAAGTGAAGCAAAAGGGTGATGAGGCGCGCACCCCTACGGGGATTGCAAGTACCTCTCCCCTTCTTTCACCATCTCTGGTCCCATCCCCTTAACCTCCACCCCCACCCCAGGTCCTCCCTTGGCCCCAACAAGTTTGCACCTCGGAAGGAACAGCCTGACAAGAGTGATTGCATTTGCGGGCTGTGCCGGGAACAACTGTTTTGGAGCCCCTGAATACCAATTGGGGGAGGGGCTGCCCAGCGAGGACCGCCAACCACAAGTAAACCTGAATGCTGAGATCTGCGCAGCACCTGCAGCAGGAGCCCTTCCCTCTTTCCAGCACACACCCAAAGTCCAGACCACCAGTCTGCAAAGTCTGACCCTTTCCTTTAGAGTTAAGAGTTTGGCAAACTAGAGAGTTTATTTATTTTAGGGAGGAACAAAGGGGAAAGAAGGCAAGAGCTGAGAAGAATGGGCTAGTAAAAGGAGCAATTTGTAAGGGCTGGCTAGATATTCATCCCAAGCATAGAGTTCATAGTATTCCTCTAACCGCCTGGGTATATAACTGGATCCTTGAGACAAAGCAGTCTTAGCTCAAATAAAGGTCACTGAGCTCTTGCTTCTGCCCCTTCTCTCAAGAGAGAGCTGGATGCTTTGTTTCATGTGTAGGCAAATCTGCAAAATCCGAAAACTCTGCCTTTTCTTTACTGCAAAACAGTCCCTAATCCCCACTGTGCCTCCTGTGGATGCCCAGGGCCAGGCCCTCTGCAGGGTTTCCCCTCTGCAGAGTTGGAATCACCCGAAGGTGACTGGACAAAACATCTCTGCAACCTGGGGGCTGGGCTGTTGGGTGTGATGAGGACTTGCTCTTATTGTGGGGTACTAGGCAATGGCCAGGGATGTTTCCAGCACTTTCGGTCTCGCGCCTCTCCCCTGCCACTTTGCTCCTTCATTTCCACGCTGCAGCTGAAGGGAACCTGCCCAAAGCCTTTTCCAGACTTCAGTAGTGGGAGGGAGCACAATACTGGGCTCTCAAGGTCAAGAAGGAAATGAGCTTTAGGAAGGAGCACAAGGGAAAGAAAAAAGAGCAAGGAGTCCCTGTTAGGGCTGAGGCAGGGAAAAATAGCTTAGCATGTTAGAGGAATTAATTCCTCTCCCAGAGCTTACTGCAGAGCTTACCAGTGCCCCTCACCAGGAGCTGCAGATGGATGGAGACTGGCAAATGGGAGATGCCCCAAAAATGTTAGCAGGCAGCCCTGGCTTCTGTCTCAGTATTTGAGTTTGAACTCTCCGTTTCTTCCTTACCACAGGAGCATCCTGGCATGGGGGAGGGTAGCTGAGACTCAAGGCTTAGGAAGAGCCCCAGTGGCAAATCCTAATATGCTTCTCCTCCCCTCTGCTCCTCCTGGAATGTTTGGCCAGATGGAATTGAAATCAGGTCAAAATAAGTATCCTCAGCATCCTGCATAGGTGGGGGGTTGAGGTAGAGGGTGTGAGGTAGCAGAAGCTACCAAAGGGATTGAAGAAACTAGGGCAGAAGGACAGAGTGGAGGGGAAATGCCAGTATACTTTTGTCTTGGTTGTAGTGTAGTGTTAGATTATAAATAAATGAATATGCTCGTGCTTTACTTTTCATATATAAATATATACTTATATTTGCATATACTATAAATGTTTCTAAGCTTTCCTTTTCATTAGGGACACAGTACCTTCATACTCACTGCCCTCTAGACCTTGCTCTGCTGCCTTAGAGGTCCTCCTAAGAGGTCCCCTAAAACAGTATTTGGTTGTGCAGGCAATCCAACTAAGATGGAGTCACAGGAAAGCTTCCTACCAGGTTGGCAGGAGCTCACGAAGAGGACCAGCCACAAATGGATTTACAGTAGGTTTCCTCCTAGGGAGTCGAGCTGTTTATCGTTTCCTAACACAAAGAAGAAATAAACATGAAGATTTCATATTCATTTAAACATATTTAAATAGTTATAATCTACTATAGCAGTATAGACCTATTGTGTGCTGCGTGTGTGTGTGTCTGTGTGTGTGTACTTGTCTGTACACATAGATTTGATGCTTCGGTGCTTGGACATCTGGAGGGCATCTAGAAAGACTATATCTAACTGCAAGGTAGGAGGTACAGTGGTATTAAGCTTCAGGAGGATTTTCAAACTTCACTTTTCCAGGGTCCCTCCTGCACTGAGCATCACCCAGTGCATAGTGCCTAGACTTGGCCCAACTTTCTTCTTTAGCCCATAGGAAAGTAGAGAGTTCGCTTCTAGTACAAAGAAGGTGCTATGTATAATCACAGAATGGATGGATAAATGAATGTCATTGTAGCATTGCCTTGGCTAGTCACCCTCAGATTTTTCTGGTTTGTATTTGATTATACAGTTCAGAAGCCATTTGTTGCTTCTTGGAAGGACCAACGGTCCCTCAGAACCCCAAGCCTAGATCAGGTGGGATGATTGCCTGGGATTTCTATTTTCCATTTAGGAGTGAGTCCTCTGCATTGACAGTCATGTATTGACTGCAGCTGCATTTCTCAGAAGATCTCAGTATTGATGCTATTATCATTTTTAAAAGATTATTTGTTCTTTAAAATATTTCTGTGAGGAAGATTCATTTTATTAGTTATTCTTATATTAATAACAGGTACACTGAAGCCCAACAAGTTTAATGACTCATCCAAGGTCATAGACGAACTATTGGAGCAGAGATTAGAGACCAAGTCCATGACTCAATACTCCCAGTGGTGGGCTCATTAATGGCTAAAACTCTCGGATTTTCTGGATGCCAGAACCTACAACTGATCCTTAAAAATATCTTGCACATTTTCACCTCTTTTTTTTTCTGTATCAGCTCAACTCTCTAATATATATTGTGGGGGTTTGTTTTACTTCAGAACCATTTTTGTGTGTAGGAGGGGCATGGTACTGGGGAATGGACCCAGGCCTTTCTCTGAGTTACATCCCCACATTTTTATTACTTTTTATTTTTGAGAAGGTGTCTCACTCAGTGGCTAAGTTCCCCAGGCTGGGTTCAAAGATGCAATCATCCTGCCTAGTTCTCCCAGAGTGCTGTAATTACAGGCGTGTGCCACCAGTCCTGGCTTCAGAGCCAGTTTTTTTAAAATTAGGTTTCTGTTTTTGCCTTTCTGCTACTTTTCCCTTGTTGTAAAACCGTTAATGTTATGCTTAGGTGTTACCTCCCTCCCATGGAGAATCACTGTTAAAAACCAACCAGACAAGTAACTATGAACTTTGTCCCCGGCTCTATTGGAGAAGCCAGGAAAGGTTGCTGGGAAGACTGTAGGCTTTGGATTCATACAGACTTGAGTTTGAGTCCTGACACTCTTAGTGTCTCAGTTCCCTTATTCATAAAATAGGGATAATGATACCTACATGAGACAGTTGTAAATATTACCTGAGACTGCATAAGAAAGTATCTGGTGCAGTGTTTGCTATGGTAGGGATTGAAGAAGTGCTCTGGGTGAGGTGATGATGATAATCGATCTGATTTTATGCAGTGGATTTCTAACTAATTTGAGTGATCCGATTAAGAGATTGAAATCAAACATTTAAAAGAACAAGATGTTATTTTCATATGCATTGGCGAACAGGCACAGAGACCAATCAACTAATATTGAAAAGTCAACTTGCATGTACGACTGGTAGATGCATTTCTGAATAAGCCATTTGGCATGTGCGGTCTTATACCTCCTTCAGAATAAGCTATTTATTATTATTATTATTATTATTATTATATTTCTCGAGTCAGGGTCATGCTATATAGTTCAGGCTGGCCCTGAACTCCAAACATAGCCCAGGCTGGCCTCAAATTTGTGGTAATCCTCCTGCTTCAGCCTCCCAAGTGCTAGAATTATAGTCATGCACCATTGTGCCCAACCAAGAAAAAGCAAATATTATAGAATATTCTAAATTCCACATGAGTCCAAAATGATCCCCCACTCCTCTAACTAAATGCCTTTATTAATTCACTTGAATTGAGAGTCAGTACTTCACAGGTGCTGCTAAGTACTTTTGTGCTCAGTGACTGGGAACATGTGAATGGTTAACTGGCATTAAATTTGATGTTCCGCTTTCTATAGTAGTGATTCTGTTCTGTAAGCACAGGGGACTACACATGGAATGATTACAAAACACGAAAATTCTGTCACAAAGAAGCCAAGGAGTTTTTACACTGAGGTTAATGAGTAAGTCATTATTTTTTTTTTGCATCCTTTCATAGTAAAAGTTTGTTGATTTGACTGATTTAGTTATCAGTAAAGTCCTATTTATGTAATCCTGGAGAAATACTCCCAACAGATTTGAGCAGTATATTCAGTTTTCACAGGCAATCTTTTAAGCTTCCAATCACTGGCATAAATTGCTTGTCAACTAGCCTGATGCTCAGCCTGCTCTCTGAGGTGGTACAGTACATTTATTCCCTTAGAGAGGAAACTGAGACTCTGAGATGTGAAGTGACTTTGCTTAGTTGATGCAGTCAGCCATTGCAAGCTCCACTGTACCTCAGAGTTTATGTCAGGGAACTTGTGGACTCTCGGTATGGCCAACAGCTGAGTTTGTGTCAGAGTGACCTTTGACTAAGAGTAGAAAGCACTCTTCCGCCCTAATATGCAATATGGAAAGGATCCCCTTAGTAGAACCAGGCTTGCCAGCTTCTGCTGTAGGTAGGCACTAAAGAAGAATATAAAGTAGAATTGGTTAATGCACATTTATCATTTATATGGACAATTGACAATTAAATATATAATAGGATTTTATTGCAATTCGACAGTGATCTATGATTCAGAGATAACTTTATTTTTCCAATAGAGATTCAGGAAAATAATGCATGAGTCAGTAAATTTACGCTGATGTAGGCTTTATGGTTTAAGTAGCAACCTGGCTGAGAATTTTAGTCCAAAAATATTTTTGTTATTACCATATTCTGTTTTCATATAGTTTTTTCCCTGTAAATATTGTTGAAGTATAACATATATGCTGAAACATGCATGTTCATAATTGTACAAGAAATTTCTAGAATACTCCCATGTAACCAGATATCCATAACAAGAAACAACACATGAATAGTACCCGAGAACACTGGCTCAGAGCTCCTTCTAATTACCATCCTCCCAAGGCTAATAAATATCCTCATTTCTACCAACACAAGTTAATTTTACCTATTTTTGAACTTTAAGCATATTTCACAATATACTAACTCAATTACTTTTTCTTTCACCTAAGTGGCGTAGGTGAATTAAAGTAGATAATATCACTTATGTTCTGTTCCCATTTTGTCTTCTTACCTGGTTTAGATTGGTTAAGAATTGTGATCAAAAGTAAATATTATTTGAAAGGTTTGAACTAAGTTTAATATCATTAATGTGAGATCATGGCCCCTGGAGTGTTGTGAAGAAGAAACAACAAAAATCTGTTTTAAAAATATGACTAAGGAAGTTCTCCATCTGCTTTTGACTCATGGCTAAATCATATGTTTTATATCACAAGAATGGACCTGCTTGATTCATCACCATTATCATTAAAATAATTACTGTGGCTTGCAAACATATGGATTTCAATTGTGTGTTTCATTATTGACAAATTGTGTGTGTATGTGTGTGTCTGTCCCTTGGTTGATGCTAAGGTTACAGGTTCTTTGACTAATCTCCAAAATGCCCATTTAATTCATAAAAATGGAGACTCGGGTAATAAAATACTAATTTTCTCAAAGCAGTGTAGAGGAAAAACTAAATTGGAATTGAGCTCATTAATATTGCGGGATGATTCCTTTTGATAGAAAGGATTTGAAATATTTGACTAAGCCCTTCAATTTCCTACTTCTTTCCGTTTAAGGAAATTATGGTTTCGGGATCTGCAACATTTCAAAGGGAAGGAAACGGACCCAACAAGCACTTTGTAAGAGCTTTGTGAGAAAATAAATTGGTCAACCTTTTCATTCTTACTACCAATGCAATTTAAGTGTTTAGAGACCCAGTTACTACACACTCAAGGCATGTGACCCTTTTATTGTTATAATTGAGGTGAAGAAATGGCTTATTCACATGCAATTTCCTCTTGAAAAAAAGAGGAAAGAAAGAGACAACAGTTGCAAAAAAATATCCAGACCTACAGTTGAACAGGTTACCTAAAAATCAAAAAGGGAATATAGAGTTAAACCACACTAAGATAAAAAGGATCACAGAAGTCATGAAAAACTTGATTTAAAAACCTGGAATTCAGCCCCAGATTACAGATTCCACTACAGTGTACAGAGTTTAGAAGAATGGAATCTTAAATGATGAGTGGTTAGCCCTAGCAAAAAAAAAAAAAAAAAGGAAAGAAAAGAAAAGGAGTTTCTAGAAGCCACTCAGCTAGCATCTGGAAGTCTTGGCTGCAAACTGACTGTAAAAACTCATCTTGCCTCCTGTGTTCATCACTCAGAAACTTATACTTAGGATTTAGGAATTGCCCCTTAAGAAACTTTGTCTTGCTTATTAGAAATGGTCCTTACTTAAAAGAGTCATGGTGTCAGATGTGGTGGCCTATGCCTGTAATCCTAGCACTTGAGAGGCCGAGGCAGAAGGATTGCTGTGAGTTTGAGGCCAGCCTTGCCTACATAGTGAGACAGTGTCTCAAAAAAACAAAAACAAAAAAAGAGTTAAGGAAGCCTCTGGGGTCTAGACGTCTTTCCCTACTGTACCCCTGCTACTATGGCCGGAGTACAGAGGAGGAGGGTGGTATGTATCTACATTAATAGTGAGAGAAAAATGGCGGGCCTCTTGCCACCACCTTTTACTTTGCACCTCCATTTGGCTCTGCTGCCCTTGTGTCAGTCTTGGTTCAGCCTATGATTTACGAACAACTAACATTTGGTATTTTATATTCAGCAACAGGGTAGGGAGCAGGGTGAGGTGAAATTTTAAATAGTCTCTAAAAGAGCAGGGGTTAGGGAGAGTTAAGTGAGGCAAGGCCATGCAAGAGTACTTGCCTTTATTTAAAATCTTGTTATAAAAAAAAAAAAGAAAATCTTGTTATTTTGCTTATCAAGGATACTATTTGCCCTGATTAATGAGTGTTTTTGCTGCCTTCTTAAATTTCGCACCCAAGGCAAGTAGCCTCACGTACTTCACATAGTCTTCACCCTACTTAGGAAAATGAGACTCCGAGAGGTCAAGCAATTTACTCATGGGCATCAATGAGAAAGTGGCAGGGCTGGGATTTGAAGGTAAACTGATGTGGATTTAAACCCATGGTTTTTTTCACTAAATCACCAGTCTTTTAACAGTCTTCATAAAAGCATTATTTTGTGCCACTCACAATCAATCCATGAAATAATGGTGCATTCACTTGTACAAAAGTGAGAGAAAGGTCTTTTTCTGAACCTACAGGGTGTGGACTATTCTAACTGCCAAATGCTTCTGAGAGGTCAAGTTGGCTTTCTGCCTGATTCTTATCATATAATCTGCCCCTTTTTATCTGTGAGGGATTAGGTTTTAGGCTTATCTGTGCACATTCTCACATAGTTTAAATTATCTCTAGATTACTTATAATTCCTAATACAATGTAACTTATAATTACTCATAATTCCTAATACAATGTAAATGCCACATATATATATCAACTATTTACATAGCTTTTACACTGTATTAGGGATTATAAGATATATATATACACCTTAGGGAATAACAAAAGTCTGTACATGTTCATTACAGATGTAATTTTTCCCAAATATTTTCAATCTACAATTGGTTGAGTCCATGTATGCAGGAACTATAGATAGAAAAGTGCCAGAAAATTTGGTGTCTGCTAAAGGCCCTGTTTCTGACTCATAAATAGTACTTCCTGGTTATGTCCTTATGTGGTGGAAGTGGCAAGGCAGATCTCTGGAACCTTTTTAAATAAAAGCACTAGTCCCATTCATGGATTCCATCCAATGGATTAATCAGTTCTCAGAGTCCCATTTACTAGTACCATTGTCTTGAGGGTTAGGATTTCAACATGAATTTTGGGGGACACAGACATTCAAAACATAGCAATGCTGCTACAAAGTTTTACATCACAGGGCTCCTAGCACATTGCTTGCTCTTTTATCTTAAATACAAGGCTATTATTTAGAGAACAAAGTGAAAAACAGGGTACCCTTGGCTGACATGGAAGGGTAATGGTAGGGAAGGAGGCTTCTGTTTATGTTTTCTTCATTCTGATATTAAAGTTGTGGTTAACACAGTAATTCCCTTATGGTGTCCCCACTCTAGAAACGTGCTTACAAGAGCTATGTCAGAGCCCTCCCTCTGCTGAAGAAAATGGGCATTAATTCCATTCTCCTCCGAAAAAGCATTGGTGCCCTTGAAGTAGCCTGCGGCATCGTTATGACCCTTGTTCCTGGACGTCCCAAAGATGTGGCCAACTTCTTCCTGCTTTTGCTGGTGTTGGCTGTGCTCTTCTTCCACCAGCTGGTCGGTGATCCTCTCAAGCGCTATGCCCATGCTCTGGTGTTTGGAATTCTACTCACCTGCCGCTTGCTGATTGCCCGAAAGCCTGAAGATCGGTCTTCTGAGAAGAAGCCCTTGCCCAGAAATCCTGGAGAACAACCCTCCTTGTATGAGAAGGCCCCTCAGGGCAAAGTGAAGGTGTCCTAGGAAAGTGGAAGTGCAAAATGTGGACCTTCCAGGCAGTTTCCTCTATGACACCTGGGAAGATGTCAGTTTGTGGTTTTAATTTGATTTACTTCTCTTGGGGGGAAAGGGAAAATATAATCTGCAATTTAATTGGCTTGTGTACTCTATACTCCCAAATAACCCCCGCATATTGACCTTTGTGAACCATCTTTAATCACTGTGGGCAACAATCAAATCTTGCTGCATGTAGGCGTATATGGCTACTATTGAAGTGTATTTATGAGATGGACTCCAGCAAGCATGTGACTGTGAAATTATGTGTGGGAAAAATGAATTTACTTACTGTGTGTGTGTATGCACACATATGTGTAGAAGGCTCTCATCTTGAACTAATCCTGCACAGGTATCCTTCCCTTTATAAATCAATTCCAGGCTGGGCGTGGTGGCACATGCCTGTAATCCCAGCACTCGGGAGGCTGAGGCAGGAGGATTGTTTGGAGTTTGAGACCAACTTGGGCTACAAAGTGAGCTCAAGGCCAGCCTGAACTGCACAGGGAGACCCTGTCTCAAAAAGACCACAAAAAATAAATAAATAAAAATATCACTAAATCGATTCCAACAAAAGGTAGAATGAAATAAACCTCCTGTAAAGAGAATCCTACTTCTGTATAAAACAAATTACCTATTCACATGTGGGAAGGGGATTCCTTTCTAGATGAAGCTGAAAACTTAAATTCACCACTGCAGGAAAGAACTCGACTTGAAACCTCTGAGTTATATTTAAAATTAACCTCTACTTTAACAGTTAAGTTTTTAATACTTGATGTAGAGTTTAATTAAAACAAGGAATTCACCAGGCATGGTGGCACAAACCTTTAATCCCAGAACTCTGGGAGACTGAGGCAGGAGGATTGAAAGTTTGAGCCCAACCTGGACAACCTGGTGACTTAGTGAGACCAGCTCACAATAAAAACATGAAAAAGGGCTGATAATGAAACCCAGTGTGAAGGCCCTGGGTTCATTTCCCAGTACTAAAGTAAAATAAAATAAAATAAAGCAAGAGATCCATGAAGCCAGATAGTCTAATTCTTCAAGTGATAAAATAGGAAGTTTCACCTCGATTGTATCTGAGCCTAACTTACTCAGCTCTTACTAATACTAGTTTGAAACTGAAGCAGTAGATTAGTTTCCAAACATCTTCAGATTTTCTTAAGGCTAAGACTGTCTGACTTGCGCTATTCTCAGCAGCTCACCAGGATTTGGCAACTGACCCACTGTTGAGGGTACAGGGGTTAGTTCTGTTAAAAATCTGAACCTCAAACACTAGCTGTTCTAAGAAACCATCCATAACTTGACAGATGAGCTATATCCAGTGTTTCCCTGACAAACAGATTCACCACTCCTACTGATTATTCATTGAACTTTGCTAGTGCAAGCAGAGTTCAAATCACTCCTGTTGTTGTCTCTGCTCCACCTTTTTATGATTCCTGTGCGTGGAGTTTAGCTGGGGGAAGGACATTTGACATGGGTTAGTCGGACTGAGCAGTATGGAAATTTGTTTCTTCATTACATACTGTTGTTTCACCTTGTTAAATATGCTTCAGTGGTTTTAAAATTATTGTGTCAGGGATGGGGAAGGGACAGGGGGCTATGTGTGGGGAGAGTACTTATAATTGTATTTTCTTCGCTGTAATTGTACTTGGTAATTGATATTTCTCTCATTGTTTCAAAATAAAAGTTTTTGAAATTTGGAGATGATTGTCTGGATATACACTAAAAATATGGAAAGAATAGGTCAAATCAAAATATTCAGGCTCCTTTTCCTTAAGTGTTGATGAAGGAGAAGAGAAGGGAGAATATAATGTAATATGTTAATATAGTAATGAAGTTATCAATTTGCTAATCCCATTTCAATTCCCTCACACCTTTTTGTTGTTAGAGTATAAAACAGAAATCCATAGAGTTAGAATCTCAATACAACTGCTAGGTTTGGGGAGTTGCTAGGTGATGCCAAGGGACAAGAGAAACACTACTTCAGAGAAAACTAAATGTATGTTAAATGATGGTGAACCACCACCTCTTATTATGTATGTAGCCACAAAGTGCCACAAATCAGACAACAGGCCAGTTCTCATCATCTACAAAAAGGTGGGTGTTGAAACCTTAAAATCCCTTCCAGTTTCTGTTTCTGAATCTATAAAACAATTAAAAGCATGAAAATGACTCGACAAATTTTCAATTTTACTGAAGAGCATCTTAGAAAAAGTTGTCATTAAAATTTTTCCATGCATGTTAACTAAGAGTTCGAGTAACTACCCTGAAAACAGCATAAGTACAAGATATAGTAAATACTTCTGCTGAGGCCTTTCCCTAATACTGCACATCAATTTAATCTTTTTTTATTTTTATTTTTATTTTTTATTTTGTCTTTTTGAGACAGGGTCTAACTATGCAGTTAGGGCTGACCTTGAGCTCACTTTGCAGCCCAGGCTGGTCTGGAAGTGGCAATGATCCTCCTGCCTCAGCCTCCCAAGTGCTAGGATTAAAGGCGTGCGCCACCACACCCGGCTAATTTAATCTATTCATCTTTCTCTAAAATTGAAGTTTCCCACTAGTTTTGCCTAGTTTATAGGTATGTTTTGGCCTCATCAGCGAGAGTCACTACATTTGTATGTCTCCTTTCTTATTTCTATTAGTAAATATAAACTAGGGATAAGCTCAGATCTAAGACTAAGTCCTTGTTACTATTTTAGCCAGTTTCTTTAAAGGCAATTAATTCTTCAAGTTTAGGAATATTTACATGTTGACAGCCAGCTAACTTCGAGGTAACTCAACATTCGGCTCAGGACACAGTTTCCTTGAGAACCTTGGAGATACTGTATCTACCCTCCGTAAACGGAGGGCAGCTCTGTTCTTTCCTCCTGCCTTCACAGGAAGACAGACCCTTTAAGTCTCTGTAAGGGAGAAGCCGCCGTTATTGTGAGGTTTGTGGTTTCACTCTTTCCATAAAGTCCAAAATTTGGAGTCAACCTGAGCAAAATGAACGCTCCAAATGATCGAGTTAAATTCAAGAATCAGGACATGAATTGTTTTGTGTTACGCAAAATGACGAATAACAATCATTACTAGAGCACAGAAAACGCCATCCAGTCAGCTGCCTGCATCAGCAACGACGGACTCGAGGCCCGACCCCCTCTCCCGCCTAGGTGGGTGGAGCAAGCACCTTAGGTGGTTTGCGTCATTGCCTGTGCGCGCGACACATCCCGCCTTCGAACTCTATTCCAACCAATCGAGCTTCAGCAGAGCGCGCCACTCCACGGAGCCGCCACCTAGGCCTCCTCCGAAGCGCATGCGCGGGGCGGGGCCCGCGCCTTTGAATCTTGGAGGCGGCTTTTGGACGCTGGAGGCTTCGGGGCCGAAGAGGGTGTCAGGTATGGTGCCGCCCTTAATGGGAATCCCTGAGAGCAAATATCCTGACCTCTGAGTGCGGGTCTGTTCTGTAAAGCATAGTTGAGGGTCATATTTTCCCCTAGCCTAGGAATCTGCCTAGTGTGTGAGTGGGTCTTTGCCGCTTTCACTCTTGGCTGAGGTGAGCTGTGGAAACGATCCTTAGGAAGCGCTGGAATGGTTCTCCCGCCCTTGTTTCCTAGGAGTCTAGGAAACATTCCAGAACTAGAACGTCCAGCTCTGGCCCCATTTGTTTCTGGGGAGGTGGGTTTGAGTATCATTTGAAGTTTATCCCATTGGAAGCCAAAACTTAGAAATCTTGGTTCTCCTTTTCTTTTTCCTACATCTAATTCTTTTATCACAGCCTGCCCAGTCTACCTCCAGAACATATGAATCCTGTCATGTTCCACCTCCACCCTGCTACACCTTGGGCCTAATGTAGACTGGTTATTTGTTTCCTAGACTTCTGCAAGAGACTTTAGTTGATCTCTTGCCACTCTGGGCTTTTTTTTCTTTCTTTCTTTCTTTTTTTTTTTTTTTTTGAGACAAGGTCCCACTGTGCAGTTCAGACTGGCTTTGAATTTGCTCTGTAGCCCAAGCTGGCCTCAAACTCACAGTGATCCTCTTGACTCAGCTTCCCAAGTGCTGAGACTACAGGCATGTGCCGCGACTCCAGGCTATACTCTTGTGGTTTTTTTGAGACAGGGTCTTGCTGTGTCATTCAGCCTAGGTTGGCCTCAAATTCGCAGCAATCCTCCTGCCTCAGCTTCCCAAATGTTGGGATTACAGGCTGCGCATCATGCCTGGCTTCTTGCCACTCCTTAACCCCCAGCATTCTAATTTCCACACTGTAGATATAATATTGTGTTTATATATAT